>NC_141151.1:136219444-136539889 GCF_053477565.2 Lygodium microphyllum | reverse complement strand
AAGCAATGATAATAATGATATCAACTATTATTCGAGTAGGAGGAGTTGCTCCTTATCTCAATCTTCCATCTTGACTTCGGAAAGCTAAATACAACTCATCATTTTTTATATGATGGATACTCCCTTTAGTGTATTCTATAATAGACTTTTAGATGTACTTTCTGCCCACATTTTGACCATGCGATAGTACCTACCTTCACCTTCTCTACATGAAGATATAAAAAATGATGATAGATTGCACACATTGTTTCATGGATGACTGCCTCCTCATGTAAGCTTCACTATAGCTATCTTCTACTTTTGATTTTTATGAGCTAACAACTAGCTAATAAGTGTATTTTCCTGTATTCAAGAAAACTTGCAGCCTTTGATGGACCACCAAGTCTTTTGTCAAGGTTGACATGCATGTCAACCCAACCTATAATGCACTATGACTCGAAAGGCCTATGCAAAATATTTTGTCCATCGCTTGAGCTAAGGAGACTATTGTTTCAACTTACTATCCAGAATCTCAGGAGATCTTTTGTGCTATGTGGCTATACTCTAAAGT
The DNA here is from genome assembly GCF_053477565.2 of Lygodium microphyllum. Lineage (NCBI taxonomy): Eukaryota > Viridiplantae > Streptophyta > Polypodiopsida > Schizaeales > Lygodiaceae > Lygodium > Lygodium microphyllum. The sequence continues at coordinate 136,539,339 of NC_141151.1, read as the reverse complement.
CAAGAGAACCTAGTATTCTCCTCACTCTCTTTTTCTCTACATCATCTCTTCAAAACTAATCCCTTTCACCTCCAGTACATGCTCTCAATACATGTAGTCTTGTCACCACTATATCCATTCCAGTCCCTCCCTTATCTTCTCATAATGCTTGTTTCTTTTGTTATCTCCTTTTTCCCATGTTTTTGAAGAGCTTTCACCTATGAATATCCATCTTTGCCACATCAAAACAAAAGGCATGCACTAAAATTCTATCCTACGATCAAACTTAGAAGCACCTATATTGCAAGGTCATGATTTATGCAATGTACCGATTTAGACTTTGGATGTTTTCAAGAAGTCCCTCTCGACTAAATCGTGCTCTTCTTTGTCATAGATCTATTCTCCCAGTTGTCTCCCCTTTTTTGTGCATTCTTGAGTAATTATTCACATGCTCTTGATGATCAAAACATGCGTAAAGAAGTCGATTGTCCTAAAGCATGGATGGCTACATCATTGGAAAATCATCTAGCCCAAGCATCCATTCTATAATCTTTAAGATTTTTTTAAAAATGCCTTCACAACCAATGACTCACATTGGTTTTGCACTGTCTCATGTTGGTATATGTATTTCCACTTTTGACAGTATCATACTGCACAAGATTTTCCAAGCCCATTAACTTGAAGATACCATTTCTTATAGATTAGATTGAAACCCAATCTTTTATTGAACTTTAGGTGCATGTTTGATATGGAATATCTTAGGTACCAAGCATAGCTAATGCTTTAAGTGGAACAAAGGTTGGAAACTCAAGATTTGGACTTTACTTAGGACTACATTGGATGAGCATTATATACTCAAAAATACCATCCAAAGCTAGGAAGATTTGTAACCTTTAGTACACCACACTGAATGAGCATAATCTAGTTCATGAGGTGTGATCAAATTAATTTGATATGATGTGTCCAAATTTTCTAGTTGCATATTTTGAATGCCTACATCATGATCACCATCTATAATCAATGATTGCAAAGAATTACAATTCTCTCTACTGTGATGAGGTCTATTCTCTCACTATTGTCTCATTTTCTACATGAACATACTCAACACATTGGCAATCACTACTTTGACTAGCCAGAGACTTAGTTAGAGCAGATTTAGTACCATTTAGCCACTTCTTATGTTCATTCTCCCTTACAAATCAAAGAAAACCTTGAAAACTACCACTCATCCAAAGCACATTAAATCCTCTAAAATCATATGCCCAAATTCTACATAATAAAAGTAATCCTCATATTTGAATGCTTTTGAAAACAAAACATTTTATTGGACATTCTGTCATGGATATCAAAAAATCACTAAGCATAACTAGACAGCTTGATATATTTCAAATCATAATACTAGCTTACTTTGGTGATAAAGGAGATTCACAATCTACTCCTGGAAGGTTTTTCCATAGTTGTGTTGCAACCTTGGGTAAGTTACTCATGAATATATGTGTGCATCACGTGGGTTCAAAATAATGGGTTTTTAAAATACCATTTTTACATACAGAAGGGTATAGTATAAAGGGACTATTTATATATTGAATAGAAAAGGGTTATGTTTTATTAAGAAAAAATTCATAGATAAGGATATTAAAATAGTCCTTGAACGCACGTGATGTAGAGGATATACATATACTAACTTCCTTGAGGTTGCATCATGCACACTATCTCCTACTCGTTTCACCTTCATATTGTATGCATCAAAATTTTAGGGTTTTGCCACAGGGCTACAATGAGACTACAATTCATGATAGCATTCAACATGGTGCCATGGGGCATTGCTTTAGATGTTGGCCCTGCTCCTAGTGAGAAAACTATGTGATGCACAGATCGGATGCCGTAAGCGCACATAGTGAGCGTTAGAAGGTCCCCAAGAACAAAAGAACACTACTTTTTGTACACAAATCAATGTAGAAGACTTGCATGACATGAATAAGAGACCAATTGGATGCAATCTCCCCCCATGCCTTGTGTGAGCGCTCCACAAAGCATGTATTTTATGTATTAATCATCTTCAAGCTCAAATAATAGCCCAAATTACAAAATAGCACGCTTTTGGCTTTTTGAGTTTGTTTTTGTGCCAAATAGAGAATAAAGCTAATGGGCGCCCAAGAAGTCAGGCATACCCAATACAATGTCTAAATACAAATATCTAAATCGTGCGTCCATGCGCATACAAAAATAATAAATAAATATCAAACGCCTTGATAAATAGGCGCGACAAAATATAGGCACCATGCCTAAGGTATGCGCCCATCAAAATATAGATGATAACTTCAATACACGGTATCCTCCAATGCTTTCCACCACCACTGCTGCTATCTCCACACATAAACTGAAGCATTCACAATCCTTAGTAAAATAATACAATTAAACCGACAAAAGTGAATACCTAGCAGTCTTCAGCTACATAAATAAATAAATTGGTTAGAAATCAGGTTAGAAATCAATCCTAACCTTAATTTATCACGAGCACGCACTCTAAACTCATAAACATTTATTAATTTAAATATGTATTTTGCAGAATCACCCGCCATGGAATCACCCATGTACACACTAAATTAACAAAACGCTCGAAAAGGATAGGTGTCCCCATCGACTTCTTGCACAAAGAATCCACTTTGTGTATGAGCCCCGGTAATCAAAGTTTACGGAATCCACTGTAAAACCTCACGGAATCCACTGTGGCACGGAATCCACCGTGAAATATGCCTCCTGGCATCATACCACCGGGGTGGGATAGCAATTGTCCTCAATTGCTATTAGCTCAATGTGGAGTTAACAGAGTGGGGAAAGCATTTAAGTCTCTAGCGTGCATCCATTGGGCCTCTTCAACAAGATGGTTTTGTAAACTTGACCAAATATCTAGAATATCTACGGCCAGTCCTAGTGGTCATAAAGTCAGTATCTATAATAGCTTCAGGCTCAAGGAGTTCAGTCTCTTCATCTAGAAAAGGTGGGTTTTCATAGACAGGGTGTACAAGTAATTGGCCTCTAAAGGGTCATAATAAACTAATATGAAAGGTGTTGTGAATTTTCCAATGTGGTGGTAGTTCTAGTTTAAATGTATTGTCATTGATTTTTTGTATGATCTTGAATGTGGTGGTAGTTGTGAATTTTCCAATGTGGTGGTAATTCTAGTTTAAATGTATTCTAGTTTAAAGATATAATCATCAACTTTAAAATTCATGGCATGTGTTTTCTTATTTGCTTGCTTTGTATATGATTACTGGGCTTTGGCAATCATATCTTTAACTTCATCAAAATAGTAGCGTGCATGTTAGCAATATCATCAGCAGTCTGAATTCTATTTGATAATGATGCAACAGGTGTAGACAATCTATAACCATAAATAACTTCAAATGGTGCTTTCTTTGTAGCTGTATGTGGTGTATTGCTATATGCAAACTGAAGTAAGTGTAGATGTGTATCCCATGTGTGTGGTTTAGAAATAGTGTAAGCACGTAAAAGATCTAAAATAGTATTGTTAGTAGCTTCTGTTTGTCCATTTGTTTCAGGATGAAATGCAGATGAAAAATCAATCTTTATTCCTAAGTTAGCAAACAAAGTAATCAAAAAATTATTACAAAATCTAGAATCACGATCAGAAATAATAACTTTTGGTAATCCATGATTAGTGAAAGCAGTTTTAAAAAGCAATTGAGCTGCTTGAGATGCAGTTAAAGTTTTCTTGCATGGAATGAAATATGCTTGTTTGCTAAACCTATCTACAACAATCCAAATCATATCATGATTAGCTTTAGTGTTAGGTAAATCAATAATAAAATCCATAGAAATCTGTTCCCATGGTCGTGATGGAATAGATAAGGGCATCAGTAAACCATACTGTTTACCATTATGTCTTTTAACTCTTTGACAAACTAAACATTCAGAAACAAAGTTAGATACATCAGTGTCCATATGTGGCCAACAAAAATCTTCAGTCAATGTACTCAAAGTAGATATAATACCTCTATGACCTTGATATGGAGGACAATGAATCTCATTCAAAACAAAAGATCTAAATGGAACTGTAACACATAATCTCTTTTCATAAAATATGAATCCATTATTGTAAGACAGTGAATCAATAGGAATCCAATTATTTACAACTAATTTATTCCAATCAGATTGAAAAGTAATATCCTGATGATAAGTATCTTTCATAGAGATAAGGGAATCAAATGAGACCACAGAAATATTATGAATTGTAGGTCTTCTACTTAAAGCGTCGGCTACAACATTCTCTTTTCCTGGTTGATATTGTATAAGGGGATGAAAACTCTGAATGAAAGCTGCCCATTTAATATGTTGGTCAGATATTTGGGATTGACTAAGGAAATGTCTAATACTTTGTTGGTCAGTTTTAATCATAAATTCAGTACCCATTAAGTAATGTCTCCATTGACGTAAAGCTTGTACTACAACTAGCAATTCTTTATAATATGTAGAATATTTAAGTTCGGATGGTTTGAGTTTAGCTAGAGTATGCTATAGGATTATTATCTTGCATAAGTATAGCTCCTATTCCAAATCCGCTAGCATCAGTAACTACTAAAAAGAATGGTCTATTGAAATCAGGTAGTTGTAATACAGGAGCATGGGTTAATGCATGTTTCAATAAATCAAAAGATTTTTATTGCTGTAAAAACTAGCAAGATCTAGAAAAGAATGTAACTCATGCACATTTTTGGGTATGGGCCAATTTTAAATTGCTTCTATCTTTTTAGGGTCAACCTTAATACCTTCTAATAAAACAATATGACCTAGATATTCAATTTCTGTTTGAAAGAATTCACTCTTTTCTGGATTAGCATACAATTGATTATCTTTCAACAACTTGAAAACTAAAGACAGATGTTCATAATGCTCATTCTCATTTTTACTAAATACCAATATATAATCAAAGAATACTATAACACAATGCTGATATTTCAGAAATATGTGATTCATCATTCGACTTAATGTAGCAAGTGCATTAGTTAGACCAAAAGGCATCACTAAAAATTCATAATTTCCAAATTGTGTTCTAAATGCAGTTTTGAATATATCAGATTTATCCAATCTCACTTAATGATAACCAGATTTAAGATCTATCTTACTGAATATGGCAGAACCTTGTAGTTTATCCATAAGATCATCTACCCTAGGAATCGGATATCTATTCTTAACTATAATTTTATTTAGGGCACGATAATCAATGCACATGCGATAAGTATTATTGTTCTTCTTTACTAATAATACAGGTGTGCCAAATGGAGAACTGCTAGGTCTAATTAATCCTCTGTTTAACAATTCCTCTACTTGATTTTGAATTTCTTTCTGTTCAATTTGGTTATGTCTATATGGTGCTTTACATGGTGGTTGTGTACCAGGAATTAAATCTATTTTGTGATCTTCAGGTCGTGAAGGTGGTAGTCCAGGTGGTAAATCATCGGCAAAACAATCTTTAAATTGAGCAAGAAATTGTTTATGCCTAGGATGCATATGTTTTTCTTTAGCTTGAAGTTCATTCACCCAAATTAAATAAGATTTGCTACTTTTACATAATGCACGTTTAGCTTGAGTATGAGTAAGCAGTGGAAAATTATTAAAAACGTGCATCCTTGAAAATAAATTTTAATTGAATGTGTGGAATAATCTATGTTAGGATTATACTGATGACGCCAAGGCATACCTAGGATAATATCACTAGACTGTAAAGGTACAACTAGGAAATTCCTTCGTTCAGTGTATTCACCAATTTTAATTTCTAAGTTATGCACCTCTTGTGTTCCATTATATCTTGTGCCTAGGAATGCTGCTTCAATGCGATAATGTGTAGAAATAGTTTGTAAATTCAATTCTTTCACTAATTTTGTATAAATAAAATCATGTGTGCTACCATCATCATGCAAAATAATCTTTTCTTTACCATGCACTAAACATTTCATTGTCAACAAAGAATGTGGAGTTGGCATACCTGGCAAAGTATTTGAAGTAGTAGCAATGTCATCATCATCTTCTGTAAAGTTAGGCATTTCCTCACGTTCTTAATCTTTCATTGCTCCAAGATAATTGATATGGACAGGTGGTTTCTTCGATTGGCAATTGGCTGCTAGATGTCCAGGTTGATGGCATTTGTAACAAACTATTGGTTTGGCTTTAGATACATTGTTTGCAATGGCAGGAAGTCTAGGAATATTGGGATTTGGCTGTGAGGATGGCTTAGGGTTTTGATTGGTATTTGATGGAAAAGCAGGTGGTCGTATCCAAGACTTACGGAATGATGATGGAAGAAAATGACTTTGATTGAATCTTCTAAAATTTGAATTGAATTGCTTGGAACCATAGTTACCATTTACTTGAAATTGTTGTGGACGCTTGTCTCTTCCTCGAATCTTGTCTTTAGTGTCATGAGCCAAAGAAATTGCATATTCAAGGGCTGTAGGCTTGAACATATTAACTTCAACATAGTAATGTCCAAGTAAGCCAAACATAAACTTATGTTTTTGAGTCGCTTCAGGTACATCTTCGAGCATACGTAGTTGCAGTAGGGCATTCCAAAAACGTTCAGTGTATTAGGAAATAGGTTCACGTTCTCTTTGTTGTAGAAGATCCCATTGCTTTATGGCTTTTTCATGGAATTGAGGAGGAAGGAAATTCTACAAAAACTTCTTTTGGAAACTCTCCCAGGTAGTGGGACAATCAATGCTCTTACGAACCACAGTCCACCATAGAGATGCTCGATCGACTAAATGATTAGTGACACATTTAATTTTGTCTTTCTCAGCGTAGGTTTCTTCATGAAAGTAATCATCAAACTGACTGATAAATGCAAGTACAATCTTTCCATCTCGAGATCCATTGAAAGTACAAAATTTAAAATTTCTTTTACTTATCTTTGTTTCTTTGTGGATGGATTGAGCTTCAAGCGTCGCATCGATGGTACATCGGATAAGATCTTCCGGTTGCGATCCATCTTTATTGGTGGTAGATCGTTGCAAATTGGCCAATTGAACTTGCAAAGCTTGTCGGGCTCTTCGTTCTTCATGAAGCTGCATCATAATCAAATCCAATTTTTGTTCCATCGTAGGTTCGGGAAGATCACCTTCAACCATTAAATCATCCATATTTTGTTCCGTCATCCTGTAAAAATCCAAAAGACCTCACACTCTCAAAATCTGATTAGCGAGATGAGCGTAGCTCAAAGTCGGCAATACAAGGCTTATATATTTTTTTGTTTGGCTTTTACGGTCTTTGTCTTTTGCGATTGCGGTGTTCGTAGTCTTCGTAGAAACTGCATATGACCTTCTGCGTTTGCTGAAACTGGTTCAGCAAGTCTGCGTATGTGAACAGAGTCTTCCAGGGAGCAATTTCGTAATTCTGTGCTTCTGCGAAGGAACAGCCTTTATGGGAGTAATTGAGATGAGTCTGTTTTGGTCCTCTCTGACTTACAGGACTTGTAGAGTAAAACAACTTGGAGGACTTGCAGAACTTGATAGAATAGGAAGTTTGAAAGCTTATGTAACTAAGCTTAAACTTAAACTGACTGTCGTTGATTCGATTTTAGGGGGGGCCGTTTTTTACGCCGCCAATTTCGTCCAAAAGATGCCACGATACAGACGGAAAAATTTGGGCCCCTTAAGCTTTTTAAATAAGCTTATCAAGCTTACTTAAGCTTTGACTTAAGCTTGAACTTTTTTGAGATATGGAAGCTTATCTATTTGTCTGTGGAAAAAAAATGACTTGGAGAGGGAGATGTAAGAGTGGTCCTCCGCCTCCTCAGGTCAGTCCTTCACGTTTCAGAGGTTGTAGACAGAGGTTCTTGATCGCCAGGAATTCACCCGTATCGATCGTTCGCGATGAAAATCACTATAGAGATCGATTGTTCCAGGAGCTCCGCCTTTGTGCAAGATGGGTAGCGATTGGAAGCTCTCGATCTCAGCTTCGCTCTGATACCACTGGTGCACAGATCGGATGCCGTAAGCGCGCGTAGTGAGTGTCAGAAGGTCCCCAAGAACAAAAGAACTCTATTTTTTTCACACAAATCAATGTAGAAGACTTGCATGACATGAACAAGAGACCAGTTGGGTGCAATCTCCCCCCATGCCTTGTGTGAGCGCTCCACAAAGCATGTATTTTATGTATCAATCATCTTCAAGCTCAAATAATAGCCCAAATTACAAAATAGCATGCTTTTGGATTTTTGAGTTTGCTTTTGTGCCAAATAGAGAATAAAGCTAATGGGCGCCCAAGAAGTCAGGCATACCCAATACAATGTCCAAATACAAATATCTAAATCATGCGCGCATGCGCATACAAAAATAATAAATAAATATCAAACGCCTTGATAAACAGGCGTGTCAAAATATAGGCGCCATGCCTAAGGTATGCGCCCATCAAAATATAGATGATAACTCGAATACACGCTATCCTCCAATGCTTTCCACCGCCACTGTTGCTACCTCTACACATCAACTGAAGCATTCACAATCGTTAGTAAAATAATACAATTAAACCGACAAAAGTGAATACCTAGCAGTCTTCAGCTACATAAATAAATCAATTGGTTAGAAATCAATCCTAACCTTAATTTATCACGAGTGCGCACTCTAAACTCATAAATGTTTATTAATTTAAATATGTATTTTGCAGAATCACCCGCTATGGAATCACCCATGTACACACAATTAACAAAACGCCCGAAAATGATAGGCATCCCCATCGACTTCACGCACAAAGAATCCACTTTGTGTATGAGCTCCGGTAATCAAAGTTTACGGAATCCACTGTAAAAACTCACGGAATCCACCGTGGCACTGATGCCAGGAGGCATATTCCACGGTGGATTCCGTGCCACGGTGGATTCCGTGAGGTTTTACGGTGGATTCCGTAAACTTAGATGACCGGGGCTCATACACAAAGAGGATTCTTTGTGCGAGAAGTTGATGGGGATGCCTGTCCTTTTCGGGCGTTTCATTAATTTAGTGTGTACGTGGGTGATTCCACAAAATGCATATTAAATTAATAAACGTTTATGAGTTTAGAGTGCGCACTCGTAATAAATTAAGGTTAGGATTTATTTCTAACCAGTTGATTTATTTATGTAGCTGAAGACTGCTAGGTATTCACTTTTGTCGGTTTAATTGTATTATTTTACTAACGATTGTGAATGCTTCAGTTGATGTGTAGAGATAGCAGCAGTGGCGGAGGAAAGCATTGGAGTCTAGCGAGTATTCGACCTTTAGACTATATTTTGATAGGCGCCACGCCTATATTTTGTTATGTCTATTGAGACATCGATTATTGATTATTATTTTGTATGCGCCTATGGGTACGGATATGTTATTTCTATTTGGACATTGAGATTGGGCGTGCCAGACTCTATGGGCACCGTCCATTAGCTTTATTTTCCTATTTTTGTAGAAAGCAAACTCAAAAGCTAAAAGCTTGTCATATTTTTGTAAATTGGGCTATTATTGAGCATGAAGATTGAAGTATACATAAAATACATGCTTTGTGAAGCGCTCACATAAGGCATGGGGGAGATTGAACCCAATTTGTCTCTTGCCTCTTGTCATGCATGCTTTTACATTGTTTTTTGTGCAAAAAGGTAGAGTTCATTGTTCTTGGGGACCTTCTGGGATTCACCACGTGAGCATTCTGCGATCGATCTGCGCACCAGTGGTATCAGAGCGGAGCAGAGATCAAGAGCTTCCAATCGCTACCAATCTCGGGCGAAGGCGGAGCTCCAGGAACAAACGGGCTCTACAGTCAATCTCATCGCGAACCGTCGATACAGGCAGACTTCTGGCGATCAAGAACCCCTGTTTCTACTGTCAGATCGTGAAGGACCAGGCTCTGCAGGCGGAGGACCACGCATACACCTCCTTCATCAAGTCGTTGAAAACCAGAGATAAGCTTTATTAATTTTATCATTACTTCTTTGAAAAAGCTTAAGAGAAAGCTTAGGAAGCTTAATAAGCTTCAACGATTCACATCGAGGTCTCAGAAGACCTTCTGAATTTTCCGCGCGGCCAAAAAACGGCCCCCCCCACGAAAATTCACACCGCCCTGTTTCTCCTCCATTAACCTTATTAAGCTTAAGCTTAATCACTTAAGCTTAAGTCATTAAGCTTTCACCAAATCACACAGGGCAGACAAGTTGACAAACACCAGGTCCTGCACCTCTGAAGTTAAGTTCTGCAAGTCGACAGTAATCAAGTTCTGCAAGTTCTGCAAGTCGGCCTAAGTTCAGCAAGTCTGTAACTCTGTAAGTCTGCCAAGTCTGCAACTCTGCAAGTCAGAACTGACTAGTGCTCAAAACTCCTAGAAGACTTGTTCCTATGCAAAAACTCTGAACTAGAAAGTTGTTCGTGGCAAGGTGTTCTACCTACCTACAAATTCGTTGAAGTACTTTCAGCAAACGGATACAGAAATATTGCAGATTTTCTGAAAATTGAGAAAGAAATACCCAAAAATACATAGCCTTGTAACCCCAAATTTGAGCTACGCTCATCCCGCTAACCTGATTTTGAGTGAGAAAGGTTTATTGAGTTTTACAGGATGACTACCCCACATATGGATGATCCTATGACTGAAGACGACCTACCTGAGCCTATCATGGAACAAAAGCTGGATCTAATCATGCTGCAATTGGAAGAAGAACGAAGGGCTAGGCAAGCATTGCAAGCGCAATTGACAAAACTACAAAGAGCGTCTACCAACAAAGAAGAACCTCAAGCTGAAGATTTGATTCGCCGTACCATCGACGCCACTCTTGAAGCACAAACCATTCGCAAGGAATCCAAGATAAGTAAACGAAGTTTCAAATTTCGCACTTTCAATGGCATACGAGAAGGAAAGACTGTTTTATCATTCATTAGCCAGTTTGATGACTATTTCCATGAGGAAACTTATCCCGAAAAAGATAAAATCAAGTGTGTTACTAATCATCTGATAGACAGAGCATCACTATGGTGGACTTTAGTCCGCAAGAGCATAGAATGTCCTGCTACTTGGGAAGATTTCAAGAAGAAGTTCATGCAGAATTTCCTTCCACCGCAATTTCATGAGAAGGCTACAAGCAATGGGATTTACTTCAACAACGGGATCGTGAGCCTATTCCACAGTATACAGAGTGTTTTTGGAATGCACTCCTACAATTACGCATGCTTGAAGACGTACCAGAGACGACACATAAGCGGAAGTATATGTCTAGACTTCTTGGACATTACTACGCTGAAGTGAACATGTTCAAGCCTGCTACCCTTGAAGACGCCATCTCCTTAGCTCACGACACTGAAGATAAGTTACGCGGAAGAGATAGACGACCACAGCAATTCCAAGCCAACGGTAATTATGGATCTAAACAATTCAATTCCAATTTTAGAAGGTTTAATCCAGGTCGTTTCTCATCACCATCTTTTCGCAAGAATTGGCCTAAACCACCTGCATTACCCTCCACTGTCAATCCAAATCCTAAGCCTATTCCACAAGCAAATCCAAATGTACCCAGACTTCCAGCCATTGCAAATAATGTAACCAAAGCCAAGCCAATAGTATGCTACAAGTGTCACCAGCCAGGGCATCTCGCAGCAAATTGTCATTCAAAGAAGCCACCAGCACATATCAACTATCTTGGAGCCATGGACGAAGACGAACATGAGGATATGCCAGATTTCACTAAAGATGAGGATGATCCTACTACTACTTCCGACACTTTACCAGGTATACCTACTCCACATTCATTGTTAACTATGAAATGTATGGTGCATGGAAAGGAAAGAACTATTTTGCACGATGACGGTAGTACCCATGACTTTATTTCAGCAAAATTGGTAAAGGAATTGAAATTACATACTGTACCTACGCATTATCGCATAAAAGCTGCATTTTTAGGCACTAGGTACAATGGCACACAAGAAGTACAAGATTTAGAAATTCAAATTGGTCCATATATTGAAACAAGAAATTTCTTAGTTGTCCCATTACAGTCAAGCGACATTATTTTAGGAATGCCTTGGAGACACCAGCATAATCCAAATATAGATTATTCCACGCACACAATGAATATTAATTTTCAAGGAAACTCTATTACATTATATGGTATGCATGCATCTCATATTTTTCCACTGCTTTCGCATACTCAAGCAAAACGTGCACTACGTAAGAATACTAAATCATATCTCATTTGGATGAATGAATTGCACGCAAAGGAAACTCATATGCATCCTAGGCATAAGGAATTTCTTGCATATTTTAAGGAGTGTTTTGCAGAAGACCTACCACCAGGTTTACCACCTTCATGACCAGAAGACCATAAGATTGATTTAATACCTGGCACACAACCACCTTGCAAAGCACCATATAGGCACAATCAAATAGAGCAAAAAGAAATCCAGAGTCAAGTTGAAGAATTACTAAATAGAGGCTTAATTCGACCTAGCAGTTCTCCATTCGGTGCACCTGTACTCTTAGTCAAGAAAAAGAATAATACCTATCGTATGTGTATTGACTACCGAGCATTAAATAAGATCACTGTAAAGAATAGGTATCCTATACCTAGAGTTGATGACCTTATGGACAAACTGCAAGGATCTTCTATATTTAGTAAAATTGACCTTAAGTCTGGATATCATCAGGTGAGGCTAGATAGAACTGACATATTTAAGACTGCATTCAGAACACAGTTTGGCCATTACGAATTCTTAGTCATGCCATTCGGATTGACCAATGCACCTGCTACTTTCAGTAGAATGATGAACCGTATCTTTTTGAAATATCAGTATTGTGTGATTGTTTTCTTTGATGATATTTTGGTGTTTAGTCAAAGTGAAAAAGAGCATTATGAGCATTTATCATTAGTTTTTCAATTACTGAAAGAAAATCAATTGTTTGCAAATCCTGACAATAGTGAATTCTTTAAGACAGAAATAGAATATTTAGGTCATATTGTATCAAAAGAAGAAATTAAAGTTGATCCTAAGAAAATTGATGCAATATTGCATTGGCATGTTCCTAAAAATGTGCATGAATTATGCTCATTCCTTGGTCTTGCTAGTTTCTATAGGAAGTTTGTACGTAATTTTTCATTACTTGCTTTACCATTAACCAAACTTCTTAAGAAAGGAATTGTTTATCAATGGACTGAAACTTAGCAGAAATCCTTTGATTTACTGAAACGTGCATTAACTAATGCCCCTGTTCTACAATTGCCTGACTTTAATAGACCATTTTTTCTAGTTGTGACCGATGCTAGCGGATCATGAATAGGAGCTGTACTAATGCAAGACAATCATCCAATAGCATATTCTAGTTCTAAGCTGAAACCCTCTGAGCTCAAATATTCCACTTATGACAAAGAACTATTAGCAGTTGTACAAGCATTAAAACAGTGGAAGCATTATTTAATGGGTTCAGAATTCATGATAAAGACCGACCAGCAAAGCATTAGACATCTACTTAGCCAACCCCAAATTTCTGATCGTCATATCAAATGGGCTTCCTTCATTCAAAGTTTTCATCCTATCATTCATCACCAACCTGGAAAAGAAAATGTAGTTGCTGATGCATTGAGTAGAAGACCTGCAATTCATAATATTTCTGTTATATCTTTTGATTCTTTGATTGCTATGAAAGATACATATCACCAGGATATTACTTTTCATTCTGATTGGCAAAAATTAGTTCAAAATAATTTCATTCATGTTGATTCATTGTCATATAATGATGGATTTATGTTTTTTGAAAAGAGATTGTGTGTTACTATTCCATTCCGATCTTTTGTTTTGAATGAAATTCATTGTCCCCCATATCAAGGTCATAGAGGTATCATATCTACATTACGCATGTTAACTAAAGATTTTTATTGGCCGCATATGGATGCAGATGTATCTAATTTCGTTTCTGAATGTTTGATTTGTCAAAGAATAAAGAGACATCATGGTAAACAGTATGGATTATTAATGCCTTTGTCTATTCCATCTAAACCTTGGGAACATATATCTATGGATTTCATTACTGGTTTACCAAATACTAAATCTAACCATGACATGATTTGGACAATTGTAGATAGATTTAGTAAGCAAGCATATTTCATTGCATGTAAGAAAACTTTAACAGCATCACAAGCAGCACAATTATTTTTTAAAACTGTTTTTACTAACCATGGATTGCCAAAAGTGATTATTTCAGATCGTGATTCTAGATTTTGTAACAATTTTTGGATTACACTGTTTGCAAATCTAGGCACAAAGATTGATTTCTCATCTGTATTTCATCCAGAAACAAATTGACAAACAGAAGCCACCAATAGTACCATTCTAGATCTTTTACGTGCATATACTATCTCCAAACCTCAGACATGGGATACTCATTTGCATTTATTACAGTTTGCATACAACAATACACCGCACACATCTACAAAGAAAGCACCTTTTGAAGTCATTTATGGATATAGATTATCTACCCCTGTTGCATCTTTGTCTAATAGAATTCAGAGTGCTGATGATATTGCTACTATGCATAACAGTATTTTTGATGAGGTTAAGGATATGATTGCTAAAGCCCAACAATCATATATGTAATATTTCCGTTTGAAATATTACTAGACCAACCTCCCGCACATCGTAAATTTGTGAAAAGGTTATCTCCATTTCCGGTAGTTGATTTATGATCGTACGTGAGAAAAGGAGTACTCCGCATTGGTAAATCGGGACTGAAGAATCATGACCTCTCCACTGGCAAAACGGGACCGAGGTTTAAATAACCCGCATAACCATAGGTAAACATCTTCTTGGGAGAGGTCAAGAGGATAATGTAATATTTATTGCAAATTTTTTTTAAATTACCTTCCCCCAGCCAAAGCGTGGCTGAGGGAAGGGGATGGACTGAAATAGGGAACTTATGAGGTGGAGGGGAGAAGAGCCATGCAGGCCACCACGTGGGAGGGTATCCTCTCCCCCCTTTTCTTATATAAACCCCCTCTAACGGGGGAGTTGGGGGGCGACCGTGATGGAGGGGGTGACCATGATGGAGGGGCCGTGAGGAGGCGACCGTGTGGAGGAGGGGGAGGAAGGAGCGACATCGCTGCCAATGTGCTGTGATGCACCGTATGGAGGGAGGAGTTGCTACATGAGCTGCCAGTCGCCATGCTACATCAGAGGAAGGACGAGGGAGGCTCCATACATCGTTGCCGCGTTGAAAAAGTGGGCTGCCACCAGCCGCTGGACTTGCCGCTACTGCTGCCACTCTCCGCCACGGGCTATCACGCCACCACCAATCTCTGCCAAATCCCCCCCTCAATGGCATCGTCAGTCTCCATGCCGCCACGTAATTAACGGAAGCTGCTAGAAGCTTCTTACAAGCTTCTAAGGGGGCTCTCTAAGCCCCCTTTTCCATTACACTTTCATAAGCCTTTATACCCTCCCCCGTTTTTATAAACCCCTTCCCATGGATTCCCCATAAAGCCATTTTTTTTTCCCCCACGGGTTCCTTTTAAACCCCTTCCCCATTGAATCTTCTTTAAGTCTACTCTACCCTCTGGAATTTAAATCCATCCTTCCCATTGCAATTCCTACAAGCCACCCCCTAGCCCGGACTTTGAGGAGGAGAAGGGGAAGTCTACAAGCCCTTCCACCAATCACCCACAAGCCCATTCCTAGCCTCGGAATTTTGAAGAGAAGAAGAAGAAGCTTATAAAGCTTCCTTTCCGCGAGACCCATCGTAAGAGCCTCTCCGCAAATAGGCTTCAAAGCCCACAAGCCATCCGTAAACCCAGTCCTAGCCACCACTCGGGTTCTTCCTAAGAAGCTCATCAAGGCCCTTGTCCGCAAGCACAGTTCATCTGAAGTTCCGCGAAGGAATCTCCTATGTACGATGGAGAAAGGCAAAGATCAAACGGCTGCATACCAAGATGAGTAAAATTGATAGACCACGAGGGCAAACCACAAGCCGAAATCATGCCTACGA
Organism: Lygodium microphyllum; assembly: GCF_053477565.2. Classification (NCBI taxonomy): domain Eukaryota; kingdom Viridiplantae; phylum Streptophyta; class Polypodiopsida; order Schizaeales; family Lygodiaceae; genus Lygodium; species Lygodium microphyllum. The sequence continues at coordinate 136,523,361 of NC_141151.1, read as the reverse complement.
CGGCCCTAGAAAGTCACAAGGCGCGCCAGCGGGAGGATTTTTCTCCTAGTATTTACGTGGATATTTCCCGGAGTCCACAAGTCCAAGTTTTATCTATTTGGATTCCACACAAAAGTATTGAATTAGTCACGATAACTTCATGGATTAGGAAGCACCCATGCATGTTCAAATTCACTTAGTCAAGTTAAACGCAATTGGAAAATGAATTGGCTATTTCAACATTTACTAGAATTAGCTCAAGATATGAAAAGTGGTCATTGGTACGTCAATGGAATGAATGAAAAGAACATAAGGTGTCTATGCATTTTTAGGACCTTATCAGTAAGTTTCCTATTTGTGCATTCAAAAGTGACGAGCCTAGGACAACTGTTGCCTCATTACAAGGTTGAAATTATTGAGGTACACATTTTTACTAGGCATGGAAAGATTAATGGCATGTCACATTTTTAGATAAATCTTCTTGGTAATGATTCATTAAGGAAGTCGTTATCACCCGTAGGAAATAGCAAATCATGGAAATAATTCTAGGGCCTGCATTAAATAGGTTAACTCTAGCTTCAATTGGCATGAATCTATTTAACTACGTGTAGTTTAGGAAAGGATTGCATGTTGCACATTCATCATATGTAAGAACTTCATTCATCAAGAGATGTAGTTAGGGAAAGGTTGCATGGTTTATCAAAGCATGAGATTCTAAAGTGTAGACAACAAGGTTGTAGGCATGATTATTTGAGGTAAGTCCTGGTAGGCCCTAGGGAAGTAAGTATCCAGATTATCGTGCATTTTTACTTTACCAAGGAAAGATAGGGTTATTGTGAACCATGTGATGCGTAGAAGCAATGAGTCGCATGTTTACTTGTATTGGTGTAGTTGTAACTATTTTTCTCCTTTAGATCTAGTTTATTATCTCTAGGAAAGGTTCATCCTTGTCGCAAGACAAGTATATTGAGTTGTCTAAATCACCTAACCCACAAGGGATTCATATGGGCATGGTTCAGTCGATATGACAAATATCCCAAGTGCTAACTAGGGTTTAGCGCGATAAGGATTCGACCTAGTGTTACATTTGTTGCCAAGTCAAAACCCTCAAACCCAAAGATCATACCCACATTCACGAAATGTTGAGTCAATTGGATGCTCATGCATAAAATGATCTAAGGTTTCTATCCTAAGGATCACTCGTTCAAATGATGAAACTCCGACTGAGTTGGAAATTCCTAGGACCGTGGACTAATATAATTAGGAATGGGTTGGGTAAGAAGACACCCTAAACCTTGCTTCTCGACTGGAGGAAATTCCGTGACCATAAAACGCCATTCAATGGGTGAAATGATCCCGTGGAATAGATGCAACACATGTGCAAAAAGTTGCAACATCGCATAGACTTGTGATTTGTTCACAAGAGAGTTTTGCCATTTCTTGAAATAAGGTTGGCAAGTTATTGCGCAAATTTAACTTACAAGAGGATGAGTAATCATCCTGTTACATCACCTTTCTTGGGGAATTATTGCCAAGTAAAAGGGGAGTTAGGTATTTGCCTGGAAGCAAATGACCAATCAATAAATTGAAGCGACATGGTCGCCAAGATTTACTATTAATAAAACCTAAGGTATTGGTTAAGTTGGGTTAACAGGGTATGGCCCTAACCCAAGGACAAAAGGGTGAACAAACAAACCCTTGGGGATCTTGCCAAGTCGCAATTTGATCCCAGATCGAATGCTGGATGCATTCGGAGAGAAAGATTCACTTTTTAACAGTTGGCCAAATAAACGACCACTGAAATTGATTGTGCTTGTAATAGTTTAGAAAGCACTGTTTGCATTGTTTGCTCAAGGAACTAAAGGATGAAAAGATATCTAAATGCTTCAGGTTGAAGGCCTGAAGGGAGAGGCAGCTTTAGTTACCCCCGACTGCCTGCCTGACCCTAACCAAGGGGGTTGTTGACCGCGCCGGGAACGTGGACCGAACCCGCCGCGAGAGGTCTTTCCGTTGAGTTCTACTTGGAGCAGGAGGACACTTGGGTGCCAGGGGGGGCTCTGGCCGTAAATCCCTCGCCTTCCGGGTCCCGCACAAGAGACTAACGTGACTCGGGATTGGATCTCGAGGCCCGCATACTAGTCTACGGGCAGAAGCTTGGAATAGTGATCCCTGGCGGATTACTGGATAGCCTTCGGGCGGATTATGGACAAGCCTACGGGCGGAACTCCTTGTATTTCAAAGATAAAATGATGAAATGATAATAAAGAAGTTGTTTGATATTGTTTTTTTATGTCACGTGATAAGATTACGTGAAGGAACCAGTGCTTAACAGGGTTAATTAAAGAAGCTGATTGATATATGTCAAATTAATGTGTTAGATAATTACATAACTAAAACAAACCGAGGAAAGTGCGGAGGATGGACCATGGGTCCGTCCTACGGATGGGTGGTCCCGGTTAGCCGGGAACTTTTCTCAAAAATCTCGAAGAACAGCGGAATGATCATCATTATCAAAACGAATAACGAGAACGATGACCTAGAGTTTCATCTTATCCAATTTACGTTGTTTTAGGGGAACGGAATGGGACTATGCCTTATGGCTGAGAGGTTGAGTTTTGCATCCCTCTCGTTTCCCATTCTCCTTGAACCAAGTGCAGCGTGAATCCGCTTCGGACCTGGCGTCTCTGCGTAAAGTAGTTCGCTCGGGTCTGACGCTAGTTGCTGCTAGCTAATGACCAAACAGGAAAACCCAAATTCAGGTTGATCCTAAGTGGGAACGGCCAGGATACTTTCGCTACGTGGCAGACACGGGAAGACCTAGATTGCAAAACCCGTAACATTCCATGGGAGTGCCGGGCGGAGTTTTCTAGACATCCTTTCCGATGGACTGCTAAGACGTGTCCTGGATGATTCTAGTGGACACGTTACAGTTGGTATCAGAGCAAACCAACAAAGGACTTGTTTTTAGGAAATTTTAATAAGACGAAGTAAAGCAAATGTGACTGTCCCAAACATTTCCTTACTTTCAATGCTGTCTTGCAGAATTATGAAGCGTGGAACAAGTTCTTAGTGTTTCGAGTCATGTTTATGACCGCGATGCATTCCACGGATTATCGACAAAGGGTTGAGATGATGAACATCCTAGACCGCATTTACAATCCATTGCCTGTGTACATGGAACAGAGATGGATGGGTGTTTCAGGGATCTATTACATAACTGCCTATCGACCTGCGTACCTTCAAATTAACTTGAAGAGAATCAAGTGGATGGAGGATTTGAAGATCGTGAAGCTGTTCGTCTTTGTTGAGGCTCACGTAAACGCGACCCTACAGGTCGGAGGTCGAAGGGTTAACCAGAATAAGTATGTGTATAGGGAAGTGGTTCAAAGAATCCCTACCGACCGAATCAAGGTTTTGGGACGTCATGAGAAGAATGGATATCGAAGGAAAAGATACCCTAATCTTCCAATGAACTATCGATTCCTGAAAATCGATGACCCCAATCCGTACTACTACTCAGTTCCTGTAGCTGAATGCAACAATATCTTATTCTCCTCGAATTAATGTATCAACTTGTTCCATCGCCCCAAGAAATGATTGTACCTCGAAAGGGCTATACTGATATGAATGGAATAAATTTTTTTTGTTTAAAAAAATCAACGATTGTCTTGACTGTGAATATTGATAAAAGAAGTAAAGTGATTTGCTCACTTGGCTAAAGGAATACGCGGACGTAGTTCCTGGAAAGTTAATAGAACTCCCGCTTCAAAGAGAAGTAGATCATGAGATCAAGCTAGTAATAGGAGCTGTGCCAATTGAGAAGAGACCCTATAGAATGTCTATACCGGAAGCAATTGAACTAAAGGAACAACTTAAGAAAGTGCTAGATCAGGGTTACAGCCGTCCTAGCAGTTCACCTTGGGAAGCACCAGTACTGTTCCAGAAAAGAAAAGATGGAACACTTCAACTATGTATTGATTACAGAGGGTTGAATCAATCAACAATCAAGAACAAATATCATATTCCTAGAATAGATGAGCTTCTTGATAGTCTTCAGGGTGCCAAGATCTTCTCCAAGATTATCTTAGGTCTGGTTACTATCAGATAAGAATCAAGGAAGAAGATATCCCAAAGACGACCTTCAACACTAGATATGGACACTTTGAGTTCTAGTTATGTCATTCGGGATTACGAATGCGCCTGCCACCCTCAACAGGTTAATGCAGGATATCTTTAGGCCATATCTTGATGATTTCGTGCTTGTCTTCTTCGATGACACTTTAGTCCATTCTAAACAGGAGGAAGATCATGAACCTCAACTACGGATTGTCCTTGAGACAATGAGGTCTTATAAGCTGTATGCAAAAATGAAGAAGTGTGCATTCTTCAAGCGTCAGATTAAATATCTAGGAGGGAATATCAGTAGACTCAGCCAAAGTCAGGGATGTGCTTGAATGGCCAATTCCAATATCCGTTAATGAAATACGTAGCTTTCTTGGATTGACAAGATGGTATAGGGTCTTTATCAAAAACTATGCTTTGATTGCAGCACCTCTTATAGACTTACTAAAGAAGCAGACTCCCATTACATGGTCAACTCCCGAACAAAATAGCTTCGACCAATTGAATCAATGTTTGGTATCAGCACCGATCCTAAAACTTCTAGACCACAGTAAGGAGTAGAGGTAGTAACTGATACTAGCATGCTTATGTAGGAAAGTCATCCTATAGCCTAATCTTCAAGAAACTGAAGATCCATGAAAAGAATTATGCTACCCATGATCCTGAACTTTTAGTTGTCAAGCTTTGGAGACACTACTTGCTGGGTAACAAGTTTACACTAGTGACTGATCATAAAAAGTCTCAAGTGGAACTTTACCTAGAACAAGCTCAACATGAGGCAATGTCAATGGATTGAAGTGCCGGTGGGGTGTGACCTTAAGATCAAGTACCGAACTGGAAAGGAGTATGTAGTTGCTGATGCACTCAGTCGCAAGGCATTCCTTAATTCTCTAAAATCCATCAATAGCTAGATCTCTAGCCACAAAGGTATCAATGCCAAACGACCTAATACTTGAGCTAGCTAGAGAAGAAGCATGCCATGATCCAGCCTATCAAAAGATGCTAAGGGAAATCTCTATCAAGGACTAGGAACAAAAGACTATAGGCCAAAGGTCATGAATTCTCTGTCAATAATGAACATGTCTACTATAGAATGAGAGCATGTATACCGGCAAGCCAGTTACTTAAATAGAAGATATTGTGCGAAGCTCATGATTTCACTTTCTCGGGACATCAAAGCTGCGAAGGATAGACAGAAGGCATACACGGATTTGAAGTATCAAGATAGAATATTTGAGGAAGGAGACATGGTCTTCATTCACGTATGCCCAAAGAAGAGTTCTCTATCCTTAGGAGATTGCAAGAAGCTAAGTCCAAGGTATTGTGGACCATACAAGATCCTCAAGTGCTTAAGACCTAATGCTTATAGACTGCAACTCCCTGAAAACCTAAAGGTTCATAATGTATTCCATATCAGTCTATTGAAGAATGAAGTATGTACCTAACCCTAACCATGTACTTGATGACCAACAAATTGCAATATGTAGTCAAGGAGTCCTTGAGCTACGGCCTGATGGGATCTTAGATGCTAGGGGAAAAACGACTAAGATCTAGAACCTTGAAAGAATGCCTCGTCCAGTGGAAAGATTATCCCGAGGAGGATACCACTTGGGGGGATGAAAAGCACTCTCAACCATAAATATCCCCAGCTCATCTCGAGATGAGGACATCTCGATTCCTCCAAGGGGGAGAGAATGTAATATTTCCGTTTGAAATATTACTAGACCAACCTCCCGCACATCGTAAATTTGTGAAAAGCTTATCTCCATTTCCGGTAGTTGATTTATGATCGTACGCGAGAAAAGGATTACTCCGCATTGGTAAATCGGGACCGAAGAATCATGACCTCTCCACTGGCAAAACGGGACCGAGGTTTAAATAACCCGCATAACCATAGGTAAACATCTTCTTGGGAGAGGTCAAGAGGATAAAGTAATATTTATTGCAAATTTATTTTTTTATTACCTTCCCCCAGCCAAAGCGTGGCTGAGGGAAGGGGATGGACTGAAATAGGGAACTTATGAGGTGGAGGGGAGAAGAGCCATGCAGGCCACCACGTGGGAGGGTATCCTCTCCCCCCTTTTCTTATATAAACCCCCTCTAACGGGGGAGTTGGGGGGCGACCGTGATGGAGGGGGCGACCGTGATGGAGGGGGCGACCGTGATGGAGGGGCCGTGAGGAGGCGACCGTGTGGAGGAGGGGGAGGAAGGAGCGACATCGCTGCCAATGTGCTGTGATGCACCGTATGGAGGGAGGAGTTGCTACATGAGCTGCCAGTCGCCATGCTACATCAGAGGAAGGACGAGGGAGGCTCCATACATCGTTGCCGCGTTGAAAAAGTGGGCTGCCACCAGCCGCTGGGCTTGCCGCTACTGCTGCCACTCTCCGCCACGGGCTATCACGCCACCACCAATCTCTGCCAAATCCCCCCCTCAATGGCATCGTCAGTCTCCATGCCGCCACGTAATTAACGGAAGCTGCTAGAAGCTTCTTACAAGCTTCTAAGGGGGCTCTCTAAGCCCCCTTTTCCATTACACTTTCATAAGCCTTTATACCCTCCCCCGTTTTTATAAACCCCTTCCCATGGATTCCCCATAAAGCCATTTTTTTTTCCCCCACGGGTTCCTTTTAAACCCCTTCCCCATTGAATCTTCTTTAAGTCTACTCTACCCTCTGGAATTTAAATCCATCCTTCCCATTGCAATTCCTACAAGCCACCCCCTAGCCCGGACTTTGAGGAGGAGAAGGGGAAGTCTACAAGCCCTTCCACCAATCACCCACAAGCCCATTCCTAGCCTCGGAATTTTGAAGAGAAGAAGAAGAAGCTTATAAAGCTTCCTTTCCGCGAGACCCATCGTAAGAGCCTCTCCGCAAATAGGCTTCAAAGCCCACAAGCCATCCGTAAACCCAGTCCTAGCCACCACTCGGGTTCTTCCTAAGAAGCTCATCAAGGCCCTTTTCCGCAAGCACAGTTCATCTGAAGTTCCGCGAAGGAATCTCCTATGTACGATGGAGAAAGGCAAAGATCAAACGGCTGCATACCAAGATGAGTAAAATTGATAGACCACGAGGGCAAACCACAAGCCGAAATCATGCCTACGACGGCCCTAGAAAGTCACAAGGCGTGCCAGCGGGAGGATTTTTCTCCTAGTATTTACGTGGATATTTCCCGGAGTCCACAAGTCCAAGTTTTATCTATTTGGATTCCACAAAAAAGTATTGAATTAGTCACGATAACTTCATGGATTAGGAAGCACCCACGCATGTTCAAATTCACCTAGTCAAGTTAAACGCAATTGGAAAATGAATTGGCTATTTGAACATTTACTAGAATTAGCTCAAGATATGAAAAGTGGTCATTGGTACGTCAATGGAATGAATGAAAAGAACATAAGGTGTCTATGCATTTTTAGGACCTTATCAGTAAGTTTCATTTTTGTGCATTCAAAAGTGACGAGCCTAGGACAACTGTTGCCTCATTACAAGGTTGAAATTATTGAGGTACACATTTTCACTAGGCATGGAAAGATTAATGGCATGTCACATTTTTAGATAAATCTTCTTGGTAATGATTCATTAAGGAAGTCGTTATCATCTGTAGGAAATAGCAAATCATGGAAATAATTCTAGGGCCTGCATTAAATAGGTTAACTCTAGCTTCAATTGGCATGAATCTCATTTAACTACGTGTAGTTTAGGAAAGGATTGCATGTTGCACATTCATCATACGTAAGAACTTCATTCATCAAGAGATGTAGTTAGGGAAAGGTTGCATGGTTTATCAAAGCATGAGATTCTAAAGTGTAGACAACAAGGTTGTAGGCATGATTATTTGAGGTAAGTCCTGGTAGGCCCTAGGGAAGTTAGTATCCAGATTATCGTGCATTTTTACTTTACCAAGGAAAGATAGGGTTATTGTGAACCATGTGATGCGTAGAAGCAATGAGTCGCATGTTTACTTGTATTGGTGTAGTTGTAACTATTTTTCTCCTTTAGATCTAGTTTATTATCTCTAGGAAAGGTTCATCCTTGTCGCAAGACAAGTATATTGAGTTGTCTAAATCACCTAACCCACCAGGGATTCATATGGGCATGGTTCAGTCGATATGACAAATATCCCAAGTGCTAACTAGGGTTTAGCGCGATAAGGATTCGACCTAGTGTTACATTTGTTGCCAAGTCAAAACCCTCAAACCCAAAGATCATACCCACATTCACGAAATGTTGAGTCAATTGGATGCTCATGCATAAAACGATCTAAGGTTTCTATCCTAAGGATCACTCGTTCAAATGATGAAACTCCGACTGAGTTGGAAATTCCTAGGACCGTGGCCTAATATAATTAGGAATGGGTTGGGTAAGAAGACACCCTAAACCCTGCTTCTCGACTAGAGGAAATTCCGTGACCATAAAACGCCATTCAATGGGTGAAATGATCCCGTGGTATAGATGCAACACATGTGCAAAAAGTTGCAACATCGCATAGACTTGTGATTTGTTCACAAGAGAGTTTTGCCATTTCTTGAAATAAGGTTGGCAAGTTATTGCGCAAATTTAACTTACAAGAGGATGAGTAATCATCCTGTTACATCATCTTTCTTGGGGAATTATTGCCAAGTAAAAGGGGAGTTAGGTATTTGCCTGGAAGCAAATGACCAATCAATAAATTGAAGCGACATGGTCGCCAGGATTTACTATTAATAAAACCTAAGGTATTGGTTAAGTTGGGTTAACAGGGTATGGCCCTAACCCAAGGACAAAAGGGTGAACAAACAAACCCTTGGGGATCTTGCCAAGTCGCAATTTGATCCCAAATCGAATGCTGGATGCATTCGGAGAGAAAGATTCACTTTTTAACAGTTGGCCAAATAAACGACCACTGAAATTGATTGTGCTTGTAATAGTTTAGAAAGCACTGTTTGCATTTTTTGCTCAAGGAACTAAAGGATGAAAAGATATCTAAATGCTTCAGGTTGAAGGCCTGAAGGGAGAGGCAGCTTCAGTTACCCCCGACTGCCTGCCTGACCCTAACCAAGGGGGTTGTTGACCGCGCCGGGAACGTGGACCGAACCCGCCGCGAGAGGTCTTTCCGTTGAGTTCTACTTGGAGCAGGAGGACGCTTGGGTGCCAGGGGGGCTCTGGCCGTAAATCCCTCGCCTTCCGGGTCCCGCACAAGAGACTAACGTGACTCGGGATTGGATCTCGAGGCCCGCATACTAGTCTACGGGCAGAAGCTTGGAATAGTGATCCCTGGCGGATTACTGGATAGCCTTCGGGCGGATTATGGACAAGCCTACGGGCGGAACTCCTTGTATTTCAAAGATAAAATGATGAAATGATAATAAAGAAGTTGTTTGATATTGTTTTTTTATGTCACGTGATAAGATTACGTGAAGGAACCAGTGCTTAACAGGGTTAATTAAAGAAGCTGATTGATATATGTCAAATTAATGTGTTAGATAATTACATAACTAAAACAAACCGAGGAAAGTGCGGAGGATGGACCATGGGTCCGTCCTACGGATGGGTGGTCCCGGTTAGCCGGGAACTTTTCTCAAAAATCTCGAAGAACAGCGGAATGATCATCATTATCAAAACGAATAACGAGAACGATGACCTAGAGTTTCATCTTACCCAATTTACGTTGTTTTAGGGGAACAGAATGGGACTATGCCTTATGGCTGAGAGGTTGAGTTTTGCATCCCTCTCGTTTCCCATTCTCCTTGAACCAAGTGTAGCGTGAATCCGCTTCGGACCTGGTGTCTCTGCGTAAAGTAGTTCGCTCGGGTCTAACGCTAGTTGCTGCTAGCTAATGACCAAACAGGAAAACCCAAATTCAGGTCGATCCTAAGTGGGAACGGCCAGGATACTTCCGCTACGTGGCAGACACGGGAAGACCTAGATTGCAAAACCCGTAACATTCCATGGGAGTGCCGGGCGGAGTTTTCTAGACATCCTTTCCGATGGACTGCTAAGACGTGTCCTGGATGATTCTAGTGGACACGTTACAATATACCAAACAAGCCAACAAGAAAAGACAAGCCATGAATTTCAAAGTTGATGATTATGTTTGGCTTAGAATAGAAAAGCGTAGACTGCAAAGTGTAGATAGACATCCAGTTGTCAAATTAGCTCCTAGATTCTATGGACCATTTAGAATCATTCATAAGATTAATGATAATGCATTCAAGTTACAATTGCCATCTCATTGGAAAATTCATAATACATTTCATATTAGTTTATTGAGACCATTTAGAGGCCAATTACCTATCCACCCTGTTTATGAAAACCCACCTTTATTAGAGGAAGAGACTGAAATACTTGAACCAGAAGCCATCATAGATACTAATTACATGACCACTAGAATTGGCCGAAGGTATTCTAGATATCTAGTCAAATTTAAGAACCATCCTGTAGAGGAAGCACAATGGATGCACGCTAGAGACTTAAATGCTTTCCCCACTCTGTTAGCTCCACATTGAGCTAATAGCAATTGAGGTCAATTGCTATTCCACCCCGGGGGTATGATGCCAGGAGGCATATTCCACGGTGGATTCCGTGCCACGGTGGATTCCGTGAGGTTTTACGGTGGATTCCGTAAACTTAGATGACCGGGGCTCATACACAAAGAGGATTCTTTGTGCGAGAAGTTGATGGGGACGCCTGTCCTTTTCGGGCGTTTCATTAATTTAGTGTGTACGTGGGTGATTCCATAGCGGGTGATTCCGCAAAATGCATATTAAATTAATAAACGTTTATGAGTTTAGAGTGCGCACTCGTAATAAATTAAGGTTAGGATTTATTTCTAACCAGTTGATTTATTTATGTAGCTGAAGACTGCTAGGTATTCACTTTTGTCGGTTTAATTGTATTATTTTACTAACGATTGTGAATGCTTCAGTTGATGTGTAGAGATAGCAGCAGTGGCGGAGGAAAGCATTGGAGTCTAGCGAGTATTCGACCTTTGGACTATATTTTGATAGGCGCCACGCCTATATTTTGTTATGTCTATTGAGACATCGATTATTGATTATTATTTTGTATGCGCCTATGGGCACGGATATGTTATTTCTATTTGGACATTGAGATTGGGCGTGCCAGACTCTATGGGCACCGTCCATTAGCTTTATTTTCCTATTTTTGTAGAAAGCAAACTCAAAAGCTAAAAGCTTGTCATATTTTTGTAAATTGGGCTATTATTGAGCATGAAGATTGAAATATACATAAAATACATGCTTTGTGAAGCACTCACACAAGGCATGGGGGAGATTGAACCCAATTTGTCTCTTGCCTCTTGTCGTGCATGCTTTTACATTGTTTTTTGTGCAAAAAGGTAGAGTTCATTGTTCTTGGGGACCTTCTGGGATTCACCACGTGAGCATTCTGCGACTGATCTGTGCACCAGGCACGGAATCCACCATGAAATATGCCTCCTGGCATCAGTATGTCTTTCATATCTAAGAGTTGGCTCGATGTGCAGAAGAGCACATATGAATATATCAAGAGCATTAATGAGATCTTAGGCAAGGTCATTCATTGACCCTTGCCAATTCTACTCGAGAATTTTAGAAAAGCTTTCCTCAAGCATGGAGTAGATAGTAGGAGCTCATAGAGCTTGTTTGGTTCTTTCAAAGATACTAGTCATCTATACATTGCTCTCAACATGTCACACTTCGAGGACCTCCATTTTTGAAGAAGGTGAAGCCTTTATCTCAATTCAGGAGATCCCATTCAAACTTGAATTTCAGCAATGAGCAAAACCGACTAGGTGGTAGCAGAGGGGCTGCAATTTCGAGGCTTGAAACACTTAACTTGCTCCAACTAAACTCATAGAAGACCTTCAAAAAAATTTATTTTGAATGCGATCCTATTACCCTCCCTGTTTGTCAATGACCACCCCAGCTAGATCACCCTCTTGAGCACACGCCATGCCACCATCCCTACATATTTAATAACGTCAGGCCAATCTTATGAAGCCACTAGAGCACCAATAGATGGACTAAAATCCTCTCAACCTTGATTTTTCAACAACTTTTTTTCTTGGTAATGGTCGCTCCTCTTATACAATGTTAATTATTATCATCCCCTCTCTTCTTCATAGAGATGCCCTCTTATGTGGCCTATTCACATACCTATTCGTGGCTTGACAATCATGAAGATTATTGTCTTTTTCATCCAGTGTTTTGATTCCCTTTCTTAATGTTCCAATTAAGGATAATGAGATCCCCTCATAGCTAGTGAAATTCCACCTTATACTTGCTCCTTTAGCCATAGTTGAACTACTATGTGTCATGCCTACCATCTTTGAGGTTAGGCATCAAATCCCATTTGCACACCCTACCTTTTCGAAGAGAACACTTCCTCATCTTCTTTTAAGTATACCACCTTCCACCAAAGAACCTTCAAGCCCGTAGCCTCTCCTTGTAAGTCTATTTTCTTTTGGACGATCCATCCCTCTCATCTTGAAGAGTGCCCTGTAACAGTCTACCTTGTATGAACGGTTTTTCCATAGTATATAGGGTCAAGAAAGAAATAAAAATATAAAATATCACCAATCTCAAGATACGGCCCTCCCTTTGCATCTCACGGCTTGTTCCTCATGTAGGTTTTCCCAATCTCTAGTTGAATCCCTGAAAAGCCACTACCATGAAGATGGGAGTCCCTAACCTACCAAGACTCTATCATACTCTTGGCCTGTTGCAATTTTGATAAGGTCAAACATCAACGTACTTGATCTTAACCACAAAGTTCCTCTCGACACATGCAACTATGCATTTGTAAATGCAAGGATTTTGGCACCTAGGTGAAGGATGAGATTGAGAGTATTTTCTTTCTTGAGATTTGTGATGTGCTCAATATAAAAAATGACATAATGTGAGAGCATTAGAGATTGTGTTAAGTTTTAGTCGGGTCTATTCTCATTTATGGTGCAAGACGACAAAGTGTGGGACCTCAATAGGGCCAGTGATTGGTTAGAGATCTAAGTTAGAGATTCACCCTAGTGAGTATTGTGCCACACATTTGCAATAGACCAAATTTGTATAGTGGACACCTAGCATTATTACCAATATTAGGGTGATGCTCAAGGTTATATCCAAAACTACTAGAGTGATAGTGAATCTTAGTATGTGACATTATGGTCATTTGAATTCCTACTAAAGCCACCATATAGTAGTCTAATTCGCACCTTAGTTTTTTCCCAATATGAATGAGTATATAATGTGCACATAATAGTAGGGTTGTGTGAAAGAAGGTGTCACCTCTATGAGAGAGAAATAGATATGAAATATCATGTACATGGAAGGGTTGTGTAAAAGATGCTTGCCTAATAAGCCTCCTATTAGTAAGGAGCCTTGAACATGGGAGCGGAATTTGGTAACACACACAAAAACAAAGGAATTAAATGTGATTGAAAGTGTACTTTTCATGAACATAGAGGATGAGTTAAGAAACAAAGAGAAAAATTTAGTGTACGTTAATGCATGTATTATATTCAAAATCCATATAGGATAAATTGCATGTATGTGAAAGCAAGATTGAATAGCAAATAATACTTTTTGTCAAAGTTCTTGAAATTCTTTATGGTACCCACATAGGATTGATTCAACATTAGTGCTTCAATATTAGGTTTGATTTTGTTTCTAGAATAGGTAATCGGATTGAAGAAGACATTCAAACATAAGCACAAATCCTAATGCCATACAAAAGCCACAAAATCTCTCTCTCTCTCTCTCTCTCTCTCTCTCTCTCTCTCTTCATGGGTTTAGCTACTCTTAGCATAAATTTACACAATTTGATATGCATAAGTAATATTTATCTTGTATAAGAATTGTTATCCTAACATAGGCTTATATAATCCAATGAAGTTATTAAAGGCCTTGAATATTAACCCCATAGTGATGTATTCTTGATAGTGCACTATTGATTTAAAGCATGCATTTCATTAGTTTATGGAAAATAGCTTTTTAGATCATGCCTTCAGCTCTTCTTTTATCTTAGACTACTTGCATTTGCATGATGAACTAACGAGATTGACTAATAGAGAAGCATGATAGTTTAGCATGCTTTAGCTTAACATGAAACTAATATAACACTATTTGGACATTACCTTTTTGTAATCAAAACTAAGGTTGATAATGGTTCTACATAACCATATTAGTTGTAAAATTTCTAGGCTTTCTTGGCACATAGTTATGCTTGCATATAGATGGCAAAGATATAAATATATCCTTAGTTTGTCAAAATTACACAATAAATTGGACCAAGAAAATATAATAAAGAAAGAACACCTTAGATTTGATTATATATAGATTGGAAATTTGATTAGGCTTACTATCATAAGGTTTTTCTATCTGAATGCAAAACCACTTCTACCTCAAAATGCTTCAAGAAGCAAGACTTGAGAGGAATTTATAGAAACTAAATATAAAAGAGCAAATTAAATCATGAGGTTGATGAGGAGGGTATACCACAAAACTTTTCATAAATTGTTATTAGAAGTGGTTAAATATTTTTAAATGTATCAAAAATAAGAAGAAAGTATAATGGAATAACAAGGAAGCATGGCATAGCCACCCTTGCTAGTACCAATTATACAATAAAATTTAATGCACTTCAATAAGTGGAGAATCTCTCTAAAATATATAATAAAACTATAGTTTCACACATAGGTTCTAATTTAAATATGAACATTGAAACAATTTCTAGAGGTGTAATCATAGTATAAACTCATATTTCTAATATGAATGCCAAAACAAGGTGTGGAGACTTCACCCTCCATGATAAAATATATTACTAGCAAAATTGCATGAATTAAGTGTTCATAGATGGTGTGCTTTTTGAACATTTGAGTCTTTGCTACAATAAAAAAGTAGTACTCAAGATTCTTCAAGGTGTGGTGCACAACTCTCCCCCCATCCCCCCTAAAAACAGGAGTGCCAAGAAAGAGATATACACCCTTCTTACTCCTCAAGCACCACAAATTTCATTTTGACTAAACCAAATAAAAAATAATCATTTTCTTAATTTATACCCTATGTATGTAAACACCACATGCTAACAAAGTCATAAAATACTTTTAGTTAGAGTGCAATAAAGAATAAGCATTTTCTTAATCTGCACCCATGTGTGTGGACACCGCATGTTAAAAAAGTAGTGAGTTACTTTTGGATAGAGTGGACTAGTGTATGCAATCAAAACTCCTCTAGTTCTTTATTGATATATAATCCTTTAACTCAAAAAATTAATGAAGCTAAGAATTACTTTTGCAAAAGATGAGAAGAAATGCAGGAATTAATGTTGCACCAAATAGGCATTAAATGAATAAATTACATCACCCATGTAATTAGCAAGGGATCAAGTGATTGCTTAGTTTGAGCCTCCCACTTCTATAATATGGTGGTTATTTCTATTGTTTAGTGCTAGGGAAAATAAGTCCATAACTATTTCTAGATATGGCTAGTTAACTAAGAATGGAGAGGGGGGTGGGAGGTGTGTATGTATGTTTTTTTGTTAGGGGATAGGGAGGGGGGGTTGGATGTGTCCATTAAAAAATTGAGTTTATCTCCATATGATTTATTCCAATCTTACCAATTTTGAGATTGTGTCTACAAGCTAGATCTTAAATATGTAGTAGAAAGCTTGAATTTCCCATATTTTTACTTTAGAGATTTTGAGAGAAAATTGACAAATTTCTATATGTATGTCTTTTCCCTATTGTTACAATTGGGGAATGAAATTTTTTACATTCTCCTATATAGGAAATTCTCAAAGAACATAGAAACTCTCTCTAGTGACATATCATTCCCTACTATTACAATTAGAGAATCCCATTTTTTTATTCTCTAATATAGGGAATTTCATAAGAATGTAGGAAATTCTCCATATTGATGTACAATTCCCTATGATCACATATGGGGAATGTGATTCCCTTACCCTTGAGGATATTCATGTCTTCAGAGAATAAGAAGTAAATCACAGAGAACATGTTGCAAATAAGATAAAGACATAGTAGATGATGGTGCCAACTGTAAGATCCTTAATATATCCAAATAAATCCATCATACATCAAGCATAAACATCCAGGATGATCAGATCCAGGAAAATGTCACACCAAAGTGCCTCTTTAGGTCATGTTTTACAATTGCCTCAAAACTGCACTTGACAAGGCACTAAAATTCATAAGATAAATAAAGGCTGCCTCACACATAAGACTGACATAACTAAGGTCCAACCATGCTAACGGTATAATACATTATCCATAAAGTGTGAGACCATGACCATGGCTAACATGTATGTTACTCTATAAAGTGTTATTGGGTTTTCTCTTTTGAGACTCGTCTTGGGTCGCGTCCTCCTAAGTCTTGTCCTCTCTAATTTTTTCCTCTTTAATCTCATCCTCTTGGGCCTCATTCCACTTGTAGACCATATAAAGACAACCATATTTAGCACTCCACATGTTCTATGCTACACTCATTCACGCACTATTGGTTGGTGCTTCACTCTTTGCTCCAACTTGTTGTGACTATTCTCATGTGCTTACTTTGGGTTAACTCATGTGTGATCTCCATCATTATTGAGTTGATTTCCACTTGTAGCCTACTGATGGGACGTGAAATGGGCTGGCACTGGCTATGGCACTAGCCGGACCTCATGCTCAAAGCAAACAAACACACCCTCACAGCCTCGTGGACTAGGAGCGTCTTTCTGCTCCTAAAGGACAAACCGCCCTAAAGCCTAATCTATGTGTTTATAGTTTTATAGTTTTGTAGTCCAATGTTTCCCTTTCTATAAACTCCTCAGAGGGAGAACCCATACACATTGGCAATAAATACTACGATAATCACATACATGGGAGACAGCCTCTCGGTAGAAACACCGCAGCCCCACTACAGCTCTCCTATATCGCAGGGATTAGCCCCTTGATGTGCTGCTCAACATATAAAACAAACAAACAAACTCCACTCTTTCATTTCGAAAGTACTCCAGGAGACACCATGTGTCATTCCCAAATAATCCCACAAGAAATGAACGTCTATCCTATGGCTTAGGAGGCCTTTCCACACTCAAGCGTAGGTCATTGTCATTGAAAACAAGTGTTATGCATCCAGTCATTTTATTTCGATACCATGGTTTCATGCACATGCAAAGTGAATGATCCTAAAGTGCTCAAACATAATTTTAAATCAGAAATATGTGTGGTGTGCACAAGCAGGCTTTCCAATGTATCTACTAACTCGTTGCGGCGATGTAAGAATAGCACCGAGATAACACTCGTGCTACTATCCTCTTAATTAAAATACAAAACCCTCTATTTCATGATATGCATCAGAAAATCAACAACAATCAGCACACAAATCACACCATTCAAACCTCCCAACCCCTTACGTTTAGGTATTGCTTCCGTTGCATAGGTGTAGAGGTTCATTTCATCATGTTTTGATGTAGAAAAGTAATAAATCACAAACTTTGACAAGGAGATAGGGCAAACTGAGGCTAAAACTCATGCTTTGCCACTACCACACATCCACAAACAATCATTATATTTTTTCTTATTTTTTCCAAGACGTATTTCTATTTTTTCCCTTATTTTTTTTATTTTCTTGATTTATTTGGCAATAAAATATGCTATTTTTTAGTTTTTCTTGTTCCAATCACTTTAGCATACTAACATTCAATTTATCTTCCATTTTTTCCCCATGGAAACACCTTTTACCCACCTGAAACAAAAAAACTACCATTTTACCACTTAAAAACTGCATTTCGGGTTTACGGGAATTAAATAGAGCATGTAAATCATTGCAAAATCAGAATTTTTTGATAAAAAACAAATAGTCATAATGAAACGAGCACACAAACAAATATTCATCCAATAAGAATATAATTATCATCATAAACTATAAAAAATCCTTCATTTTCCTTCATAAAAATGGTCATACCGTGTTTTTACGTAACCCGAGACGCCTTGAATGACTGCATAACCGGAAAATGGAGCCTCCATTGCTCTCAATCCAATGTTGTACTTCAAACTTTAGCATCTCCATCAATCTCCATTACCATTTCCTTCATTCACCTTCCCCGGTTCCTTCATCAAGATGGTACACATGAACAACCCATAGAGAAGAGAGAGAGGGAGGAGAGAGAAAAACTAGAATTTGTTCTCTTCATCTGGATAGCCATTCCTCGTGTGAAGACCGGCGATATCATCAGCCAAGAGGGAGAAATTGAGGGGTAATGTCTGTTACATGAGATATTTGCAGCCCCACATCATGATTGGAGGGGATGATGGTGCATTTTTCGGCGCATCTTCACACCATCTTCACGTCCTTCTTCTCCACGTTTTTTGATCAAGAATGGATGGGGCATTAAAATTCCCAAAGGGCACCCCCCCTTTGGTCCAAGTTATGTCCATCCTTTCGTATCTTGGCCAATTTGTGGCATCTTCCTCGTCCGGACTCCGTTTCGAGCTCTGAAAAATCCTGTGTGTCTGTATCGGCATCCCACATTGACTGGCAGCTCCTAGAATCGCGGACATCAGTCAAAAAATTATCAAAAATCCACAAGTGTCGTCAGGCGCCTTTTAAAAGCCGTCTTTCACTTGGTGCTTAAAATCGACCTAGTTGCAGCCGCCGCCTTCGATGTCGAATATTTTTTCCCTAAATTCTGAATTTTTTGGCAAATTTTAGGCACATCCCGGGCTCAAAACTCTGCTCTCACCTACATAAAGGCAACCCTAGTTGGTATCCCACAGATTGTGTGCTACACTCATCATTCACTCATTGTTAATCTATGCTTCACTCTTGTCCTGTGAGACCACCATCATTATTGAGTTGCTTTCCATTGGTCCTCAATAATCTTCTGTACACCTTACATTGTATTGTGACTACCTAAGTGCATGATCTTGTAATGTTGTAACATACACTCTCTTTTCTTAAGAGAGAAGCGTGCTACAACTAGAGAAGATAGAGGACTAGATCCCTCAAGAACCAACCAAGTATGAGCATAGCCCTTTCTTATAAATTTTCATTCGACCCATTCTTGAAGCTCCTCCTTAGAGAGTATTCTGCCCATGAGAAATATAACTTAGCATTGACTAGGTGGGTAGAAAAGAACTCATTCATCACTTAGATTTTCTATTTGGTTTAATGCTTTCATATTCAAGGAGGATATAAATGTTGTTAATGAAAATCCTTAATCGGCCTATCATATTTCTCAAAACAAAATTCAATGTTTGATGGCCATGTAGGGCGACCAAATTTTTGTGCGGTCCTCAAATTAGCTTGTGGGGTTGCTAGTGAATGGACAGGAATTGGCATAGAAAGGAGAGAAAGGGATGGTGAAACAAGTGGAACAAGTAGTGCTTGCAGGATAGGTGGTACAATCACAGGATGAAGAGGAGCCTACCAACTTATAGTGGGAGATGCCTTTTTGGCAGGAAGATCATCAATGGAATTGACTGATAAACATGACAGCATCAGGTGAGTGGTCATGGTTATTAGCAAGAGCAGAGATAACTAAGTCTTCATCAAATATGACATGATAGATAAAGAAACAATTTTAGGTGTTAGGATCATAAAGGTGGACGTAGCCCTTTTAACACCATGTGGCTCCCCATATCCAACAGACAATAACACGGGTAGCATGAACTTGTAGTTTTTTGGAATCATCTAGAGGAAAAAAGGCATATCCTGGTGAGCTAAACACATGAAAGGAAGTGTAGTCAAGGAGACGATCAAACCATCGAGTGAATGGGAAGAATTGATGATTTTAGAATAGACTCTATTTTGTATAAAATAGGCGGTTGATACTGCTTCCTCCCAATAAGATGGAGGTAGCCCCCACAACAACAAGCTTACTCCTAGTTGAATCCATCAATGTATGTTTACAGTGTTTAGCCAAACCATTTTGTTGAGTGGTAGGGGGGACAATAAACTGTTACTTAATACCGCGACTAAATGTGTCTTGATTTGTCCATTTATTAATTCATATAAGATGTGGGGAATGGAACTTCCTAGTTGTCTGACCTATCATTCCTTAGCATGACATCAAGGGAGTGGGATTCCTTAGTTATCTGAGCTATAATTCCTTAATATAAGATGTTGGGAATAGAACTCCCTAGCTATATATAGGGAATTCGTATACGCATACCTAGGAATTCCTTGTATCATACATGCGGGAAAAGTGCCTCTCTAGTTATATGTAAGGAATGCATATGTATGTATAGAATTCCCTAGTTGTATATAGGGAATTCATATAGCCATGTCTAGGATTTCCTACTATGACATGTGGGAAAAGTGATTCCCTAGTTATATGTAGGGAATGCATATGTATGTACCTATGATATATTAGAGAATTTCCTACGTTCAATAAGTTTCCCTATATAGGAAGTGTTCAAATGCTCCATATGCTTTGGTGTGGCTCAGACTAAGGGTGTGTAGATGCCGCCATGTATTGTGAGGCTCGGTATTAAGGTAACTACTGTATGAGGAGCTCTCAAAGGAACCTGAGTGAGAAAGGAATGGTGCCATGAGTGAAGATAGCAATGATTGTCTAGCTCTCAAAGGAACCTGAGTGAGAAAGGAATGGTGCCATGAGTGAGAAAGGAATGGTGCCATGGACGTAGGGCTCTTCTGTTTGAGAGAAAGGATTGGATTGAAGGCGGATACTTCTTGTCATCATGTCTACAACTTGCGTTAACTTCTGAAATGTGTGTGCTCTCCGAAGTGCAACGATGTTTGTATGATCCAAGCTAGAAGTTTGATAGATTTACCCTGAGGCTAGTAGCAACGCATAATATAACCAAGCTAATGAATGTCTTGTGAAGATTCCTAACATGACAATGAGCCATAAGACCCAAAACGAGAAGTTCAAACAAGAGAAAAAGTTACAACCACCCTTTTTCAATCAGATTCATATATATCATTTTATGCTTTATATTCAAGTTTCCTTACGAGGTTGGTTGGTTTTTCTTGTTTGATTTTCCCCCGCATTTTCTTTTTCCCAAGTTTTTCCTTTTCTTTTAGTGGTTCTTCTTCTTTTGATACGGTCATGAAAAAGTAGTAGAATGGTGGAGAAGCCGAAAAGCGATGACGCGTGCCACGTGACCCCCAAATGCGGGATTGGTCAAAAGCACGTGAGTGATATAAAAGCCCCTGCACCCGACGATAACTTTTATTCTGCCATCTGTGTTTCTCTGTGAGACCTCGGCTCTTGCTCTCTCTTTCTCTCGCTCGCTCGCTCACGTTGTCTATTTGGTAGTGCCGTACTTCTCAGCGATCAGATCACCCACCGCCTGTAAAATTCAATAATCCATGGGGCTCTTGCACTTCGTACAATATTGTTTCCAGGGCACTGCTACACGTCCTGCACCAGCTGATCACGATCATGGCCTGAAGATGGGCGTCCATGTCGTCGACGCAGCTCCAGCTTACAATCATTCGATAACATCTTCAGAAAGTACTACCAAAAAGAAGGCCAGTCTGCGCCGCTGCCGCCTTGCGGCCGACAGCCGACCTGCAGATCATGATGGAAAGCTAAATTGTATCCAAGCTGCTGCTACGGCAGTGGTGCAGCAGTTTAACGGCATCCGCGTGAGGTCGAGCAGCTGCAACAGCCTTATCAATCTGCCCAACTTCAGGATCGCGTGGAGCTACCGTGAAGAAAATCGTGATGATGATGATCATGCCCGTCGTCCATGTCTCAGCCTCGCATCCCAGCGGACCCTGCTTGATTTTGTGGTGGAAAGTGTGGTGCACGGCAAGCTAGCATCGTCAGCCAAGGTACAAAAGCTTATCGATATCTGCATCGTGGCGCCCACCCGGCCAGGAGACCATGCTCACGACGACCATAGCAGCTGCGTGAGCGACAGTACAAGTAGCTCTGCTCCATATTCGTCCTCATCATCAAAGAGCGACTTCAATCATGGTTCCAAGACATCTAGCCCCTCCTCTTCGTCTACCTGTAATTTTTCATCGTCCGGAGAAGAGGAAGGAGAAGACCGACCATCTTGTCAGACAGATGATCAGTGCTTGTACGACAATAATATGGATGCTGCCACAAGGCTGCTCGCCAGGGAGATCCTTCGACAAGCGCAGCGCCAATTAGACGCTGGTCACTATGGCGTTTCCATCCACAGCGTCTCCTTCGATCGGCCTTCCTTGGTTGATGAATTTGCCAAGAGTACAGCTGGCCCTAAACGACCACGACAGCGATCCTTGTTAATGTTGTATTGAGATATTCAACCCAGATTGTAGTACTGGAGCTAATGTTCCTGCCTATTATAATTACTTTATTCTCGTTGATTCTTGTAGCTCGCATTTCGACGATCTTCCATTAAAGTCAACGGAACAAATCGATTCTTTTCCTATATTTATTCATAGTTTTGTTGAAGGAATGATCAGAGGAGAATATTGCAAGCACATTCATGCTTGTCTGCATCGGTCTCTTCTCTCATTCCGTCTGCGCAGTACGGCGGTAAATGTGTGCGAGTGAGTGTGTGTGCGTGTGTGTGTGAAGCTCCCCCAATCCCATCTTCACTCATCGCATGCGTTCTTCATGGAGGCACACACCATCCCCACATTCGGGATTCCCAAAGTTTTAGAGTCTTCAATTTAATTGGAGCCAAAGTCTTGCCTTCGCAGTTCACTAGACTTAACCTTGTAGAATCCAATGTATTTGCATTAAAAAGCAGTGGAGAGCCATCTTTATTTTCATTTCCCCATGTTAATTAATCTTATTGACCTTTCCAAGCTTACACACATCTCTACGATCAAAAATATGTATGTCGAGGATCTTAAATAAACAAATTAAATTACTCATCATCCTCGGTACACCATGGGGAGACAATCTGCAAATTCAAAACATATCCCAAATTGTGAACACATATTGTACAAAAGGAGAATCTTTATGCATTGATACATAGGGCCTACATTGATGTGGTGAGTTCCATAAACATTCATTCCTCTACTTTATTCATTGCACAACTTTATTGGCCAATCCTCTACCTCTTCCTGCAAACTCATTGAGTGGGAGCAAACATGAGCTTCCAGGATTAGAAAAGTGTTGAACAAAGGAACTTTTCTTCTCGGTCCACTTTCATGCATCCTATACCATATAGGTTTGAATGGCTAATGAGGAGGCTATTGTACACCATCATTCAATGACTTTCACTAATTAAGACATATCTCCTTAAATGTAGTTATGCCTCCATCGAGCTTATGTGGTACCTAGCTTACACACAACAAACGTTACGGGGGATATCTCTATCTATCTCTTAGGAAATGATTAGAGATATGTCTTCACAAAGAAAAATATAGGAGAAGGTCACAATGGCTTACCTAGAACAAAGTGATCCACTCGAGGGCTTGTCCCATATCCATTAAGGAGGAATGGAACATGCTTAATCTGTCGACATGTGTGTTTATCTCAAGGTTCCAACTCTTTCTACATAGGCTTCGGCCTATATAATATTGCCACAAGCCATTTATAAATTATAAATATATTTGTTATTATCGCCCTATGTAGATAGTAAGTTGTAGATGGAGATAAATGCTTACTAAAATAGACCATGAGTTGATTTGTTGGCCTACTTGGACAATAAATGCTATAATCTAGATGAATATGACAACTGTTGGAGTGTCTCCAATAGCTGTTGTTGAAGCAAACATGGGGACTAAACATGATGATAATAAAGAATGGTAGCTGAGGTGAAGACTCACTTTGAGTGGTATGGGTGGTGATACAGGTGACCTATCACATTTTCTACTCATCCAGATGAAATCAACCAAACTTAAGGGTTCCTTTTTTAGGGACACTGAAGCACACTTAGTCCATCTGAGTTTGGCACTATGTGATCAAGTCATAAAACATATTGTTTCAAAATCCAAAATGGTTTTAGAGCGGGATACACTTGCATCTAGAGCTCGCATAACCAACACTTGATTAGTTCATTATCATTGGGTACTAATCATTCTTTTAGTTTAAAGTTATTCTTACCCTTCTATCCTTAGCGTTAGATAATCTTCTCCTTACCTTATTCACCAACCATCACTAGTTCCTAACATAATTATAATTTTTTAAGTGACAATACTTTTTAAAGTTCTAAATTAGAATTACCATGAAGATTAGAATGGAATAAGGATTATGATCTAATTATTTTTAGGAGCTTTTAAATATGATAAAGGCTAGAAAAAGGACTCAAAATATTTTTTTAAATTATTACTTATGATTAAGAAAGCTATTTAAGAAGTTGTTAGTTAGGATTAGGATTACAATAGCTAGGCTATATATAAGCCAGACTTCAAGTTACATGAGAGTACCCATGTAAAAAAAACCTTGCTTATACATAGAGTGGATTTGCAGTAGATATATAGACTAACTAAACGCAAGGGCTTCTTCAAGCTACACATACACATTGAGCTTGATAGAATCATAAGCTCAAAGGGTTGGGTGAACAGGCTTAACATTTTATTTTCTACTCTGACTTAGGTATACCAAGTTTATCGAGCTTAGATAATGCTCAAGGTAATGTTTTAAACTAGAGATATTTTAATGGGAGAATACCTTACCATGTAGCCAATGCAAGATAACTATTAGATGACATCGTCACATCATATAAGAGCTTGAAGGCTTCATTAATGATTATGAATGAAATATTCATGAACCAGAGGTCAAGGAACTTTCACAAAGAGCCAAACTACAAACTAGTGAGGTGTGTTCTAAGGTGCCACAAGTGGAGGTGGTGAGCCATTTCCACATCTTTGAAGAGGAAAACCAATAGAAAATGCATCTAACAAAGGGCTGAGAATGATCCCCTTGAGGCAAAGATGGATCCAATAGAGCTAGATAAAGATGAAATGACAAACTATCTTCTCAATGACAATCACCCTTTTGTTGTTGCCTTGAAGAAGGAGCCATACATGGAACTCTACAAGGGGTCAAGAATATCTAGACTAAAGATTTGTTTATCATGAAAAAAATTATAATCAGACATGATTGCGTCCATGTTGGTAAATGTGCTAGGGTACAAAAAACATGATTTTTTCTATGACTGTAAGCATGCCTAGTCTTTGTAGGTTTTCTTGTGCCACATTAAATACATTCATAGATGTAATATCTCACATGCCTAATGGATGCATTTAGTTTGTAATTTTTTATATTCCTTCTACTTTATGTAGGGATTTTATATTTGATAGCTATTTCAAATCATTCTCTTCTTTACTTAGCTAATATGTAAATTTTTAGCATTCATGATTTTATGTTTGGTAAATGTTTCAAATGATTCTCTTCTTTACTTATCTTGGAGTTAATTCGTTATGATTTCATGATTTATGATTTCTCTTCTTTAATACCTGAAGTAGAGGAAAAAGGACTAGAGAAATAATCTCTAGAGTCTTGAAAAAATCAAAGGTATGGCTTCCTGTGCTTATTTGATATTTGGTTTACTTTTCTTGTACTAATTATTTGGTATTGTAATCATTGTCGTACTGCTGCGCATCCGAGGTGTGGAATCTATAGACAATCTATTATAGGATGCTATGCACATATATAACTTGGGTGTCGATCAAATGTGTAAGGGTTTGAAACTACTACAACATTCAACCCTTCAATGAATGATTTTGTCATACATATTCCAACTTTAAGAGCTACCAAATGGTGACCAGGAGGCTTAGAGAAAGTCTCAATACATGTGATTGTTTATGAAATTCTGCTTACAAATGTCCATAATTATGATGTTCAGTGCAAATTTGTAGCCTTGACAATCATCAAGCATTGCCTGGAGTTACAGTTGTGCTGATTAACAGAAATGAGACGATGTCAGTTCAATGAAAAGACAGGCATCCTATTATCTATTATAAATTTCAATTGGATATGGGTTACGGCAGCCTGGAGATCAATGGCCTTCAAAGCTCTACAATAAACACAATAGACGACGGTTTTGCAAAAGATAAACAATGTATTTCAAAATGCATCGAAGGACGGATGTGGTATTCTAAAAGGCTTGATGATGGTTGATGCAGCACGTAAGGCATGGCAGGCTAGGTAGAAGATGGCGAGCGACTGAAATTCTGACGGTCGCCTTGTGCTTTCTTAGGAGCCATTGTGAATTCGGCCTTTCCACCTTGGACGTAGATTTATGATGTTGGCCGATCTTCTTCGAACGCGAACTCCCTTTGTGATTCTACCGTCCTTGGAGAACGAACCTTAGAAATGGAACTTATTAATTTCTCCTTCCTTTCTTAGAAGCTCCGGGGTGCTAATTGTCTACATGGGAAGGGGTTTAGCACTTGTGCTAATTGGGAGATTGTAGGAAATCCAAGGGAAAAATGAGCATTTTTAAAGGACTTGGATAGGATTCCACAGAAAAAGGGTTACTAAATGGATTTTTGAGAGATTAAAAAGAAGGGCAAGGGCGTAAAAGGCCTTCTAGAGGGATTTTCGTGGGGGAGGGGGAAAACCCACAGGAATGGGGTTTAATTCCCGAGAAGGGGGGGTAGGAAAACCTTTTGAGAGTAAGGCTCATTAAAGCCACGAGAATGAGGCTTTTTTTTATTTGATCCCGAGGGGGTTAGTTTGAGGATGCACTAGGTGGGCAAAAGGGGGAAAAAGGGGGGAAGGAAGGGGTATATAAGACCTTAAAGAGGGGATTTTATGTGGGGGCGAAAGGGGGCTTAAAGAGCCACATGAAGGGGGGCTTCTTAGGAGGCTTGAGAAGATTCCTAAGAAGATTTTGAAGCTTCTGGGAGCTTGCCTGGGAGCCCCACGTGGCGAGAGAGAAGGCGATGACTTCTAGCAGAAGCAGTGGACAGCGCTGGCCGATGAGTAGCATTAGATCATCCACGTCTTCTTCCCTCAACTCTCAATGGCAGCTTCCGTGCTGAATCCTCATGGCCTCTCCCTCCTCACAGCAGTCACATGGCCCTCCTTCACGGCAGCAAGCATGGCCTTGAGCTTTTCTTCTCTCACAACACTCTCCTCTTCTATGGCAGTGTCGACTCGGACTCTCAGCTCTCGGCAGCGATTCAGAAATCTGACGGTTCTCTCTTCCCGGTGACCACCTCCCTGGCTTCACTTCACACACTCGACGTCAGTCTCCCCCTCTCCCACTCCTCAATAGCAGCTTATATAGTTGAGGGGAGGGGATTCTCCCTCCCTCAACACGCCATATTTCATGGCGTCCAACTGCTTGTGAGCTCTAGCAAGGAGCTTGGTGGCCATTGCTATTCCCTCCTCCTCCAGCATGACAGTCGGCTGGAGGAGAGAGGGATAACTAATTTTTTTTTAAAAATACCATTATCCAAACCTTTTGGCCTCCTAAGAGGAGATTCATTTAAGGAATGCATGTTTTAGATTCCGTAATGTTACATTCTCTCCCCCTTGGAGGAATCGAGATGTCCTCATCTTGAGATAAACTGGGGATATTGATGGTATAGAGTGCTTTCATCTATCCAAGTGGCATCCTCTTTGGGATAATATTTCCACTGGACGAGGCATTCTCTCAAGGTTCTGTATCTCAGTTGTCTCTCTCTAACATCTAAGATCCTGTCAGGCCTTAGTTCAAGGACTCCTTGACTAGGCATTACAACTTGTTGGTCATCAAGTACATGGTTAGGAATAGATACATACTTCTTCAATAGGCTGATATGGAATACATTATGAACTTTTAGATTCTCCGAGAGTTGCTTTCTATAGGCATTAGGTCCTAGGCACTTGAGGATCTTGTATGGTCCACAATACATTGGACTTAGCTTCTTGCAATCTCCTAAGGATAGAGAACTTTTCTTTGGTCGTACGCGAATGAAGACCATGTCTCCTTCCTCGAAGGTTCTATCTTGACACTTCAAATCCGCGTATGCCTTCAGTCTATCCTTGGCGGCTTGGATGTCCTGTCTTATTGACTTTATTTGATCATCCATCTCTTCCAACATCTGCCTTGAAGCTTCAACCCTCAAGGTTGGATTTGAGAAGTTTAGGGGACTTCGACAGTCATGACCATACAATCCTTGAAAAGGGGTCATCTGAATGCTTTGTTGGTAAGCACTGTAGGGAAATTCAACCAAAGGCAAGTATTGAATCCACCTTTTTGGTTCACGACAGCAGTATGGCCTAAGCATATCCTCGATGACTTGATTGACTCGCTTTGTTTGGCCATCCGTTTGGGGATGGCAAGTTGTGCTAAAGCAGAGTTGAGTCCCAATAGCTTCAAAGATAGCTCTCCAGAAGTGTGATGTGAAGAGAGAATCACGATCACTAATGATTCTTCTGGGTAACCCATGTAGCTTGAATATCTCCTTGATAAACAACCTTTCAATGTCTGAGGCTTTATAGTTTGTCTTTACTGGAATAAGGTGTGCATCCTTAGTAAGCATGTCAACCACAACCATGATGGAGTTGTATCCCCCCTGAACTTGGGGTAGGCCAACAACAAAGTCCATACTGATGAATTCCCATTTCATTTGGGGAATGTCAAGTGGTTGCAACTTCCCTGGCATCTTGACATGTTCGGATTTGATACATTGACAAGACAAACACTCAGTGAGATATTTGATTACGTCACCTTTAAGACTCTCCCAATAATAGCTCTTCCTAACTACATTGAGAGTCTTGGCATAGCCAAGATGTCCTGAGAAAGGGGAATCATGAGCTTCCCACAATATCTTCTGCTTAAGTGATTGGCTTGCCGGTACACATAGCCTCGCTCTATAGTAGACAAGTCCACTATTGACAGAGAATTCATGATACTTCGCCTACAGCTTTTGATCCTGATCCTTGATAGAGATCTCCCTTAGTATCGTTTGATAGGTTGGATCATGACATGCTTCACCCTATACCATCTTGTCAATCCAAAAAAGTTGTTTATTTCTTTGCAGTCATTGGTATTGGCCATTCTAGCACATCTCTGACCTTGACTGGGTCCACTGAGATTCCTTCCACTGATACGATGAATCCCAGATATTCAATCTGACATTTGAAGAATGCACATTTCTTCATCTTAGCATACAGCTTATGTGACCTCATTGTCTCAAGGACAATCCGAAGTTGGGATTCATGATCTTCCTCTTGTTTGAAATAGACTAAAGTTTTGTCAAAGAAGATGAGTACAAAGTCATCAAGATATGGCCTAAAGATATCCTACATTAACCTGTTGAAGGTGGCAGGTGCATTCGTAAGCCCAAATGACATAACTAGAAACTCAAAGTGCCCATATCTTGTGTTGAAGGCTGTCTTTGGGATATCTTCTTCCTTGATCCTTATCTGATAGTAACCAGACTTGAGATTAATCTTGGAGAAGATCTTCGCACCCTAAAGACGATCAAGAAGCTTATCTATTCTAGGAATAGGGTACTTGTTCTTGACAATTGATTGATTCAACCCTCTGTAATCAATACATAGTCGAAGTGTTCCATCTTTCTTTTTCTAGAACAGTATTGGAGCTCCCCATGGTGAACTGCTAGGATGGATGTAGCCCTGATCTAGCAGTTCACCATGGGGAAGCTCCAGTACTGTTCCAGAAAAAGAAAGATGGAATACTTCTGTAATCAATACATAGTCGAAGTGTTCCATCTTTCTTTTTCTGGAACAACACTGGAGCTCCCCATGGTGAACTGCTAGGACGGATGTAGCCCTGATCTAGCAGTTGCTTGAGTTGTTCCTTCAGCTCAATTGCTTCCGATATGGACATTCTATAAGGTCTCTTTGCAATTGGCACAGCTCCTGGTACTAATTTGATCTCATGATCCACTTCTCTTTGAGACAGGAGTTCTGTTAGTTCTTCAGGAAATACATCTGCGTATTCCTTTAGCCATGAAGGTTCTTCATTAAACTCCTGCTTTTGATCTAACTTGTTGAGCTTAATCAAGTAGTCAGGTAGTCCTTTTCTGACTCCCTTTATAATCCAAGATACCTTGGCCAATTGAATTTTTTGCTTCCTTACTTCTCCTTGAGTTGTGACCAATTCCCCTTTAAAGTTTCGAATGAAAATTTAGCCCTTTCCACAATGAATGTGGGCCTTTCCACAGAAAATTTATTTTATGTCTAATTATCCCTATTTATTCTTTTGGCTAGACATCACCCCCATGAAGATAAGGCAATTGTCCTCTGACTTGACTCGAGGAACATATTAGGCCTTTGCAAGGTAATGATCATCTTCTCTTAGGATTTTTCTTTTGTTCAAAGGTTAGAACTTCTTTTTACACACCTATGTATGCTATAGTCTTCATATATACTCTTTGTTTCTTCTCTCTTTTTTTTTTTTGGCAGGCTTCTATATTTGCCTCACAATGAACAAAAGCTCCTAGAAAGAGCTGCCTGGTAGGCTAGTAGACAAGGTCAATAAGGACTACTCTCAAAAATAGCTCTTAGATTGATTGCCAATGTCATTACAAGAGGTGGACAACTGCGCGCTGAAACCCCCTCAGACACACATAGCCTAAACTTTGGGACTTCATGCCTTGATTTTGTGGGTCCTTGAAATAGGAAAATTTTCCACATACATGTATACATATATAGCATAAAGGACAGTAACTTATAAATGAAAGACATGACCTGGACTTGGCCACAAGAAGCATCTATGCAGCAAGGGACTCATTCTAGGTACTCTACTGAATTTGTCTAATAATAAAACATAAAAACAAAAAACCATGAACTCCACTCATACCAAACAAATACATGGCCCTCTTGGCCTTATAAAAAAATCCAAACACTATAAAAGTAACCATCTCTTGGCCTAATGAAAAAAAAATCATAAAGCATACCATACACTATCCTATGGCTAAAAACAAATCCCTAGTCATGCACAAAAATCATACTAAGAGATAGCACAAAACCAAGGGATGGACTGCTTAGGCCCTATACTAAATGCATGAGATTATTAGCTAGGCCCCCAACATAAATAGCAAGGGGTGTCCAAAAAATATGTCCTTTAGCAATCCTATGAATCGATGAAAGGATAAGAAGACGGTCAATTGCAACTTGACTCATCACCATACTAAACATTGTTTCCCAACATTGTTTGGCAAGAGGTAAACTTCTAGATCAAACAATGTGGATGTGTGCAAACAATTATTTTTATGATTTCACCTTAATGCAATGTGTCTTTTCTAAGGCAACATTGAAGTAATTCATGCTATTGTCTTTCTTAGACTTAAAAGAATGAATCCTATATATCAAGTATGCAGAAAATCAACATTCCATATGATATTCATCTTTGTATAGCCCTTCCCTTTACCGTTTATGGTTTTGCATTTGTTGATAGATATAAAGGGTATTCATATGTATTTTTTGTGTACAAAAAGCGATAAATATGCACTTTGATACAAAGAAAGGGGATAAATTGAGGCTAAATCTCATGCCCTAGCCCCACCACACATTCACAAATGCATTGATAATTGTTTACAATTTCTCCATGTGTAATATCTTTATTTTTTATTTTTTTACTTTTTATGATTTATATTATTATTTATTGATGGTTTTTCTTATTTCCAGACATGTTGAGTTTGCATGAACCAAGAATCACCATCTTACTCCATATGACCCCATATGAGCACTAAGAGAACCATGAAAACTCATAAAAATGTCAACTTTCACAAAATGGTGCAATTTTTCATTGTAGATTTTCTTGGTTTTCATTTTTATTATACAAACAACAAGAACCAATTGAGAATTTTGATTTTCAAGCAAAAGAAATCATATCCAAACATTCTAGACCATTTTTCATCATATGCATGAAAGAATAATTTAAAAACAACAAAATTGAGCACTTACATGATCAATTTAAGACAAATATGCATGTATTTCAAAGTTCAGAAGCCATTGATGCTCTCCGATGGCTATTCAGGCATCCTCACCCTTTCATTTAGGCTCCACAACACTTTAGTATCATCATATAATCAAAACTTATCATCTCAATCCATCCCTCTCTCACATGGAAGAAGCCATAAGAATAAGGTGGAGAGAGCAAAGAGAAGAAGAGAGAAATACTAAATCTGCAAGTTTGTATTTAGGTCATCATTTCTTGCATGGCTACAGGTAATAAAAGTAAAGAAATTGTGCGCCACATTCCTCCGGAGCATTCCCCAACTCTCCCCAAGTTGCCAAATGAGCTGGGGAATGCTTCGGAGGAATGTGGCACATAATTTATTTACTTTGTATTACCTGGATGGAGGGGCAAATGAGCTTGGAATCACCATCTAACTAGATGCATTGCTTCGTGGCATCATCTACCCCCTGACAAAATGAAGACATGAAGATCCTCAAGGGTAAGGGAATCGCATTCCCCATATGTGATCATATGAGAGAATACAAAAATGGGATTCTCTACTTGTAATAGTAGGGAATGATATGTCACTAGAGAGAGTTTCTATGTTCTTTGAGAATTTCCTATATAGGAGAATGTAAGAATTTCATTCCCCAATTCTAACAGTAGGAAAAAGACATACATATAGAAATTTATCCATTTTCTCTCAAAATCTCTAAAGCGGAGAATATGGGAAATTCAAGCTTTCTACTACATATTTAAGTTCTAGCTTGTAGACACAATCTCAAAATTGGTAAGATTGGAATAAATCATATGGAGATAAACTCAAATTTTTAATGAACACGTCCAACCCCCCTCCTTATCCCCCGACAAAAAACATACATACACACCCTTCACCCCCCTCTCCACTCTTAGTTAACTAGCCATATCTAGAAATAGTTATGGACTTATTTTCCCTAGCACTAAATGGTAGAAATAACCGCCATATTACAGAAGTGGGAGGTCTCAAACTAAGCAATCACTTGATCCCTTGCTAATTACATGGGTGATGTAATTTATTCATTTAATGCCTATTTGGTGCAGCATTACTTTCTCCATTTCTTCTCATCTTTTGCAAAAGCAATTCTTAGCTTCATTAATTTTTTGAGTTAAAGGATTCTATATCAATAAAGAACTGTAACGTGTCCACTAGTATCATCCAGGACACGTCTTAGCAGTCCATTGGAAAGGATATCTAGAAAGCTCCGCCCGGCACTCCCATGGAATGTTACGGGATTTGTGATCTAGGGCTTTCCGCATTTGCCATGTAGCGGAAGTATTGTGGCCGTTCCCACTTAAGATCCGACTAGAATTAGGGTTTTCCTGATTGGTCATTTCTTAACAACAAGTAGCATCGGACCCAAGCGAACTACTTTACACAAAAACGCCAGGTCCGAAGCAGATTCATGCTGCA
This sequence comes from Lygodium microphyllum, assembly GCF_053477565.2. Lineage (NCBI taxonomy): Eukaryota > Viridiplantae > Streptophyta > Polypodiopsida > Schizaeales > Lygodiaceae > Lygodium > Lygodium microphyllum. The sequence continues at coordinate 136,490,055 of NC_141151.1, read as the reverse complement.
CTTGGTTCAAAGAGAATGGGAAATGAGAGGGATCCAAAGCTCAACCTCTCTGCCATAAGGCATAGTCCCATTCCGTTCCCCTAAAACAGCATAAATCGGTTAAGACATAACTCTAGGTCAACGTTTTCGTTGTTTGTGTCCTTTGACAATCATCCCGTTGTTCTTCGAGATTTGAGAAAAGTTCCTGGCCAACTGGGACCACCCAACTGTAGGACGGACCTATGGCCCATCCTCCGCACTTTCCTCGGTTTGTTTTAGTTATGTAATTATCTAACACATTAATTGGACATGTAACAACCAGCTTCTTTAATTAATCCGTTAAGCACTGGTTCCTTCACATAATCTTATCACGTGACATAGAAAAACAATATTAGACAAGTTTTTTATTAACATATCATCATATTTAACTTTGAAATACAAGGAGTTCCGCCCGTAGGCTTGTCCATAATCCACCCGAAGGCTATCCAGCAATCCACAGGGATCACTATTCCAAGTTTTCGCCCTTAGACTAGTATGCGGGCCTCGAGATCCAATCCCAAGTCACGTTAGCCTCTTGTGCAGGACCTGGAAGGCGAGGGATTTACGGCCAGAGCCCCCCCTGGCACCCAAGTGTCCTCCTGCTCCAAGTAGTGCCCAACGAAGAGACCTCTCATGGCAGGTTCGGTCCACGTTCCCGGCGCGGTCAATAACCCCCTTGGTTAGGGTCAGGTAGGCAATCGGGGGTAACTGAAGCTGCCACTCCCTTCAGGCCTTCAACCTGAAGTATAGATACTCATTTAATTTATAATTCATAAATCAAACAGTGCTCTAAAATCTCTAGCAAGCACAAACATTTCCATTGATCGATTTTGTTGTTGTTGGCAAACTGCTAAGGAAGGAATCTTTCCTTCTGAATGCATCCAGCACTCGATCCGGGGTGTCTTGCAACTTGGCAAGACCCCTTATATTCTGGGTTAGGGCGTACCCTATTAACCCAACTTGGTCAAACCCTAAAGTTCATTGGATACTTCAGTTTCCGGTTTTTAACCTTCCTTACTTAGAAGGATATCAAAGTATACATCCTTTTTCAAGATAACTTGCGTAAGGATCCACCATCCTTGTTGCGGGAATTTAGCCTTTCTTCTTGTGAATCGATCACAAGACCATATGACTTCGTACTTGCCGCGCAAGTCCTGCATCGTACTATGTGATAATGGAGTTAGGAAACAATCCGTTTTCAATTTCTTTAAGCTGACGTTTGTCAGACCTAGGGTTTCCTAGCTTTGTTATTTTCTTTTAAGAAACTCAGGGACAAACCCTAATTTCTTTTACGTTTACAATTTACTGACCCTACAAACAGGGAATGTGGGCAAGTATTTAAGGTATAAACGTTTCTTGGATTTTAATTCATTCCCAATGAATATTTCACAGCATAGGTATTTTTATTTAATTTGGTTAACTTTTAGAAGGTAATATCGAGATCACCTCTGCACGATTTGTTATCTATGTGTCAATTGATTTTTCAATCCTAAACTTTATTAATTTGAGATTAGGTAAATTCAATTAATCTTCCTTTTTCCTTGCGAACAAAACTCATGCCAAATAAGCAATCTTTCCCATGCTAAGTTATGCAGTTAGCAATGATAACTTTCTAGAGTTTAAGCATCGTAAGAAACCTTTCATGATTCGCACGTTCCATGATGATTCGTTGTAAAAAGAATAGGGATTAATAGTGCAAGATGCAGTTTTATACCTTCTAGACTTAACCGAGTATACTAATTTAGTGGGTAAATAATCTTGCTCATAATTCGTTTCAATGCATAATGCTATTTGAAGGAAAACTATGTTTATATTTATTTATTTTGCATGTTCAATTAAACTAAATTCCTTCGCCATAAATGACTAGGAAAAAATATATCTTATCCCTAAGAATTCATATTGCACAATTGAATTAAAACCGATATAAAATTAAGAAGAGAAAAAAAAAACCTGGGTTTGGGGTGAGATATCCACATGGATACCGGGAGATGACCCTCCCGCAACTACTCCTTGGACTTTCTTAGGAGGCATCGCAGTTGTAGTCCTTCGAACGTGGAAGCAACTTTACACTCCTTTTCAGAATTCCACCATCGCTCCCTTGCACGTCAATACTCTTCTTCACTTTTTCGAGCAGGGGAGAAACCAAGTCCCAAGGGTATTTGGGAAACGCAAGGAATCGTTAAGGGATTAACCAGGAGGAGGGGTAATAAGACTTTTAAGGTCTTAATTCTTTTGGGAGGGAAAGGCTTACAAAGCCCAAGGAAAAAAAAAACCTATAGGGGTTTTATACTCGAGGGGGAAGAAAGTAACAAGCCTAAAGGAAAGGGGCTTAAGGGTTAAATACGAGGGAAGTAAGGTTTAAATTACGGGGTTCCAACACCCATGGAATGAGGGCCTTGAAACACGGGGGTTGTGTGTGTGTTTCTAAAGGCATATGAAGGGGGCCTTGGGAGATCTTTGGACACGGGAGTGAAAGGTATAGGAAGGGGGATCTTGAAGGGATTTTTGGACACGAGGGAGGGGTGTGTGGACACAAGGTGAAAAGGCCTTAGGGGTTTTAAAACCCAGGGGGGAAAAACGAAGGGCAACACCAGGGGGCGAAGGGAAGACAAGGGGAATGAAAAGGGCTTAGGGGGATTTAAAAACCCCGGGGAGGGGGGGGAGTGTTAAAAGGGAATACGAGGGGGTGAAAGGGGGCTAAGATGACCCCCCCCTTTGGAAGCTTCCAAGCTTCCAGAAAGTCAAAGGGGGGGTGAGAGGACCGTCAGTCGATGGTGGAACGGCAGCGGCTCCTTCCTCCCTCAAAGGTGTCGTAATCCTCCGCCTCAGTCGGCCAGCGTGGCGAGTGCGTCCCCCTCTCCTTCCTTCACAAGCGAATTTCCTCCCTCTCACGGCGTGCTCCCCTCGTCCTCACGTATATCAGCCCTCCCTCCCTCCTTCTTATTTTTTTAAAATCCCCCAGCCTGCCCCCCCTCTCAATTTTTAGGGGAGGGGATAAGGTCCTTCCTCACCTTACGTGTCAATTGGCATGGTGGTGGAAGGCGCCGAGCTCCACCAAGGAGCTTAGCCCTCCATTCTATTTCCCTCCCCTTACAGCACGATAGTCAGGAGGGAAAATAAAAATAAAAAAATTTGCATTTGATATATTACATTCTCTCCCCCTTAGAGGAATCATCAAGATGTCCTCATCTCGAGATAAACTGGGAATATTGATGGTTGAGTGTACCTTCATTTATCCAAGTGGCATCCTCTTCAGGGTAATCTTTCCACTGGACGAGGTATTCTCTCAATTGTCTCTCCCTAACATCTAAAATCCTATCAGGCCTTAGTTCAAGGACTCCTTGACTAGGCATTACAACTTGTTGGTCGTCAAGTACGTGGTTAGGATTAGGTACATACTTTTTCAATAGGCTAATATGGAATATATTATGAACTTTTAGGTTCTCAGGGAGTTGCAGTTTATAAGCATTAGGTCCTAGGCATTTGAGGATTTTGTATGGTCCATAATACCTTGGACTTAGTTTCTTGCAATCTCCTAAGGATAGAGAACTCTTTTTAGGGCGTACGTGAATGAAGACCATGTCTCCTTCTTCGAAGATTCTATCTTGATGCTTCAAATCCGCATATGCCTTCTATCTATCCTTGGCAGCTTGGATGTCCTGTCTTATTGACTTTATTTGGTCATCCATCTCTTCCAACATCTGTCTTGAAGCTTCAACCCTTAGGGTTGGATCGAAAAAGTTTAGGGGACTTCGACAGTCATGACCATACAATGCTTGGAAAGGAGTCATCTGAATGCTCTGCTGGTAAGAAGCATTGTATGCAAATTCTACCAAAGGTAAGTATTGAATCCACCTCTTTGGCTCTCGACAACAGTATGCCCTAAGCATATCCTCGATGACTTGATTTACTCGTTCTATTTGGCCATCCGTTTGGGGATAGTAAGCGGTGCTAAAATAGAGTTGAGTCCCAATATCTTCAAAGATAGCTCTCTAGAAGTGTGATGTGAAGAGAGAATCACGATCACTAATGGTTCTTCTGGTGGGTAAACCATGTAGCTTGAATATCTCTTGCAATGTCTGAGGCTTTATAGCTTAACTTTATTGGAATAAGGTGTGCAACCTTAGTAGGCATGTCAACAACAACCATGATGGAGTTGTATCCTCCCTGGACTTAGGGTAGGCTTACAACAAAATCCATACTGATGAATTCCCATTTCATTTGGGGAATGTCAAGCGGTTGCAGTTTCCCTGGCATCATGACATGTTCGGCTTTGATACGTTGGCAAGACAAACACTCAGTGACATATTTGAGAATGTCACCTTTGATCCTCTCCCAATGGTAGCTCTTCCTAACTGCATTAAGAGTCTTAGCATAGCTAGGATGTCATGCGAAAGGAGAATCATGAGCTTCCCACATTATCTTCTGCTTAAGTGATTGGCTTGTTGGTATACACAGTCTTGTTCTATAGTAGACAAGTCCAAAATTAATGGAAAATTCCTGATACTTAGCCTGCAACTTTTGATTCTGATTCTTGATAGAGATCTCCTTTAGCATTGATTGGTAGGCCAAATCATGGCATGCTTCCTCTCTAGCTAATTCAAGTATAGGGTTGTTTGGCATAGATACTTTTGTAGCTAGAGATCTGGCCGTTGATGGATTCTGCAAGATTAGGGAGTGCCTTGCGACTAAGTGCATCGGCAACTGCATTCTCTTTCCGTGGTCGGTACTTGATTTCAAAGTCATATTCCTCGAATACTTCAATCCACCGACGTTGCCTCATGTTGAGCTCATTCTGGGTAAAGATCCATTTGAGACTCTTATGGTCAATTACTAGAGTAAACTTGTTACCCAACAGGTAGTGTCTCCAAAGCTTTAGAGCATGGATGATAGTTAGCAATTTCAGATCATGCATGGCATAATTCCTTTCATGACTCTTTAATTTCCTTGAAGAGTACACTACTGGATGACCTTCCTGCATAAGTACACATCCGAAGGCAAGAATGCTAGCATCAGTTACTACCTCGAACTCCTTATTGAGGTCTGGAAGTTTAAGGATAGGTGCTGATACCAAACTTTTCTTCAATCTGTCAAAGCTATTTTGTTCGGGAGTTGACCATGCAATGGAAGTTTGCTTCCTCAGTAAGTCCGTCAGAGGTGCTGCAATCAAAGCATAGTTTTTTATGAAGAACCTATACCATCTTGTCAATCCAAGAAAGCTACGTATCTCTTTGATGGACACTGGTATTGGCCACTCAAGCACATCTCTGACCTTAGTTGGGTCTATTAAGATTCCTTCTGCTGATACTATGAATCCCAGATATTCAATCTGGCGCTTGAAGAAGGCACACCTTCATTTTTGCATACAGCTTATGTAACCTTGTTGTGTCAAGGACAATCCGAAGTTGAGGTTCATGATCTTCTTCCTGTTTAGAATAGACTAAAGTGTCATCAAAGAAGACAAGCACGAAATCATCAAGATAGGGCCTAAAGATATCCTGCATTAACCTATTGAATGTGGCAGGTGCATTCGTAAGCCCGAATGACATAACCAGGAACTCAAAGTGTCCATATCTTGTATTGAAGGCCGTCTTTGGGATATCTTCTTCCTTGATCCTTATCTGATAGTAACTTGACCTGGGATCAATCTTGGAGAAGATCTTCGCACCCTGAAGATGATCAAGAAGCTCATCTATTCTAGGAATAGGATACTTGTCCTTGACTGTTGATTGATTCAACCCTCGGTAATCAATACATAGTCGAAGTGTCCCATCTTTCTTTTTCTAGAATAGTACTGGAACTCCCCACGGTGAATTGCTAGGCCGGATGTAGCCCTGATCTAACAGTTGCTTGAGTTGTTTCTTGAGCTCAATTGCTTCTGGTATGGACATTCTATAAGGTCTCTTTGCAATTGGGGCAGATCCAGGTACTAACCTAATCTCATGATCCACTTCTCTTTGAGGCGGAAGTTCAGTCAACTCTTCAGGGAATACGTCTGCGTATTCCTTTAGCCAAGAAGGTCCTTCATGAGACTCTTGCTTCTGATCTAACTTGTTGAGTTTGATCAAGTAAACAGGTAATCCTTTTCTGACTCCTTTTATGATCCAAGATACTTTGGCCAATTGGATTCTCGGCACTCCTGCCTCACCTTGAGTTGTGACTAATTCCCTTTCAGAGTTTCGAAAGGAAACTTGACCCTTTCCACAGTGAATGTGGGCGTCGTTAGGCTTAAGCCAATCCATTCTGAGTAGACACTCATGGATACCTAAATTCGTGATTCTGAATTTAACCGAAGTCTTCTTTCCTCCCAGAAAGAATTCCACCTTAGCAGTTTTCATGGTACAAGTAACCTCACGACCATTTGCCAATTCCACAAGCAGGGTAGGTGCTTCTACTGTGGTTATTTCTAATCTTTTTGCACATGCTTATGAGATAAAGGAATGTGTACTGCCACAATCAAACAAGGTCTTGAAACCTTTACCTTGATAGTCCGATGGTGTCTGAATCACCGAGAATTGGCGATTCGGCCCTTTCTTGTGTAAAGCGGCATGGACTGTCACTCTTTCGAATTCCACTTCCATGGTCGAATCTTCTTCTTCCCGTTCTTCACACATTTGCCTAATGGCAATGCAGGCAATTCTTCCTCTTCCTCGGGTAGCAGCTCCTTGACCACGGCCTATTTCTTGGAAAGGCGCTTGGCGATGTTCTCCACCGAGCTTAGGACATTGCCTCTTGAAGTGACCGGGTTCTTTGCAGTAGAAACAACGGAGGTTTCGGCCATTACTTTGAGTAGGAACAAAGTTGTTGACATTATTCATCCTTGCTTTCTTTCTTTGTCCCTGATTATGACCTTGAACTCTCTTAATTTGAGGTCTGAATGCTCCTCTGTTCGGGTCATTGTAAGACCAAGTTTTGTTACCCTTGGTCTAGCTTGCACCTACTGAATTATAGGCACTGCTCGAATGAGTACATCCTGAAGATCTGATGGATGCATAGATTCAAGACGGGTATTTATTGGTGGATTTAAACCCGCACAAAATTTGGACACCTGCTGTGTCATGTCCATCTGTGGCACATACTTTAAAAGTGAGACGAATTTAGAGTAGTATGCGTCAAGAGTGAGCCCTAGATGTTTTAGCTCGTAGAACTCGTTCATTTTTTGTGTGCGATATGTAGGTGGTAAGTATCTTCCTTGCACGGCTTTCTTTAGCTTCTCCCAGGTAACGGATCTCTCTGCAATCCCTTGATCCCTACACCATTGCTTCCACCAAAGTCTGGCTTTGCCGGTGAGTTTTAACTTGGCGAGCATAGCCTCATTGGCGGATGCAGTACCGGATGCTTCGAAGTAATCCTCCATGGATTCAATCCAAATTTTATCATTAGCTTAGACGAATTTGCCTCTCCCATCAAACTTGGGTGGCTTAATATGCTTAAGAAGGAACTTCTTCTCCTGGATTACAGCAACACCAACTAAATTTTCATTTTGCTGCAAGAAGGAACTAAGGGCCACAGCCCATAACCTGTTTTGAATTTTTAATAATTAAATAATGCAGAAAATAGGAAAAAAACACTAAAAATAGGGGGAAAATGCATTTTGGGTGCGGAAAATTAATGAAAATTAAGAACAATGTTTGTGAATGTTTGTGGGGACTGAAGCATGAGGATTTGCCTCAGTTCAACCCCACCTTCTTGTTCTAGTGCGTCTTTTTCCGATTTTTTCACATAAAATGATGGTAAAATGCCTCATAAATCTATGCAACGATGCAATATTTAAACGGGGAAGGGTAGAGAAGTTGAAATATGTCTAAATGCCGTGTGAGATGATGGAAAAGTTGCTTATTTCCATGCATAGCATTTAGGACGGATGATAATTAAAATTAAGAGCTTAGTAGCACGAGGATCACCTCCGTGCTAGGCCCAGGCAACGAAGCACGAACGGTAGTTGAAAATCATTAAAAGAATGGTTTTGCACTTGTGCACGATACTGTTTTGCTAAATGTTTGAGCACTAGGCATCCACCAAATGCATAGAGCGTGAAAATAATTTAAAGGTATCAGGGACCAGCTCCTGGACATGCATTGCAATTGTTTTATTAGAACATGACCTACGATGAGAGGCAGTGAGGTACCCATGCTATAGGTAGATGCGGGTCCCAAAGGGAAAAGCAAGTGAGGAGAAAATGGTACACTCCTCGACACGCTTATTTGGTACCTTGAGCGGCTTTTGTGCGATGTGTTTATTTGTTGAGCGACGCACTGAGGGGCCAATCCCCAAGGTGTAGGAGAGTCGCAGAGGGTCGACGGCATTCAGCCGTAGGAGGAACCCCATGTGTATGTGATTCGAGCCATTAGGCAATGTGTAAGGGACTCCCTCTGAGGAGTAATATTGGGTTAGGATCAGTTGGACTACAACGTATTACAAACACAATGTTTAGGAAGGCAGAGATTTTGATAGACGCTCCTGGCCGCGAGGCCAAGGGGTTGTCTTGTGCGTAGTGACGAGGCCCGGCTAGTGCATGAGCCACTGCCGGTCCATTTTTAGGTCCACCATTCCACGAAAACGAACAGCTTCACGACTTTCTAGTCTTCCAACGACTTGATACTCTTTAGGTTGGTCTGTAGATAAGCAAACCAGTGGGCGGCTATATAGTAGATTCCTGAAGCACCCGTCCATCTTCGTTCCATGTACAAAGGTGATGGATTATAGATCTGCTCTAGGATGTTCATCATCCCAACTCTTTGTCTACATTGCAGTCATAAACATTACTCGAAATACCAAGAACTTGTTCCACGCTTCGTAATTCTACAAGATAGCATTGAAGGTAAGGAAATGTTTGGACAACAGCATTTGCTTTGCTTCATTTTATTATAATTTCATAAAACAATTCCGTTGTTGGTCAGCTCTGATACCAACTGTAATGTGTCCACTAGTATCATCCAGGACACGTCTTAGCAGTCCATCGGAAAGGATGTCTAGAAAGCTCCGCCCAACACTCCCATGGAATGTTACAGGATTTGCGATCTAGGGCTTTCCGCATCTGCCATGTAGCGGAAGTATTCTGGCCGTTCCCATTAAGGATCGACTGGAATTAGGGTTTTCCTGATTGGTCATTTCTTAACAGCAACTAGCGTCAGACCCAAGCGAACTACTTTACGCAGAAACGCCAGGTCCGAAGCAGATTCACGGTCCACTTGGTTCAAGAAGAATGGGAAACGAGAGGGATGCAAAGCTCAACTTCTCTGCCATAAGGCATAGTCCCATTCCGTTCCCCTAAAACAATGTAAATCGGTTAAGACATAACTCTAGGTCAACACTTTCGTTGTTTGTGTCCTTTGACAATCATCCCACTGTTCTTCGAGATTTGAGAAAAGTTCTCGGCCAACCGGGACCACCCAACCGTAGGACAGACCCATGGCCCATCCTTCGCACTTTCCTCGGTTTGTTTTAGTTATGTAATTATCTAACACATTAATTGGACATGTAACAACCAGCTTCTTTAATTAGTCCGTTAAGCAATGGTTCCTTCACATAATCTTATCACGTGACATAGAAAAACAATATCAAACAAGTTCTTTATTAACATATCATCATATTTATCTTTGAAATACAAGGAGTTCGGCCCGTAGACTTGTCCACAATCCGCCCGAAGGCTATCCAACAATCCACAGGGATCACTATTCCAAGTTTCTGCCCATAGACTAGTATGCGGGCCTCGAGATCTAATCCTGAGTCACGTTAGCCTCTTGTGCAGGACCCGCCAGGCGAGGGATTTACGGCCAGAGCCCCCCCTGGCACCCAAGCGTCCTCCTGCTCCAAGTAGTGCCCAACCAAGAGACCTCTCGCGGTGAGTTCGGTCCACGTTCCTGGCGTGGTCAACAACCCCCTTGGTTAGGGTCACGCAGGCAGTCGGGGGTAATTGAAGCTGCCACTCCCTTCAGGCCTTCAACCTGAAGTATAGATATTCATTTAATTTGTAATTCATAAATCAAACAGTGCTCTAAAATCTCTACTAAGCACAAACATTTCCATTGATCGATTTTGTTGTTGTTGGCAAACTGCTAAGGAAGGAATCTTTCCTTTTGAATGCATCCAGCACTCGATCCAGGGTGTCTTGCAACTTGGCAAGACCCCTTATATTCTGGGTTAGGGCGTATCCTATTAACCCAACTTGGTCAAACCCTAAAGTTCATTGGATACTTCAGTTTCCGGTTTTTAACATTCCTTACTTAGAAGGATATCAAAGTATACATCCTTTTTCAAGATAACTTGCATAATGATCCGCCATTCTTGTTGTGGAAATTTAGTCTTTCTTCTTGTGAATCGATCACAGGACCATATGACTTCGTACTTGCCGTGCAAGTCCTACATCGTACTATACAATAATGGAGTTACGAAACAATCCGTTTTCAGTTTCTTTAAGCTGACGTTTGTCAGACCTAGGGTTTCCTAGCATTATTATTTTCTTTTAAGAAACTCAGGGACAAACCCCAATTTCTTTTACGTTTACAATTTACTGACCCTACAAATAGGGAATGTGGGCAAGTATTTAAGGTATAAACGTTTCTTGTATTTTAACTCATTCCCAATGAATATTTCGCAGCATAGGTATTTCTATTTAATTTGGTTAAGTTTTAGAAGGTAATATCGAGATCACCTCTGCACGATTTGTTATCTACGTGTCAATTGATTTTTCAATCCTAAACTTTATTAATTTGAGGTTAGATAAATTCAATTAATCTTCATTTTTCCTTGCAAACAAAACTCATCCCAAATAAGCAATCTTTCCTTTGCTAAGTTATGCAGTTAGCAATGATAACTTCCTAGAGTTTAAGCATCGTAACAAGCCTTTCATGATTCACACCTTCCATGATGATTCGTGTAGAAAGAATGGGGGTTAATAGTGCAAGGTGCAGTTTATATCTTCTAGATTTAACCGAAGTATACTAATTTAGTGGGTAAATAATCTTGCTCATGATTCGTTTCAATGCATAATGCTATTTGAAGGAAAACTATGTTTATATTTTATTTATTTTGCATGTTCAATTAAACTAAATTCCTTTGTCGTAAATGACTAGGACAAAATATATCTTATCCCTAAGAATTCATCTTGCACAATTGAATTTAAACCAATATAAAATTAAGAAGAGAGAAAAAAAAAACTGGGTTTGGGGTGAGATATGGACATGGATACCGCAGCTACTCCTTGGACTTTCTTAGGAGGCATCGCAGTTGTAGTCCTTCGAACGTGGAAGCAGCTTTACACTCCTTTTCAGAATTCCACCGTCGCTCCCTTGTACCTCAATACTCTTCTTCACTTTTTGGAGTAGGGGAGAAACCAAGTCCCAAGGGTATTTTGGAAAGGCAAGGAATCGTTAAGGGATTAACCACGAGGAGGGGTAATAAGAATTTTAAGGTCTTAATTCTTTTGGGAGGGAAAGGCTTACAAAGCCCAAGGAAAAAAAAAAAACGTATAGGGGTTTTATACTCGGGGGGGGAAAGTAACAAGCCCAAAGGAAAGGGGCTTAAGGGTTAAATACGAGGGAACTAACGTTTAAATTACGGGGTTCCAACACCCATGGAATGAGGGCCTTAAAACACGGGGGTTGTCTGTGTGTTTCTGTCAGAGAGAGAACCAGGGAGAGAGAAAGAGGAGAGAGAAGACTGTAGAGGAGAGAGAAATACTGGAAGAAGAGAGAGAATAAGAGTGACGATGTTGAGTATTGAAATGACTTGTTTTTTGGCTGATTTTTGTTGTTTTTGAGAGCTGAATGGTTGATTTTATGAGATGATTGATGGGTTTGGAAGTGTTTGAGAGTGTTTTGGATGATATTGATTGTGTTTTGGAAGTTCATGTTGTTTATTGGTGGTTCTGTGATGTTCTGATAGGTTCTGTATACCTTCTGTTTTGCTCTGTTTTGGTCTATTTTGTTCTGATTATCTTCTGTAAAGAGGGATGGAGTATTGATTGATGAAGATTGAGATCTTGTGAAAGCTTATTGAATGGTTTGTGAGAGTATGGAATGGTTTGAGAATGAGTTATGTGGTTTTGATAACCTTCTGTAACCTTCTGTAGGTCTTCTGTAGAGCTTCTGTCTCATTACTATTCTGTTCTGTACTGTAGTTGTTCTGGTACTGTTCTGTGATTGTTCTGTATGCTTCTGTATGTGTTCTGATGGATAAGAGTGTAGCTTGGAAAAGTTTTCTAGCCTTGAAAAGAGGTGAATACAAGTGCAAAAGAGCTGAAAGAAGTAGCTGCTGAAGACTCAAGTGAAGACTGGAGTGAAGTGACAGTAGTGAGCTATGAAAGGACACTGTAGTGGCTCTGGTGACTCTTCATATCAGACATACCTTTTGGAAGGGGTATCCACGACCTAAGAGGGATGATTGAGAGTGATTTTGAGAGATTGTAGTGAGGATATGATGTATTATTGATGGAGAGAGAGAGAGAGAGTCAGAGATAGCCAATTCTACTCAACCAGAGTGATTGTATATGAGAGATTGAGAGAGAAGACTATGAAGATATTGAAGATGAATACTATGTGATGTATTTCCATTCAAAGATGGTGTATTCCTTTGCTTTATTTGTTCTATTGATGGATTTTGTGAAGATATTGAAGAATATGGTTGATTCTATCAAATCCGTGGGAGATCTACATGATGCTGCATGAAGATTTGTTGTATCTGGTGTTCTTTTCTTCATTGTGATCATATGAAACATAATAAACAAGCTTGTTGATGTTACAAGATAGATTTTCTTGCAAGAGAATTTCCTTTTCCTTGGTGTTCCTCTCGAGGCTCCATGTTTTTGGTGCGTAGCTGGGGAAACTTGCCATCAGCAAGCACCAGAAGAGGTGGAAAATGAAGCAAATGGCATTGCCAAGAAGAGAAGAATTCAATGGATGTTTGTAAAGTTCCTTCTTCTACTGAAGAGTTAGAATTTCTCATAATCAAAGCCACTTTCCATAAGAAGTTCATCCCACAATGGCGGAAACACATCACCATCATGATGCATGCTCTATGTGGTGGACAGTTTCCTCTTTCTGTTGAAGCAGCAGAAACTTGCATCTTGGTGGCAAACTATTTGGGAATAACCTGAAGAGCAGAAGCAGAGAGAATGACCATCCATGGAAGATTTGGCATTCATTAAGAAGTTTCCTGACAACATCAAGTGGGAGATTGTGAAGAAGCTTCAGGAGTCTTGGTCTGTAGAGGTTCACAAAGACAAGAAGGAAAAGAGTTGGAATTTGTTCGTGGATGCTCAACAACAAGATACATGGGATGCTTGGTGTACTGATAATCTTCTGTTTGTTCAATTAGCAACCCACTGGAAGTTGGTAGACAGAGTGTTTTTCACAACATACACTGTTGAAACCATCAGAAGTTGGCATTACTATGATGATGGCACCACCACAATGCTCAGACGTATGCATTTTGACACCTTCAGAACTGAATACCTTCCTCTGTGCAATGGAATGAAAGCAGAATTCAGGGACGTTGAAAAGAAAGAAGTAGAAGAAATGTTGGCAAGAGAGTCCTCTAGAGACTGAAGCCTTCTGTTAACCCTCTGTGGAGCACTAACAACATAGTGGAGCCAACCCCCTGATGAATGACGCAATAAAGAGGCAAGCGTTAGAACGAGTCCATAGGTACGTGAGAAGAGAGAAAGCAAAAATCAAGGCTGAGAACGAGCTCGCAACAGAAGCCGCCTTTGACGCCCTTGCGGAACTCTTTACAGAAGTCCTAATGGCACATCAAGCCCTTCCTCCTCCTGCTGGAGGTCCACTTCCAAGCCAGATCCGTCCTGGAAATATTGATGGCAGGCCAGCGAATGTAGTCCCATTGCCAGTTTTTAAGGGAGAGTACAATGAAGACCCCGATCTTCATATAGCAGAGTTTATGGTAGCTTGTGTGGCTAACAATGCCAGAACCCCTGAGCATTGGTTGGCAATATTCCCCGCCACTTTCAAGGGCCCGATGTTTTAGTGGTATGAGAGACAAGCAGCAGGAACTTTTAGCACATGGGACGACCTGAAGTTGGCCTTCCTCACTAAATTCAGGCGTGAAGGTTTTGAAGAGCGGATGCGAGAGGAATTCATGAACCTAAGTCAGTCCTCTGGAGAAAGAGTAGAAGCCTATGTCTCACGAATGGAATCCATCCTAAAGAGATGGACTAACCATAATCTAGATGATGGCATTCAGAAGGGAGTGTTTCTCAGAGGATTACAACCAGAAGTCCGTAAGTTTGTGGAGCTGCAAAGACCAGCCACCCTGCAAGCTGCAACAGAAGGTGCAAGACTATACGATGAAGTGGAAGCTGGATTAGCGATGAATACAGGAAGAGGAGTCCTACCTCCTCTGATGCCAGGAATGATGTACCCACCAAATGCAGTCCCAGGGACTGTTCCCTATCCTTACCAACAGATGCCCCCGGTATCACAGTACAGTGCACCAAATCCACAGTGGCCACAATCCATGCCTCAAATGGTGGTTCAACCACAACAACAATGGTCCCAACCAATTTCCTCAATGCCAAGTCAGCAGCAACAATGGAACTCTACCAACTGGAGCCAACAGCCAACAGTTCAAACAGGAGCTCTGAATCAGAACCAGAACAGAGATCCCTCTGTACCAGCCCAACTGATTTATGCAGTGATTACAGAGACTCCTCAAAACCCTACTGCCAGTGCCTTAGGTGGTGAAATCTTGAAGGACTAATTATCCAACTCAGTTGCAAACATAAAAAAGGAGTTGAAGGATGTGATTACAGAGCAGCTATAGACGCTGAAAGTGAATACCGCGAGCATATCCAACGTTGCAGGAGCAGGAAGAGATGTGAGGCGGTCAAATACTTGGTGTGGTAAGTGTCATCAAGCAGGCCATTTAGCCACTGAATGTACACGAAAACCAACCATTCCTGGAGCCTTCTGCTCCTACTGTTTGCGGAAGAACCATACAGAGGACATTTGCTCTCTGAAGGAGATGCATGATAGGAGAAGGAAGGAAGAAGACACAAGATTCAACTTGCTGGAATCCAAAATGACAACACAAGATATTGGACCCAAGCCTAGAGAGTTTGGTCCTAATTTTGGACCCAGAAGATTTCCCTCTCAAAGTTACAGAGGAAGACAGTCTGGCGGTGGTCAGATATCACAAGTGGAGTGTTACAGATGTGGAGAAAAGGGACACATCTCACCAAATTGTCCAAATCCCAGAAGGTCAGTGGATTACAAGCCCTTATGTAGTCGATGCAAAGGAGAAGGCCACACTCCAAAAGACTGTCCAAGCCCAGCCCCAGTGAAAAACAGTGCTACTAATGGTCCGGCCAAGGCTCAAGAGCCTACCTCCAATTTAGTGGAATTGGAAGTTGCTGCCATCACTCGTGCAAAGCAGAAGGAACCACCTATCCAGAAAGAAAATAACCCTCCAGCCGGAACAGTGAAGTTCAATCTTCCACCAGAAGAACAGAACAGAACAGAGCTTGACAGTGCCGTACAGAGCCCTACAATGCCATAGAGAGTTACAGAGACAGTTACAGAGATAGGACCAGAGGTCCAGGAGACAGAAGAGGAGGAAGTGCCACAAATGAAAGAAGAAGTTCCCATGATGCCTCTGTTGGAAGAAAGAGGGAAAATGAAAATGGGTGTTGCCCCATTCCTTAACCGGTTAGAGAAGCCAGTGGATCCTATTAAGGAATACGATCTAGTCAGAGATCTAGATACCTTTAAACCAAACCTCACATTTCGACAATTATTGATGTTGTCTCCCAGTTGCCGGAAAAGGTTCAAAAGTATACTGACAAGAAGAGTGGCTTAAGGATTGCTCCCTCAACAGCAACAAAGTCCAACAAGGCTCCAGAGCCTCTCAAAGAAGTGGATGTAGCTAACGCCTTTCTAGATCCGAGTACTCCAGAGACTGGCGTGTGGATGGAAGGTTGTTTTATTGCAAATGCACTGATTGATGGAGGCTCATCAGTAAACATTATGACGGATGTGACAATGAAGGATCTAGGCCTACAAGGTGTGCAACCAACCCAATGGCTCATCAGACTGGCAGATCAGAGTAGAATCAAGCCTTTGGGCATTCTCCCATATGTGAAGACTACCGTGGTGGCTGGAAAAGATTATTGGCTAACCTATCTGGTGGTGAAGCCAAACTCTTATGGCACATCCTACCCTCTATTACTGGGCAGACCATGGCTTTTTGAAGCCCGAGCAAGGACAGATTGGTTCAAAGGAACTTTGACTTTGGGTAGAGGACCCAACAAAGTGGTGCTGAGACTGTATGGTTCTCAAAAAGGACATGGATCCACCTCCTTGGAATTATCTTCTGACTCCCTTAATGAGGCTACAGATGGAACATCAGCAGACGAAGATGCTGTCAAACAGATCCTTCCCAAGAAAACAGTGGCACATTCCTTAACAGTGAATACTGTAAGCCGACTCTCAAAAGATGCAAAGTCATTATCAATGGGTGAATACTTCTTGCATGAACCAAGAATGACTTCTGAAATCACTTCTGACAGTGAGATAGAAGCATGGATGTACTGCTCTCCCTGTTACATGGCCACAGCAGAGACAGAGGCAGGAAAGGAAACAGAGAATCTGTTCTTCTGTAACAGAGCACCTACAGAGACAGAAGGAGAAGCAGAAGCAGAAGCAGAAGCAGAAGCAGAGACAGAAGAGGATGGATATGATATGGACGAAGAAGATTATGAAAGTGAAACGGAAGAGTCTATTCCACCCGAAGAGGATACATTTGAGGAAGAAGTACCAGAAGCTTCAGAAGCAGACGAGCTCAGGCTGTGGGATAGAATGGCGATGGTACCATTTGGTTTGGTAAATGGATCTTCTCATATGCAAAACCTTTATAAGAAATGGATTAAGAAGAACAAGCTGTTTTTCAGAAGTGGCTCATGCCGTCCTAACCCATCCTTGCCAAAGAAAGATGATGATGATGCACCGTGCCAACAAGCACCAATCCCACCAACCCAACATGCATCAGAGGGTCCCTGTTATGTGACGTTCTTGGATGTGTCATCTTCAGAAAAGGAGTCTTCAAGCCAAGAGGTAATTAATTTTGAAACCAAACCCGAAACGGCTCTAATCCCATTACAACATCTTAAGGAGCAACCTAAGTCTCCACCAAAAGAAGAAGTTGGTTCTAGTGGGACATCAGAAGAGGATACCACTCCTTTGAAGGAGTCGGATCAGTACCCAGAAGCAGTCCATGGGACCTTCATCCGTGAGGTAGAAGGTGAAAGGCAGTTAGCTTTTATGGATGCAGATGGCACTGAACGCCACTTGAAGGTGGGTAGCAGCCTCCCAGAGGAGGAGTTGTCAACCTTGTACAACTTGTTGAAAGAGAATTTGGACGTGTTTGCATGGTCTTACAAAGACCTAAAGGGGATTGATCCCACAATATGTCAACATCATATTGACTTGGAGCCTGATGCCAAGCCAGTACGGCAACGACAGAGACGAATGAACCCGAATTATTCCACATTGGTGAAAGCGGAGCTGCTGAGGCTTTTGGAAGCCGAGTTCATCTATCCAGTGGCAAATAGTGAATGGATTTCACCCATCGTGGTTGTACCCAAGAAGAATGGCAAATTGCGAATATGTGTGGATTTTCGAAAGCTTAATTCCAAGACAAAGAAGGATCACTTTCCTATTCCTTTCACAGACCAACTGTTGGACATAGTGGCAGGACATGAGCTTTATTCCCTTCTGGATGGATTTAGCGGATACAACCAAGTGCAGATCGCAGAAGAAGACCAGTCCAAAACAACCTTCACCACAGAATGGGGGACCTATGCTTACCGAGTGATGCCATTTGGGCTCTGCAATGCCCCTGCTACTTTTCAGCGAGTCATGATGGCCGCATTTCAAAATCATCTGCACGATTTTATTGAGGTATATTTGGATGACTTCTGTGTCTATAGTTTGATCCGTGAACACTGGGGACACTTGGAACAATGCTTTGACCGATACCGGGAGTATGTGATTTCCCTCAACCCCGACAAATGCATCTTTGGGGTCTCTTGTGGAGTTCTGTTGGGCCACATTGTCTCTCCACAAGGGATATTAACAGACCCTGCAAAGATCGAAAAGATCGCAGCTTTGACAGCACCCACCAACCTCCTACAGAAGGTTCATAGCCCATTTTGCAACAAAGGCAACCTCCTTGCACAAGCTTCTGAGGAAAGATGCAGAGTTTACTTGGACGGAAGAATGTGACAAGTCCTTCCACACTCTGAAGCAGTGTCTGATTGAGGCACCCATTCTGCAACCTCCTGATTAGATGAAAGAGTTCCATGTACACACTGATGCATCTATTGAAGGCTTAGACGCAGTTCTCTGCCAGAAGGTCTCCTCAAAGCTGGATCAACCAATCTATTACGCAAGCCAAAAAGTCACTGATAGAGAACGGAACTATACAGTGACCGAGCTGGAGTGCTTGGCAATGGTGTTTGCCCGTAGAGAAGTTCCGCCATTACCTCCTATCCACCCACTTTAAATTTTATGTGGATCATGAGGCCCTGTCCTTCCTAATGAACAAAGCAGATGTGAAAGGACGAATGATAAGATGGCTCCTTCTATTCCAGGAGTTCGACTTTGAGGTAATTACTAAGCCTGGTCGTTCCCATCTTCTGGCTGATCATCTGTCGCGTATCCCACAAACTGCAGACGAGGAGCAGGATGATCCAGACCTCCCTGATGCTTCCCTATTCTTGGTAGAAACTGTAACTCCCTGGTATGCAGACATTGCCAATCTCCTGGCAACCCAACAGTATCCTCCTAGTATCTCTAGTCAGGAAAGGAAGAAGCTTATGTTAGAATCAGCCCCCTACACCCTGCTAGGTGGTGCACTGTACAAGAAAGGCAAAGATGAAGTGCTCAGAAGATGTGTTGCAGGAGATGAGATTGGGATTGTTCTGAAGGCTTGCCATGACGAGCCATGTGGAGGTCACTTTGCAGGAGAAGCTACAGCCAAGAAGGCTCTGCTAGCAGGTTACTGGTGGCCTACCATTCATAGGGATGCCTATGATTACTGTAAAAGATGTGATGCTTGTCAGAGAATGGGGAAACCCACAAAGACAAGTGCCATGCCACTGCAACCTATCCTTCCCCTGAAGCCATTTGAGAAGTGGGGCATTGACTTCGTAGGTCCAATCGATCCTCCTACCAGAAGGAAGCAGAGCAGATACATCCTCGTATGTACGGATTATGTCACAAAGTGGTGTGAAGCTAAAGCCCTCAAGCGGGACGATGGTAACAACGTGGCCCTGTTCATGTATGAGAATATCATCACCCGTTTTGGCAGTCCCTTAGAGCTGGTAAGTGACAGAGGCACGCATTTCCTCAACAAAGTCATGGAAGAGTTGACAGAGTTGTATAAGATCCACCATCGCAAGTCCACTCCTTATTACCCTAGAGCCAACGGCCAAGTTGAAGTCACCAATCGCATCCTCTGGTCGATTCTGACAAGAACGATTGCTGCACATCATCGTGATTGGGATGATCGACTTACAGAGGCCCTCTGGGCATACAGAACCTCCCATAAAGCAGCAACAGGATAGACACCCTTCCAGCTGGTGTATGGTACAGAAGCTGTTTTTCCTGTTGAATTGGAATTACCCTCTTTGAGAGTGGCTATCAAAGAGCGTTTGGGGGACGATGATTCATTGCAACGCCGTCTCCTGCACCTGGAGTATTTGGACGAAATTTGTAGGATGGCTCTACAGTGCATGGAAGCCACGCAAGCTCGACGCAAGGCTTACCATGATAGCTTTATCAAGCACAAGGAGTTCAAAGAAGGTGATTTGGTCCTAGCCTATGATTCACGATTTGGCAAGTTTCCTGGCAAGCTCCAACAGCGGTGGATGGGCCCCTATAAGGTACTTGCTGTCAACCCTAATGGCTCTGTCCAAGTGCAAACCGTTGATGCCTCTGATGATCCCTTTCTGATCAATGGATATCGCCTGAAGAAGTACTTCCCTCCTTGGGGATCTTGACAATCACGGTCACTTGATCATTTCCCTCGTTGGCGCGGCACTCTACTTCTTATGATGCTACTTCTGATAGCCGTTCTTCAGTTACTCCTGACGAGATGGATGCAATCCTCTGTCCCCTCAAACCCCCCTTTCATCCTTGATCTCTTATCCTCTATTTTCCACCAGCACCAGTGGCGAGGTTGGTTCTGACAAATGGTCTTTCTACCATTCCTTTGCTCAATTCGAAGAAAAAAAAAAGAAAGAAAGAAAGAAAAAAATATACATATCGGTCATGGGAGAAAATGACTTAGGTCCCTGTCATGCCGACCTATTCTTCGAGAAAAGGTGGAAACACCCTCGGGAATAGGGGAAAACAAAAAAAAAAAAGAAAGAAAGAAAAAAAAAACAAGATAAGAGAATAAATCTGTTATGCGAGAAAAGGAAGCAATTCCCTGTCATAGCAGGCCCCGTTCCAAGAAAAGGTGATAAACACCCTTGGGCGCGAAGCTGGCTGTGGAAAAGGTGGTAACACCCAGCAGTCCAGAAAGTGGATTTATCACTTGAAATCCCCAGGATCCAATTCCGAAGCTGCCTCCCTTGGTACGCTGTGTCCTGGATCTTTCTACAGAGTGACTACCTGTCCTCTAGCAGATGACATGTCCTATCCAACACAACATTCGATTTGATGTCTACCTCCCTGTGTACGCCTCTTCAACAACTGACGAC
This sequence comes from Lygodium microphyllum, assembly GCF_053477565.2. Classification (NCBI taxonomy): domain Eukaryota; kingdom Viridiplantae; phylum Streptophyta; class Polypodiopsida; order Schizaeales; family Lygodiaceae; genus Lygodium; species Lygodium microphyllum. The sequence goes on along the minus strand of NC_141151.1, from coordinate 136,469,318 downwards.
GAGATCTTCATCGACTAACAATCGAGTGATGTAAGCTTTCATCCTAACCGGATGGGAACATGAGTATGGGTTGCCCTCGGTATCTTTCAACAGAGAGTGAGACAGAGGGTGGGCCGAGAGACCAGTCTTTTCCCTTCAAATCAAATGAGAGGTGAGTAGTGTGAATGAAGTGTTGCACGCACGGGATGGGCCTCTCAATGCACACAGCACAATTTGTTCTGTGCACTGCACCATAAGGCTCCCTGGCCTTCCTTCTCGCACCGTATGCCGGCACAGGGAGGGATGCACCGTTGCACCATCAAACGCGCACAAGGCATACAACCTTCGCACAAGTGACCGTGAGGATTACATCAACGGGTTTTAGGACAAGGCTGCCCTTCTATATTTATCAACAGAGCATGAGACAGAGGGTGGGATGAGTGTGACTAGAGTTTCTTCAATCAATGACCGAGAGGTGAGATTGAGGGACGTTACGACACTGGAGTCAGGTATGTTCCCGTTTCCCTATGCACCCACGGGATGGGTCTTTGCCGTCATCACAAGACACATTATCCTGTTCTGTACATTGCATTGTAAGGCTCCCTTGCCTTCCTCCTTGCACTTATGCCAGACGGGTTGGATGCACTAATGCACCATCAACTGTTCACCGTGGCATACTCCCTCTGCACCATTCCCATGTCGATTCCTAAATCGGGTATGCGATATGGGTTTCAATCCTTATTCCTCGAGTGATATTAGTTATGGGGCGAGTGACTGTTCTTTCATTCCATTTGAGTGCCTGTGAGTTGAGTGCAACATCCCTCATCATCGACAAATTTCCTGAGCTTCCTTCCACCAGCTATCTCCCTAGGTGCTGCCACGTGGTCCCTGCCATGAAGGACGTGTGCCGAGATGATGTCTTGGTACCTCCAGCAGCCGACAACAACACAGGACGTGCCATTGACAATCACCCTTGATTCTCAAAAAAATGGGCCAAGTTTTTCTAACCCTACAACTTTGGTTTCTTAGTGACGTTCATGTTTTAAGTGTGGGGAAGTTAGTGGATGGTCTGTGGCATGGTCCTAGGTCCATGTTGCTCGGTTAACCCTATCCCTTAAGGTCTTAAGTGTGGGGACCCGTCCCTGCGCGTCTACATTGTATATCCTTCTGCATATGCCTCAACGTGTTTATGCATGTATGCCATGCCTTGTTGTTACCCTGATGGGGTCCCTTCCCACCCACCCATTCATTTTCCACCAACCCTTGGGGCTGTTCCCTTGCAGTCTTCCTTCATTCCCTGCTTTTGAGGTCCTGCCATGTGAATGCACCCTACATTCACCGAAGTCCAAATCCAACCTTATAGCCCTGTTCCTCTCTTTGAATTGACCATTTTTCCTTTTTACCTACCCCTGTTCCGGTGCATGGTTTTTGCGTTATTAATTTTTGAAGCATTTTCTACAAATTAGCCGGTTTTCCATGTGAACGTGCTTTAGTTGCTTCGGAACCATGATCTGATGCCATAGTCCTGACAACCACTTATCCCCTGACATTTTTCCTTTTTACTCCGAGTCATTCCGATACACGGTCTGTCCATTATTAATTTTCCGGATTTTTACGACTTTTTCGTGCGTCTTTTTGACATTTTTCCATGTGAACCTGCCCTGTTTGCATCGGAATTTCAATTTGATTTGACAATCGTGTCCCTATGTCTTCCCCCACCTTATTATTTTTTCCTCCCCCCTCTTTCGACTTCCGGATTTTTACTTATTAATTTTTCAATGAGTTTTCAAGTGTATTTTTGGAGTTTTTCGCATGTGAACCCCTCCTACTTCCACCAGAACTACGGTTTAACGTGATAACCCTGTGCCACTCCTTCCTGCGGACATTTTTCCTTCTTACTGCATGTCATTCCGGCCTATCCAGAAAGAAAATAACCCTCCAGCCGGAACAGTGAAGTTCAATCTTCCACCAGAAGAACAGAACAGAACAGAGCTTGACAGTGCCGTACAGAGCCCTACAATGCCATAGAGAGTTACAGAGACAGTTACAGAGATAGGACCAGAGGTCCAGGAGACAGAAGAGGAGGAAGTGCCACAAATGAAAGAAGAAGTTCCCATGATGCCTCTGTTGGAAGAAAGAGGGAAAATGAAAATGGGTGTTGCCCCATTCCTTAACCGGTTAGAGAAGCCAGTGGATCCTATTAAGGAATACGATCTAGTCAGAGATCTAGATACCTTTAAACCAAACCTCACATTTCGACAATTATTGATGTTGTCTCCCAGTTGCCGGAAAAGGTTCAAAAGTATACTGACAAGAAGAGTGGCTTAAGGATTGCTCCCTCAACAGCAACAAAGTCCAACAAGGCTCCAGAGCCTGTCAAAGAAGTGGACGTAGCTAACGCCTTTCTAGATCCGGGTACTCCAGAGACTGGCGTGTGGATAGAAGGCTGTTTTATTGCAAATGCACTGATTGATGGAGGCTCATCAGTAAACATTATGACGGATGTGACAATGAAGGATCTAGGCCTACAAGGTGTGCAACCAACCCAATGGCTCATCAGACTAGCGGATCAGAGTAGAATCAAGCCTTTGGGCATTCTCCCATATGTGAAGACTACCGTGGCTGGAAAAGATTATTGGCTAACCTATCTGGTGGTGAAGCCAAACTCTTATGGCACATCCTACCCTCTGTTATTGGGCAGACCATGGCTTTTTGAAGCCCGAGCAAGGACGGATTGGTTCAAAGGAACTTTGACTTTGGGTAGAGGACCCAACAAAGTGGTGCTGAAACTGTATGGTTCTCAAAAAGGACATGGATCCACCTCCTTGGAATTATCTTCTGACTCCCCTAATGAGGCTACAGATGGAACATCAGTAGACGAAGATGTTGTCAAACAGATCCTTCCCAAGAAAACAGTGGCACATTCCTTAACAGTGAATACTATAAGCCGACTTCCAAAAGATGCAAAGCCATTATCAATGGGTGAATACTTCCTGCATGAACCAAGAATGACTTCTGAAATCACTTTTGACAGTGAGATAGAAGCATGGATGTACTGCTCTCCCTGTTACATGGCCACAGCAGAGACAGAGGCAGGAGAGGAAACAGAGAATCTGTTCTTCTGTTACAGAGCGCCTACAGAGACAGAAGTAGAAGCAGAGACAGAAGCAGAGACAGAAGAGAATGGATATGATATGGACGAAGAAGATTATGAAAGTGAAACGGAAGAGTCTATTCCACCCGAAGAGGATACATTTGAGGAAGAAGTACTAGAAGCTTCAGAAGCAGACGAGCTCAGGCTGTGGGATAGAATGGCGATGGTACCATTTGGTCTGGTAAATGGATCTTCTCATATGCAAAACCTTTATAAGGAATGGATTAAGAAGAACAAGCCGTTTTTCAGAAGTGGCTCATGCCGTCCTAACCCATCCTTGCCAAAGAAAGATGATGATGATGCACCGTGCCAACAAGCGCCAATCCCACCAACCCAACAGGTATCAGAGGGTCCCTGTTATGTGACGTTCGTAGATGTGTCATCTTCAGAAGAGGAGTCTTCAAGCCAAGAGGTAATTAATTTTGAAACCAAACCCGAAACGGCTCTAATTCCATTACAACATCTTAAGGAGCAACCTAAGTCTCCACCAAAAGAAGAAGTTAGTTCTAGTGGGACATCAAAAGAGGATACCACTCCTTTGAAGGAGTCGGATCTGTACCCAGAAGCAGTCCGTGGGACCTTCATCCGTGAGGTAGAAGGTGAAAGGCAATTAACTTTTGTGGATGCAGATGGCACTGAACGCCACTTGAAGGTGGGTAGCAGCCTCCCAGAGGAGGAGTTGTCAACCTTGTACAACTTGTTGAAAGAGAATTTGGACGTGTTTGCATGGTCTTACAAAGACCTAAAGGGGATTGATCCCACAATATGTCAACATCATATTGACTTGGAGCCTGATGCCAAGCCAGTACGGCAACGACAGAGACAAATGAACCCGAATTATTCCACATCGGTGAAAGCAGAGCTGCTGAAGCTTCTGGAAGCCGAGTTCATCTATCCAGTGGCAAATAGTGAATGGGTTTCACCCATCATGGTTGTACCCAAGAAGAATGGCAAATTGCGAATATGTGTGGATTTCCGAAAGCTTAATTCCAAGACAAAGAAGGATCACTTTCCTATTCCTTTCACAGACCAACTGTTGGACACAGTGGTAGGACATTTATTCCCTTCTGGATGGATTTAGTGGATACAACCAAGTGCAGATCGCAGAAGAAGACCAATCCAAAACAACCTTCACCATAGAATGGGAGACCTATGCTTACCGAGTGATGCCATTTGGGCTCTGCAATGCCCCTGCTACTTTTCAGCGAGTCATGATGGCCGCATTTCAAAATCATTTGCACGATTTTATTGAGGTATATTTGGATGACTTATGTGTCCATAGTTTGATCCGTGAACACTGGGGACACCTGGAACAATGCTTTGACCGATGCCGGGAGTATATTCGCGCACCCTCTGGGCCCCTGCCCATATTTTCCATATTTTCCAAATTTATTCACAATTACCTAAAAAACAAAAAGAGAGAGAAAAAAAAAACCAAACAAACAACAAACAAAAACTCATTTTAAATTAGTCAAAAATACCCCAAACAATTCTAAAACAATTCTACAAATTTCCTCTCACCCCCCCTTGACCTTTTTTCCATTCCTTTTTCACTTTACAATATTTTTTATACATGGAACCCATATTTACAAACAATTTATTAATTTACAACAATCAACACAAACCAAACCCACAAAAACATTGACACATACAAGACACATCCTCACCAACCACTTTCAATTCTTAAAAAAATTACAGAAAAATCTAGGATCCTTTCTTTTTATTTTTGCAACCCATGGCTATATTTTTCTAAACCTGTCAATTTTAGAACAATTATTTTTTCTTATTTTTAAAATTCCAAAATCTTTTCAAATACCCAAAAATATGATCAAAATTCATTTAAAATGCTACAAATTTCCAAATTAATTTCTAAAAAATTCCTAACACTTCCCTTACCATTTTTATTTATTTTTGGCATATTTTTCTTAGCTGTTATAATATTTCCTTTCACACCTAAATTCCTCGCAAATTAAACAAAAAATAATAATATAAACAACACATTTTTCCTCCGCACACCAACTAACCGTCTAGAAAAACAATCCAGATATTTTTGGATTGAGGAGAGCGCATTCTTTGCATTTTTATACACCCACTACCAGGTATTTCTCTTTTATTCGTTAAAAATAAAATAAAATACAACATACACAAGCTACCCCAAAACCCACGATTAAGATAAAACTAAAAAAAAAACAACCACGGCAAACAATAAAAAACACACAAACAATACCACCATGGTTCGCACATTCGCGCTATATACACGCATACTTTTTAATTAAAATAAACCCACCGTTCACTTAGCACGCGCTACGTACGCTAAAGAGGCACTTTAATTTTTAATTAAAATGAACCAGCCGTCACATGAGCACGCGCTGGCAAAAAAGCGCTCCACATCACCTTAATTTGTAATCAATGAACTTGAATTTAGAGACCCCGTCTGGGTATCGAAGTCCGAGATTTGAATTAACTCACCGTTTTAACCTAATAATTGGTAATTAAATTTATAATAAGGAACCGCCGTTTTCTTGCTAAGGTTTATCACTTAATAAAAATTCACCCATTCTTAATAATTTCTTAAAATCAATCCTTCATTAAATTAATCCCCCCTCACTGCACTTCATTCCCCTTTTTTAATGAACCATTTCGTGGGATGGGTATACGCAGTCCTTGGAGTTATTTCCATAGTCAACCACTGGTTTATCAACGAGGTCGTCTTGATATGTGTCGGATGTGGTATTGTTTTGGTTTCCTGTCTTTGTTACGGTTCCGGGTATGGTGTGCACTTTTTTTCTTTTATTGCCTGATATGGGGTTCTGGGTGTTTGTCTGATGCATAACATGAAGCTTTCGGTCGCATTTGTCTCAAGGTCATGTCAAATTTTTTCTAGGCTGTGATTTGCTTGGGGTTAGATGGTCGAGTCACGTTTTATTGTTTTGGTTGTTCTCTTATCCTTGGTTTTTTTTGTCTGTTGCTTTGCAGGCATTCTCCTTGATTGTCTGTGTTTGTGGTGTGTGTGTAACCATCTGAATGGCGCCTTCTTATGCTCCTCCCCCTTTCCAGTACGTCCCATTAGTTAGTTGGGATTACTCTTCCCTACTCACTTTTGAGCCTCTCACGAAGGCGGGACTCGCTGCTTTTGTGGCTACTTCCTTTCCGTTGCTTCCCGAGGATCCATCGTTATGTGATGAGTTTATGGCCTCTTACAGCAAGAAGACAGGACTAGTCCAGGGAATTTCTATGACTTTGACACCTCGCGGCTTAGGGAAGGCTCTGTCTCTTCCCTCCAAAGGTGAACCTTTTGTTACCACTCGTCAGCTTTTCTCTAATGAAGAGATTCTAAAGCTGTTGCAAAAGCAGACAAGGGAAATGCTGGATGTTAAGAAGGTGATCAACTCTTCAGGAGTTTCCTTCTCTATGATCACTCATCCCGTATGGAAGATGGTCTGTCAGTTTCTCCAGGACAGGTTTATGCCTGCCAAAATGCCATCCCAGTACATGTCCAAAGAGCTTTTCACAGCTTCCAGGATGGTGTTGAAAGGAGTTGCTATTGATTGGAGCACTTACCTCCTTACTAAAATGGATCAACATTTCGTCAAAGTCACCAGGGGTAATGTTACTAATGTCACATATGGATCATATTTGTCTGCCTTCTTGACCTATTCCGGTTTACAGAAGACTGTGCCTCCACCTCCTCCATCCGATTCCGTACCTCCTCCTCCACCTTCAAATGAGTCAGAACCCATTGACATAGCGGATGATGATTCTCCGCCTCCCCTGGTCATTCAGCGCAAACGCTTGAAGCGGGTAGCGGATAAAGCTCCTTCCGTACTTCCTTCAGTGCCCATTCCTGCTACCCCTGGCAGTGATCTTCCTGGGTATCTCACTTGTAATAACCTATTCAGAGCACATCGCGAAGGATTATTGGAGATATCAGTTCCCTCCCTGCACAGTCTAGTTTCAGAAGATGCAATTCCTTTCCTCTATAAAGATATTCAAAGTTCCATTGAGTTGTCAGTGACAGCCTGTGTCCAATAGCTGTACGCGTCTTTTTATGAAGAGCTCATGCAGTCTAAGGACCAGTTGCATAAGGCAACATCCGAGTTAGCTTCTGCTAAGGATACCCTAGCAGATTTGTTCAAGCAAATGGAATAACAAACCCAACTGGTTGCCACCCAAAGCGATGAGATCTCTTCTTTGAAGATCCAGTTACTAGAGGCTCAATCCCAGGTTACTAGCCTTTCAGAGGAAAAGGCGAGGATGTCCAGAGAAGCGCAGGAGTTCCAAGCTATCTTAGATGACAAACTTTCAGCTTTACAGATTGCTAATGACACAGTGGCATCCCAAGCCTCCCAAATCCAGCAGTTGCAAGATCAACTGGCAAAGTCACGCTCTGTTCCTCTAAGCCCTAATGTTCCCGTGATTCCTTCTCTTTCACAGCAGGACTTGGCTGCTCTTCAGCGAAAGGCTACTTTGTGTCCTTTATTTCAAGATAAAGTGGAAAGATTGCAGTCCAGAATGGACTTGTTATGGTCTACATTTGAGCAGTTTCAGAAATATGTTCTACCAGACCATTCTTTCTTTGTCCACTACCACTTATAGAAGTTGGTCTTCTACATGAAGCTTTCCACGATGGATTCACCTCTTCCAGAGGATGGATGGAGTGGGGCTTGGTCTGCTGAGTTGTTGACAGAGGTAGTCAGGATGGTGTTTGAAGATTCTGTCACACCAGATACCATGTTGATGTCATACATGTATCTACGAGGAGACTTGTTAATTCCAGATGAGGTGGATATGGCATGGTATGTGGGGGATGTGGTCTTACAGGCTGTTTTGTATGTCAACCATTTGGTTGCGCATAGCTGACATGTTCCAGAGTTATTCCTCCAAAGTGGCTGATTGTCATGATAATTCCTGGCATCCCATGATTGATTCTGTGGTCCTGAATCAAAGAAAAAACACAGCTCCTACCTCTGCCCAGAGTACTAATCAACTGAGGATGGATCTCTTAGCCTATCTTTCAAAACATAATCCATTTTATGCTACCTTCTTTGATGCCTATCATCGACGATCTCTCTTGGGACCTTCTGTTCCTACCCTCCTCTATTACCAACAAATGGCTCACTGCTATGCTATATATCTTTCCCTTTGTCAATCTAATTCCACAACTATTTTACCCCTTCTTTTCCAATCTTCATCTTTCCCTCAAATTCCCATTTTCACATACTGTTCCTTTATTGAGGATAGAGTATTTTCCCCTTCTCCACCTGTATTTCTCCATCCATTCATGTACCCTCCACCTTTCCTATTTATCAGTTAATACCCATCCTTAGTGATTCCCTACAAATTTCTGCCACTCCTTCTTTAACCTTTTCTTCCTTTTATGATTTTTCCTATCCCTCACTTCATCCACTTTTCCTTATTCCATTACCCTCTCCTAACACTTCTATATCTCAACCACCTCAGTTGGTTAGTGACTGTGACGGGTTTGATAATCAGATTTCTAGAAGAAGGGGATGGAGTTCGGATGATTCCCTTACAGGACCTCAGATCAATTGGCCAGTAATTCCAGGCGAATGGACAACTTCCAGTCAAGCTTATCAGAACTATGTTCATTTTGCTCAGTAGTATTCACAGTCTGCCGATCCTTCAGTGAGATTAACTGCTCACTTTGCTTGGTACCTGGCATATATGCATAGGCACTCTCATAATGATTCCAAGCCTATTCCAAAGTTGTGCATGAATGTCAATGTGAGCATTGATTCCCAATAGCTGGATATATTGTATTTTCATGCCCTTTGTTTGCCTAGCAGATACTTGGTCCTGTTGGAAAGGATGTGATGTCTTCAATTTTTTCAAAATCCTCCCAAAAACTTTGTAGTGGAAACAACGGAGGTTTCGGCCATTACTTTGAGTAGGAACAAAGTTGTTGACATTATTCATCCTTGCTTTCTTTCTTTGTCCCTGATTATGACCTTGAACTCTCTTAATTTGAGGTCTGAATGCTCCTCTGTTCGGGTCATTGTAAGACCAAGTTTTGTTACCCTTGGTCTAGCTTGCACCTACTGAATTATAGGCACTGCTCGAATGAGTACATCCTGAAGATCTGATGGATGCATAGATTCAAGACGGGTATTTATTGGTGGATTTAAACCCGCACAAAATTTGGACACCTGCTGTGTCATGTCCATCTGTGGCACATACTTTAAAAGTGAGACGAATTTAGAGTAGTATGCGTCAAGAGTGAGCCCTAGCTGTTTTAGCTCGTAGAACTCGTTCATTTTTTGTGTGCGATATGTAGGTGGTAAGTATCTTCCTTGCACGGCTTTCTTTAGCTTCTCCCAGGTAACGGATCTCTCTGCAATCCCTTGATCCCTACACCATTGCTTCCACCAAAGTCTGGCTTTGCCGGTGAGTTTTAACTTGGCGAGCATAGCCTGATTGGCGGATGCAGTACCGGATGCTTCGAAGTAATCCTCCATGGATTCAATCCAAATTTTATCATTAGCTTAGACGAATTTGCCTCTCCCATCAAACTTGGGTGGCTTAATATGCTTAAGAAGGAACTTCTTCTCCTGGATTACAGCAACACCAACTAAATTTTCATTTTGCTGCAAGAAGGAACTAAGGGCCACAGCCCATAACCTGTTTTGAATTTTTAATAATTAAATAATGCAAAAAATAGGAAAAAAACACTAAAAATAGGGGGAAAATGCATTTTGGGTGCGGAAAATTAATGAAAATTAAGAACAATGTTTGTGAATGTTTGTGGGGACTGAAGCATGAGGATTTGCCTCAGTTCAACCCCACCTTCTTGTTCTAGTGCGTCTTTTTCCGATTTTTTCACATAAAATGATGGTAAAATGCCTCATAAATCTATGCAACGATGCAATATTTAAACGGGGAAGGGTAGAGAAGTTGAAATATGTCTAAATGCCGTGTGAGATGATGGAAAAGTTGCTTATTTCCATGCATAGCATTTAGGACGGATGATAATTAAAATTAAGAGCTTAGTAGCACGAGGATCACCTCCGTGCTAGGCCCAGGCAACGAAGCACGAACGGTAGTTGAAAATCATTAAAAGAATGGTTTTGCACTTGTGCACGATACTGTTTTGCTAAATGTTTGAGCACTAGGCATCCACCAAATGCATAGAGCGTGAAAATAATTTAAAGGTATCAGGGACCAGCTCCTGGACATGCATTGCAATTGTTTTATTAGAACATGACCTACGATGAGAGGCAGTGAGGTACCCATGCTATAGGTAGATGCGGGTCCCAAAGGGAAAAGCAAGTGAGGAGAAAATGGTACACTCCTGGACACGCTTATTTGGTACCTTGAGCGGCTTTTGTGCGATGTGTTTATTTGTTGAGCGACGCACTGAGGGGCCAATCCCCAAGGTGTAGGAGAGTCGCAGAGGGTCGACGGCATTCAGCCGTAGGAGGAACCCCATGTGTATGTGATTCGAGCCATTAGGCAACGTGTAAGGGACTCCCTCTGAGGAGTAATATTGGGTTAGGATCAGTTGGACTACAACGTATTACAAACACAATGTTTAGGAAGGCAGAGATTTTGATAGACGCTCCTGGCCGCGAGGCCAAGGGGTTGTCTTGTGCGTAGTGACGAGGCCCGGCTAGTGCATGAGCCACTGCCGGTCCATTTTTAGGTCCACCATTCCACGAAAACGAACAGCTTCACGACTTTCTGGTCTTCCAACGACTTGATACTCTTTAGGTTGGTCTGTAGATAAGCAAACCAGTGGGCGGCTATATAGTAGATTCCTGAAGCACCCGTCCATCTTCGTTCCATGTACAAAGGTGATGGATTATAGATCTGCTCTAGGATGTTCATCATCCCAACTCTTTGTCTACATTGCAGTCATAAACATGACTCGAAATACCAAGAACTTGTTCCACGCTTCGTAATTCTACAAGATAGCATTGAAGGTAAGGAAATGTTTGGACAACAGCATTTGCTTTGCTTCATTTTATTATAATTTCATAAAACAATTCCGTTGTTGGTCAGCTCTGATACCAACTGTAATGTGTCCACTAGTATCATCCAGGACACGTCTTAGCAGTCCATCGGAAAGGATGTCTAGAAAGCTCCGCCCAACACTCCCATGGAATGTTACAGGATTTGCGATCTAGGGCTTTCCGCGTCTGCCATGTAGCGGAAGTATTCTGGCCGTTCCCATTAAGGATCGACTGGAATTAGGGTTTTCCTGATTGGTCACTTCTTAACAGCAACTAGCGTCAGACCCAAGCGAACTACTTTACGCAGAAACGCCAGGTCCGAAGCAGATTCACGGTCCACTTGGTTCAAGAAGAATGGGAAACGAGAGGGATGCAAAGCTCAACTTCTCTGCCATAAGGCATAGTCCCATTCCGTTCCCCTAAAACAATGTAAATCGGTTAAGACATAACTCTAGGTCAACACTTTCGTTGTTTGTGTCCTTTGACAATCATCCCGCTGTTCTTCGAGATTTGAGAAAAGTTCTCGGCCAACCGGGACCACCCAACCGTAGGACAGACCCATGGCCCATCCTTCGCACTTTCCTCGGTTTGTTTTAGTTATGTAATTATCTAACACATTAATTGGACATGTAACAACCAGCTTCTTTAATTAGTCCGTTAAGCAATGGTTCCTTCACATAATCTTATCACGTGACATAGAAAAACAATATCAAACAAGTTCTTTATTAACATATCATCATATTTATCTTTGAAATACAAGGAGTTCGGCCCGTAGACTTGTCCACAATCCGCCCGAAGGCTATCCAACAATCCACAGGGATCACTATTCCAAGTTTCTGCCCATAGACTAGTATGCGGGCCTCGAGATCTAATCCTGAGTCACGTTAGCCTCTTGTGCAGGACCCGCCAGGCGAGGGATTTACGGCCAGAGCCCCCCCTGGCACCCAAGCATCCTCCTGCTCCAAGTAGTGCCCAACCAAGAGACCTCTCGCGGTGAGTTCGGTCCACGTTCCTGGCGTGGTCAACAACCCCCTTGGTTAGGGTCACGCAGGCAGTCGGGGGTAATTGAAGCTGCCACTCCCTTCAGGCCTTCAACCTGAAGTATAGATATTCATTTAATTTGTAATTCATAAATCAAACAGTGCTCTAAAATCTCTACTAAGCACAAACATTTCCATTGATCGATTTTGTTGTTGTTGGCAAACTGCTAAGGAAGGAATCTTTCCTTTTGAATGCATCCAGCACTCGATCCAGGGTGTCTTGCAACTTGGCAAGACCCCTTATATTCTGGGTTAGGGCGTATCCTATTAACCCAACTTGGTCAAACCCTAAAGTTCATTGGATACTTCAGTTTCCGGTTTTTAACATTCCTTACTTAGAAGGATATCAAAGTATACATCCTTTTTCAAGATAACTTGCATAATGATCCGCCATTCTTGTTGTGGGAATTTAGTCTTTCTTCTTGTGAATCGATCACAGGACCATATGACTTCGTACTTGCCGTGCAAGTCCTACATCGTACTATACAATAATGGAGTTACGAAACAATCCGTTTTCAGTTTCTTTAAGCTGACGTTTGTCAGACCTAGGGTTTCCTAGCATTATTATTTTCTTTTAAGAAACTCAGGGACAAACCCCAATTTCTTTTACGTTTACAATTTACTGACCCTACAAATAGGGAATGTGGGCAAGTATTTAAGGTATAAACGTTTCTTGTATTTTAACTCATTCCCAATGAATATTTCGCAGCATAGGTATTTCTATTTAATTTGGTTAAGTTTTAGAAGGTAATATCGAGATCACCTCTGCATGATTTGTTATCTACGTGTCAATTGATTTTTCAATCCTAAACTTTATTAATTTGAGGTTAGATAAATTCAATTAATCTTCATTTTTCCTTGCAAACAAAACTCATCCCAAATAAGCAATCTTTCCTTTGCTAAGTTATGCAGTTAGCAATGATAACTTCCTAGAGTTTAAGCATCGTAACAAGCCTTTCATGATTCACACCTTCCATGATGATTCGTGTAGAAAGAATGGGGGTTAATAGTGCAAGGTGCAGTTTATATCTTCTAGATTTAACCGAAGTATACTAATTTAGTGGGTAAATAATCTTGCTCATGATTCGTTTCAATGCATAATGCTATTTGAAGGAAAACTATGTTTATATTTTATTTATTTTGCATGTTCAATTAAACTAAATTCCTTTGTCGTAAATGACTAGGACAAAATATATCTTATCCCTAAGAATTCATCTTGCACAATTGAATTTAAACCAATATAAAATTAAGAAGAGAGAAAAAAAAAACTGGGTTTGGGGTGAGATATGGACATGGATACCGCAGCTACTCCTTGGACTTTCTTAGGAGGCATCGCAGTTGTAGTCCTTCGAACGTGGAAGCAGCTTTACACTCCTTTTCAGAATTCCACCGTCGCTCCCTTGTACGTCAATACTCTTCTTCACTTTTTGGAGTAGGGGAGAAACCAAGTCCCAAGGGTATTTTGGAAAGGCAAGGAATCGTTAAGGGATTAACCACGAGGAGGGGTAATAAGAATTTTAAGGTCTTAATTCTTTTGGGAGGGAAAGGCTTACAAAGCCCAAGGAAAAAAAAAAACGTATAGGGGTTTTATACTCGGGGGGGGAAAGTAACAAGCCCAAAGGAAAGGGGCTTAAGGGTTAAATACGAGGGAACTAACGTTTAAATTACGGGGTTCCAACACCCATGGAATGAGGGCCTTAAAACACGGGGGTTGTCTGTGTGTTTCTGTCAGAGAGAGAACCAGGGAGAGAGAAAGAGGAGAGAGAAGACTGTAGAGGAGAGAGAAATACTGGAAGAAGAGAGAGAATAAGAGTGACGATGTTGAGTATTGAAATGACTTGTTTTTTGGCTGATTTTTGTTGTTTTTGAGAGCTGAATGGTTGATTTTATGAGATGATTGATGGGTTTGGAAGTGTTTGAGAGTGTTTTGGATGATATTGATTGTGTTTTGGAAGTTCATGTTGTTTATTGGTGGTTCTGTGATGTTCTGATAGGTTCTGTATACCTTCTGTTTTGCTCTGTTTTGGTCTATTTTGTTCTGATTATCTTCTGTAAAGAGGGATGGAGTATTGATTGATGAAGATTGAGATCTTGTGAAAGCTTATTGAATGGTTTGTGAGAGTATGGAATGGTTTGAGAATGAGTTATGTGGTTTTGATAACCTTCTGTAACCTTCTGTAGGTCTTCTGTAGAGCTTCTGTCTCTGTACTATTCTGTTCTGTACTGTAGTTGTTCTGGTACTGTTCTGTGATTGTTCTGTATGCTTCTGTATGTGTTCTGATGGATGAGAGTGTAGCTTGGAAAAGTTTTCTAGCCTTGAAAAGAGGTGAATACAAGTGCAAAAGAGCTGAAAGAAGTAGCTGCTGAAGACTCAAGTGAAGACTGGAGTGAAGTGACAGTAGTGAGCTATGAAAGGACACTGTAGTGGCTCTGGTGACTCTTCATATCAGACATACCTTTTGGAAGGGGTATCCACGACCTAAGAGGGATGATTGAGAGTGATTTTGAGAGATTGTAGTGAGGATATGATGTATTATTGATGGAGAGAGAGAGAGAGAGTCAGAGATAGCCAATTCTACTCAACCAGAGTGATTGTATATGAGAGATTGAGAGAGAAGACTATGAAGATATTGAAGATGAATACTATGTGATGTATTTCCATTCAAAGATGGTGTATTCCTTTGCTTTATTTGTTCTATTGATGGATTTTGTGAAGATATTGAAGAATATGGTTGATTCTATCAAATCCGTGGGAGATCTACATGATGCTGCATGAAGATTTGTTGTATCTGGTGTTCTTTTCTTCATTGTGATCATATGAAACATAATAAACAAGCTTGTTGATGTTACAAGATAGATTTTCTTGCAAGAGAATTTCCTTTTCCTTGGTGTTCCTCTCGAGGCTCCATGTTTTTGGTGCGTAGCCGGGGAAACTTGCCATCAGCAAGCACCAGAAGAGGTGGAAAATGAAGCAAATGGCATTGCCAAGAAGAGAAGAATTCAATGGATGTTTGTAAAGTTCCTTCTTCTACTGAAGAGTTAGAATTTCTCATAATCAAAGCCACTTTCCATAAGAAGTTCATCCCACAATGGCGGAAACACATCACCATCATGATGCATGCTCTATGTGGTGGACAGTTTCCTCTTTCTGTTGAAGCAGCAGAAACTTGCATCTTGGTGGCAAACTATTTGGGAATAACCTGAAGAGCAGAAGCAGAGAGAATGACCATCCATGGAATATTTGGCATTCATTAAGAAGTTTCCAGACAACATCAAGTGGGAGATTGTGAAGAAGCTTCAGGAGTCTTGGTCTGTAGAGGTTCACAAAGACAAGAAGGAAAAGAGTTGGAATTTGTTCGTGGATGCTCAACAACAAGATACATGGGATGCTTGGTGTACTGATAATCTTCTGTTTGTTCAATTAGCAACCCACTGGAAGTTGGTAGACAGAGTGTTTTTCACAACATACACTGTTGAAACCATCAGAAGTTGGCATTACTATGATGATGGCACCACCACAATGCTCAGACGTATGCATTTTGACACCTTCAGAACTGAATACCTTCCTCTGTGCAATGGAATGAAAGCAGAATTCAGGGACGTTGAAAAGAAAGAAGTAGAAGAAATGTTGGCAAGAGAGTCCTCTAGAGACTGAAGCCTTCTGTTAACCCTCTGTGGAGCACTAACAACATAGTGGAGCCAACCCCCTGATGAATGACGCAATAAAGAGGCAAGCGTTAGAACGAGTCCATAGGTACGTGAGAAGAGAGAAAGCAAAAATCAAGGCTGAGAACGAGCTCGCAACAGAAGCCGCCTTTGACGCCCTTGCGGAACTCTTTACAGAAGTCCTAATGGCACATCAAGCCCTTCCTCCTCCTGCTGGAGGTCCACTTCCAAGCCAGATCCGTCCTGGAAATATTGATGGCAGGCCAGCGAATGTAGTCCCATTGCCAGTTTTTAAGGGAGAGTACAATGAAGACCCCGATCTTCATATAGCAGAGTTTATGGTAGCTTGTGTGGCTAACAATGCCAGAACCCCTGAGCATTGGTTGGCAATATTCCCCGACACTTTCAAGGGCCCGATGTTTTAGTGGTATGAGAGACAAGCAGCAGGAACTTTTAGCACATGGGACGACCTGAAGTTGGCCTTCCTCACTAAATTCAGGCGTGAAGGTTTTGAAGAGCGGATGCGAGAGGAATTCATGAACCTAAGTCAGTCCTCTGGAGAAAGAGTAGAAGCCTATGTCTCACGAATGGAATCCATCCTAAAGAGATGGACTAACCATAATCTAGATGATGGCATTCAGAAGGGAGTGTTTCTCAGAGGATTACAACCAGAAGTCCGTAAGTTTGTGGAGCTGCAAAGACCAGCCACCCTGCAAGCTGCAACAGAAGGTGCAAGACTATACGATGAAGTGGAAGCTGGATTAGCGATGAATACAGGAAGAGGAGTCCTACCTCCTCTGATGCCAGGAATGATGTACCCACCAAATGCAGTCCCAGGGACTGTTCCCTATCCTTACCAACAGATGCCCCCGGTATCACAGTACAGTGCACCAAATCCACAGTGGCCACAATCCATGCCTCAAATGGTGGTTCAACCACAACAACAATGGTCCCAACCAATTTCCTCAATGCCAAGTCAGCAGCAACAATGGAACTCTACCAACTGGAGCCAATAGCCAACAGTTCAAACAGGAGCTCTGAATCAGAACCAGAACAGAGATCCCTCTGTACCAGCCCAACTGATTTATGCAGTGATTACAGAGACTCCTCAAAACCCTACTGCCAGTGCCTTAGGTGGTGAAATCTTGAAGGACTAATTATCCAACTCAGTTGCAAACATAAAAAAGGAGTTGAAGGATGTGATTACAGAGCAGCTATAGACGCTGAAAGTGAATACCGCGAGCATATCCAACGTTGCAGGAGCAGGAAGAGATGTGAGGCGGTCAAATACTTGGTGTGGTAAGTGTCATCAAGCAGGCCATTTAGCCACTGAATGTACACGAAAACCAACCATTCCTGGAGCCTTCTGCTCCTACTGTTTGCGGAAGAACCATACAGAGGACATTTGCTCTCTGAAGGAGATGCATGATAGGAGAAGGAAGGAAGAAGACACAAGATTCAACTTGCTGGAATCCAAAATGACAACACAAGATATTGGACCCAAGCCTAGAGAGTTTGGTCCTAATTTTGGACCCAGAAGATTTCCCTCTCAAAGTTACAGAGGAAGACAGTCTGGCGGTGGTCAGAGATCACAAGTGGAGTGTTACAGATGTGGAGAAAAGGGACACATCTCACCAAATTGTCCAAATCCCAGAAGGTCAGTGGATTACAAGCCCTTATGTAGTCGATGCAAAGGAGAAGGCCACACTCCAAAAGACTGTCCAAGCCCAGCCCCAGTGAAAAACAGTGCTACTGATGGTCCGGCCAAGGCTCAAGAGCCTACCTCCAATTTAGTGGAATTGGAAGTTGCTGCCATCACTCGTGCAAAGCAGAAGGAACCACCTATCCAGAAAGAAAATAACCCTCCAGCCGGAACAGTGAAGTTCAATCTTCCACCAGAAGAACAGAACAGAACAGAGCTTGACAGTGCCGTACAGAGCCCTACAATGCCATAGAGAGTTACAGAGACAGTTACAGAGATAGGACCAGAGGTCCAGGAGACAGAAGAGGAGGAAGTGCCACAAATGAAAGAAGAAGTTCCCATGATGCCTCTATTGGAAGAAAGAGGGAAAATGAAAATGGGTGTTGCCCCATTCCTTAACCGGTTAGAGAAGCCAGTGGATCCTATTAAGGAATACGATCTAGTCAGAGATCTAGATACCTTTAAACCAAACCTCACATTTCGACAATTATTGATGTTGTCTCCCAGTTGCCGGAAAAGGTTCAAAAGTATACTGACAAGAAGAGTGGCTTAAGGATTGCTCCCTCAACAGCAACAAAGTCCAACAAGGCTCCAGAGCCTCTCAAAGAAGTGGACGTAGCTAACGCCGTTCTAGATCCGAGTACTCTAGAGACTGGCGTGTGGATGGAAGGTTGTTTTATTGCAAATGCACTGATTGATGGAGGCTCATCAGTAAACATTATGACGGATGTGACAATGAAGGATCTAGGCCTACAAGGTGTGCAACCAACCCAATGGCTCATCAGACTGGCAGATCAGAGTAGAATCAAGCCTTTGGGCATTCTCCCATATGTGAAGACTACCGTGGTGGCTGGAAAAGATTATTGGCTAACCTATCTGGTGGTGAAGCCAAACTCTTATGGCACATCCTACCCTCTATTACTGGGCAGACCATGGCTTTTTGAAGCCTGAGCAAGGACAGATTGGTTCAAAGGAACTTTGACTTTGGGTAGAGGACCCAACAAAGTGGTGCTGAGACTGTATGGTTCTCAAAAAGGACATGGATCCACCTCCTTGGAATTATCTTCTGACTCCCTTAATGAGGCTACAGATGGAACATCAGCAGACGAAGATGCTGTCAAACAGATCCTTCCCAAGAAAACAGTGGCACATTCCTTAACAGTGAATACTGTAAGCCGACTCTCAAAAGATGCAAAGTCATTATCAATGGGTGAATACTTCTTGCATGAACCAAGAATGACTTCTGAAATCACTTCTGACAGTGAGATAGAAGCATGGATGTACTGCTCTCCCTGTTACATGGCCACAGCAGAGACAGAGGCAGGAGAGGAAACAGAGAATCTGTTCTTCTGTAACAGAGCACCTACAGAGACAGAAGCAGAAGCAGAAGCAGAAGCAGAAGCAGAAGCAGAGACAGAAGAGGATGGATATGATATGGACGAAGAAGATTATGAAAGTGAAACGGAAGAGTCTATTCCACCCGAAGAGGATACATTTGAGGAAGAAGTACCAGAAGCTTCAGAAGCAGACGAGCTCAGGCTGTGGGATAGAATGGCGATGGTACCATTTGGTTTGGTAAATGGATCTTCTCATATGCAAAACCTTTATAAGGAATGGATTAAGAAGAACAAGCTGTTTTTCAGAAGTGGCTCATGCCGTCCTAACCCATCCTTGCCAAAGAAAGATGATGATGATGCACCGTGCCAACAAGCACCAATCCCACCAACCCAACATGCATCAGAGGGTCCCTGTTATGTGACGTTCTTGGATGTGTCATCTTCAGAAAAGTAGTCTTCAAGCCAAGAGGTAATTAATTTTGAAACCAAACCCGAAACGGCTCTAATCCCATTACAACATCTTAAGGAGCAACCTAAGTCTCCACCAAAAGAAGAAGTTGGTTCTAGTGGGACATCAGAAGAGGATACCACTCCTTTGAAGGAGTCGGATCAGTACCCAGAAGTAGTCCATGGGACCTTCATCCGTGAGGTAGAAGGTGAAAGGCAGTTAGCTTTTATGGATGCAGATGGCACTGAACGCCACTTGAAGGTGGGTAGCAGCCTCCCAGAGGAGGAGTTGTCAACCTTGTACAACTTGTTGAAAGAGAATTTGGACGTGTTTGCATGGTCTTACAAAGACCTAAAGGGGATTGATCCCACAATATGTCAACATCATATTGACTTGGAGCCTGATGCCAAGCCAGTACGGCAACGACAGAGACGAATGAACCCGAATTATTCCACATTGGTGAAAGCGGAGCTGCTGAGGCTTTTGGAAGCCGAGTTCATCTATCCAGTGGCAAATAGTGAATGGATTTCACCCATCGTGGTTGTACCCAAGAAGAATGGCAAATTGCGAATATGTGTGGATTTCCGAAAGCTTAATTCCAAGACAAAGAAGGATCACTTTCCTATTCCTTTCACAGACCAACTGTTGGACATAGTGGCAGGACATGAGCTTTATTCCCTTCTGGATGGATTTAGCGGATACAACCAAGTGCAGATCGCAGAAGAAGACCAGTCCAAAACAACCTTCACCACAGAATGGGGGACCTATGCTTACCGAGTGATGCCATTTGGGCTCTGCAATGCCCCTGCTACTTTTCAGCGAGTCATGATGGCCGCATTTCAAAATCATCTGCACGATTTTATTGAGGTATATTTGGATGACTTCTGTGTCTATAGTTTGATCCGTGAACACTGGGGACACTTGGAACAATGCTTTGACCGATACCGGGAGTATGTGATTTCCCTCAACCCCGACAAATGCATCTTTGGGGTCTCTTGTGGAGTTCTGTTGGGCCACATTGTCTCTGCACAAGGGATATTAACAGACCCTGCAAAGATCGAAAAGATCGCAGCTTTGACAGCACCCACCAACCTCCTACAGAAGGTTCATAGCCCATTTTGCAACAAAGGCAACCTCCTTGCACAAGCTTCTGAGGAAAGATGCAGAGTTTACTTGGACGGAAGAATGTGACAAGGCCTTCCACACTCTGAAGCAGTGTCTGATTGAGGCACCCATTCTGCAACCTCCTGATTAGATGAAAGAGTTCCATGTACACACTGATGCATCTATTGAAGGCTTAGACGCAGTTCTCTGCCAGAAGGTCTCCTCAAAGCTGGATCAACCAATCTATTACGCAAGCCAAAAAGTCACTGATAGAGAACGGAACTATACAGTGACCGAGCTGGAGTGCTTGGCAATGGTGTTTGCCCGTAGAGAAGTTCCGCCATTACCTCCTATCCACCCACTTTAAATTTTATGTGGATCATGAGGCCCTGTCCTTCCTAATGAACAAAGCAGATGTGAAAGGACGAATGATAAGATGGCTCCTTCTATTCCAGGAGTTCGACTTTGAGGTAATTACTAAGCCTGGTCGTTCCCATCTTCTGGCTGATCATCTGTCGCGTATCCCACAAACTGCAGACGAGGAGCAGGATGATCCAGACCTCCCTGATGCTTCCCTATTCTTGGTAGAAACTGTAACTCCCTGGTATGCAGACATTGCCAATCTCCTGGCAACCCAACAGTATCCTCCTAGTATCTCTAGTCAGGAAAGGAAGAAGCTTATGTTAGAATCAGCCCCCTACACCCTGCTAGGTGGTGCACTGTACAAGAAAGGCAAAGATGAAGTGCTCAGAAGATGTGTTGCAGGAGATGAGATTGGGATTGTTCTGAAGGCTTGCCATGACGAGCCATGTGGAGGTCACTTTGCAGGAGAAGCTACAGCCAAGAAGGCTCTGCTAGCAGGTTACTGGTGGCCTACCATTCATAGGGATGCCTATGATTACTGTAAAAGATGTGATGCTTGTCAGAGAATGGGGAAACCCACAAAGACAAGTGCCATGCCACTGCAACCTATCCTTCCCCTGAAGCCATTTGAGAAGTGGGGCATTGACTTCGTAGGTCCAATCGATCCTCCTACCAGAAGGAAGCAGAGCAGATACATCCTCGTATGTACGGATTATGTCACAAAGTGGTGTGAAGCTAAAGCCCTCAAGCGGGACGATGGTAACAACGTGGCCCTGTTCATGTATGAGAATATCATCACCCGTTTTGGCAGTCCCTTAGAGCTGGTAAGTGACAGAGGCACGCATTTCCTCAACAAAGTCATGGAAGAGTTGACAGAGTTGTATAAGATCCACCATCGCAAGTCCACTCCTTATTACCCTAGAGCCAACGGCCAAGTTGAAGTCACCAATCGCATCCTCTGGTCGATTCTGACAAGAACGATTGCTGCACATCATCGTGATTGGGATGATCGACTTACAGAGGCCCTCTGGGCATACAGAACCTCCCATAAAGCAGCAACAGGATAGACACCCTTCCAGCTGGTGTATGGTACAGAAGCTGTTTTTCCTGTTGAATTGGAATTACCCTCTTTGAGAGTGGCTATCAAAGAGCGTTTGGGGGACGATGATTCATTGCAACGCCGTCTCCTGCACCTGGAGTATTTGGACGAAATTCGTAGGATGGCTCTACAGTGCATGGAAGCCACGCAAGCTCGACGCAAGGCTTACCATGATAGCTTTATCAAGCACAAGGAGTTCAAAGAAGGTGATTTGGTCCTAGCCTATGATTCACGATTTGGCAAGTTTCCTGGCAAGCTCCAACAGTGGTGGATGGGCCCCTATAAGGTACTTGCTGTCAACCCTAATGGCTCTGTCCAAGTGCAAACCGTTGATGCCTCTGATGATCCCTTTCTGATCAATGGATATCGCCTGAAGAAGTACTTCCCTCCTTGGGGATCTTGACAATCACGGTCACTTGATCATTTCCCTCGTTGGCGCGGCACTCTACTTCTTATGATGCTACTTCTGATAGCCGTTCTTCAGTTACTCCTGACGAGATGGATGCAATCCTCTGTCCCCTCAAACCCCCCTTTCATCCTTGATCTCTTATCCTCTATTTTCCACCAGCACCAGTGGCGAGGTTGGTTCTGACAAATGGTCTTTCTACCATTCCTTTGCTCAATTCGAAGAAAAAAAAAAGAAAGAAAGAAAGAAAAAAATATACATATCGGTCATGGGAGAAAATGACTTAGGTCCCTGTCATGCCGACCTATTCTTCGAGAAAAGGTGGAAACACCCTCGGGAATAGGGGAAAACGAAAAAAAAAAAGAAAGAAAGAAAAAAAAAACAAGATAAGAGAATAAATCTGTTATGCGAGAAAAGGAAGCAATTCCCTGTCATAGCAGGCCCCGTTCCAAGAAAAGGTGATAAACACCCTTGGGCGCGAAGCTGGCTGTGGAAAAGGTGGTAACACCCAGCAGTCCAGAAAGTGGATTTATCACTTGAAATCCCCAGGATCCAATTCCGAAGCTGCCTCCCTTGGTACGCTGTGTCCTGGATCTTTCTGCAGAGTGACTACCTGTCCTCTAGCAGACGACATGTCCTATCCAACACAACATTCGATTTGATGTCTACCTCCCTGTGTACGCCTCTTCAACAACTGACGACGAGATCTTCATCGACTAACAATCGAGTGATGTAAGCTTTCATCCTAACCGGATGGGAACATGAGTATGGGTTGCCCTCGGTATCTTTCAACAGAGAGTGAGACAGAGGGTGGGCCGAGAGACCAGTCTTTTCCCTTCAAATCAAATGAGAGGTGAGTAGTGTGAATGAAGTGTTGCACGCACGGGATGGGCCTCTCAATGCACACAGCACAATTTGTTCTGTGCACTGCACCATAAGGCTCCCTGGCCTTCCTTCTCGCACCGTATGCCGGCACAGGGAGGGATGCACCGTTGCACCATCAAACGCGCACAAGGCATACAACCTTCGCACAAGTGACCGTGAGGATTACATCAACGGGTTTTAGGACAAGGCTGCCCTTCTATATTTATCAACAGAGCATGAGACAGAGGGTGGGATGAGTGTGACTGGAGTTTCTTCAATCAATGACTGAGAGGTGAGATTGAGGGACGTTACGACACTGGAGTCAGGTATGTTCCCGTTTCCCTATGCACCCACGGGATGGGTCTTTGCCGTCATCACAAGACACATTACCCTGTTCTGTACATTGCATTGTAAGGCTCCCTTGCCTTCCTCCTTGCACTTATGCCAGACGGGTTGGATGCACTAATGCACCATCAACTGTTCACCGTGGCATACTCCCTCTGCACCATTCCCATGTCGATTCCTAAATCGGGTATGCGATATGGGTTTCAATCCTTATTCCTCGAGTGATATTAGTTATGGGGCGAGTGACTGTTCTTTCATTCCATTTGAGTGCCTGTGAGTTGAGTGCAACATCCCTCATCATCGACAAATTTCCTGAGCTTCCTTCCACCAGCTATCTCCCTAGGTGCTGCCACGTGGTCCCTGCCATGAAGGACGTGTGCCGAGATGATGTCTTGGTACCTCCAGCAGCCGACAACAACACAGGACGTGCCATTGACAATCACCCTTGATTCTCAAAAAAATGGGCCAAGTTTTTCTAACCCTACAACTTTGGTTTCTTAGTGACGTTCATGTTTTAAGTGTGGGGAAGTTAGTGGATGGTCTGTGGCATGGTCCTAGGTCCATGTTGCTCGGTTAACCCTATCCCTTAAGGTCTTAAGTGTGGGGACGCGTCCCTGCGCGTCTACATTGTATATCCTTCTGCATATGCCTCAACGTGTTTATGCATGTATGCCATGCCTTGTTGTTACCCTGATGGGGTCCCTTCCCACCCACCCATTCATTTTCCACCAACCCTTGGGGCTGTTCCCTTGCAGTCTTCCTTCATTCCCTGCTTTTGAGGTCCTGCCATGTGAATGCACCCTACATTCACCGAAGTCCAAATCCAACCTTATAGCCCTGTTCCTCTCTTTGAATTGACCATTTTTCCTTTTTACCTACCCCTGTTCCGGTGCACGGTTTTTGCGTTATTAATTTTTGAAGCATTTTCTACAAATTAGCCGGTTTTCCATGTGAACGTGCTTTAGTTGCTTCGGAACCATGATCTGATGCCATAGTCCTGACAACCACTTATCCCCTGACATTTTTCCTTTTTACTCCGAGTCATTCCGATACACGGTCTGTCCATTATTAATTTTCCGGATTTTTACGACTTTTTCGTGCGTCTTTTTGACATTTTTCCATGTGAACCTGCCCTGTTTGCATCGGAATTTCAATTTGATTTGACAATCGTGTCCCTATGTCTTCCCCCACCTTATTATTTTTTCCTCCCCCCTCTTTCGACTTCCGGATTTTTACTTATTAATTTTTCAATGAGTTTTCAAGTGTATTTTTGGAGTTTTTCGCATGTGAACCCCTCCTACTTCCACCAGAACTACGGTTTAACGTGATAACCCTGTGCCACTCCTTCCTGCGGACATTTTTCCTTCTTACTGCATGTCATTCCGGCCTATCCAGAAAGAAAATAACCCTCCAGCCGGAACAGTGAAGTTCAATCTTCCACCAGAAGAACAGAACAGAACAGAGCTTGACAGTGCCGTACAGAGCCCTACAATGCCATAGAGAGTTACAGAGACAGTTACAGAGATAGGACCAGAGGTCCAGGAGACAGAAGAGGAGGAAGTGCCACAAATGAAAGAAGAAGTTCCCATGATGCCTCTGTTGGAAGAAAGAGGGAAAATGAAAATGGGTGTTGCCCCATTCCTTAACCGGTTAGAGAAGCCAGTGGATCCTATTAAGGAATACGATCTAGTCAGAGATCTAGATACCTTTAAACCAAACCTCACATTTCGACAATTATTGATGTTGTCTCCCAGTTGCCGGAAAAGGTTCAAAAGTATACTGACAAGAAGAGTGGCTTAAGGATTGCTCCCTCAACAGCAACAAAGTCCAACAAGGCTCCAGAGCCTGTCAAAGAAGTGGACGTAGCTAACGCCTTTCTAGATCCGGGTACTCCAGAGACTGGCGTGTGGATAGAAGGCTGTTTTATTGCAAATGCACTGATTGATGGAGGCTCATCAGTAAACATTATGACGGATGTGACAATGAAGGATCTAGGCCTACAAGGTGTGCAACCAACCCAATGGCTCATCAGACTAGCGGATCAGAGTAGAATCAAGCCTTTGGGCATTCTCCCATATGTGAAGACTACCGTGGCTGGAAAAGATTATTGGCTAACCTATCTGGTGGTGAAGCCAAACTCTTATGGCACATCCTACCCTCTGTTATTGGGCAGACCATGGCTTTTTGAAGCCCGAGCAAGGACGGATTGGTTCAAAGGAACTTTGACTTTGGGTAGAGGACCCAACAAAGTGGTGCTGAAACTGTATGGTTCTCAAAAAGGACATGGATCCACCTCCTTGGAATTATCTTCTGACTCCCCTAATGAGGCTACAGATGGAACATCAGTAGACGAAGATGTTGTCAAACAGATCCTTCCCAAGAAAACAGTGGCACATTCCTTAACAGTGAATACTATAAGCCGACTTCCAAAAGATGCAAAGCCATTATCAATGGGTGAATACTTCCTGCATGAACCAAGAATGACTTCTGAAATCACTTTTGACAGTGAGATAGAAGCATGGATGTACTGCTCTCCCTGTTACATGGCCACAGCAGAGACAGAGGCAGGAGAGGAAACAGAGAATCTGTTCTTCTGTTACAGAGCGCCTACAGAGACAGAAGTAGAAGCAGAGACAGAAGCAGAGACAGAAGAGAATGGATATGATATGGACGAAGAAGATTATGAAAGTGAAACGGAAGAGTCTATTCCACCCGAAGAGGATACATTTGAGGAAGAAGTACTAGAAGCTTCAGAAGCAGACGAGCTCAGGCTGTGGGATAGAATGGCGATGGTACCATTTGGTCTGGTAAATGGATCTTCTCATATGCAAAACCTTTATAAGGAATGGATTAAGAAGAACAAGCCGTTTTTCAGAAGTGGCTCATGCCGTCCTAACCCATCCTTGCCAAAGAAAGATGATGATGATGCACCGTGCCAACAAGCGCCAATCCCACCAACCCAACAGGTATCAGAGGGTCCCTGTTATGTGACGTTCGTAGATGTGTCATCTTCAGAAGAGGAGTCTTCAAGCCAAGAGGTAATTAATTTTGAAACCAAACCCGAAACGGCTCTAATTCCATTACAACATCTTAAGGAGCAACCTAAGTCTCCACCAAAAGAAGAAGTTAGTTCTAGTGGGACATCAAAAGAGGATACCACTCCTTTGAAGGAGTCGGATCTGTACCCAGAAGCAGTCCGTGGGACCTTCATCCGTGAGGTAGAAGGTGAAAGTCAATTAACTTTTGTGGATGCAGATGGCACTGAACGCCACTTGAAGGTGGGTAGCAGCCTCCCAGAGGAGGAGTTGTCAACCTTGTACAACTTGTTGAAAGAGAATTTGGACGTGTTTGCATGGTCTTACAAAGACCTAAAGGGGATTGATCCCACAATATGTCAACATCATATTGACTTGGAGCCTGATGCCAAGCCAGTACGGCAACGACAGAGACAAATGAACCCGAATTATTCCACATCGGTGAAAGCAGAGCTGCTGAAGCTTCTGGAAGCCGAGTTCATCTATCCAGTGGCAAATAGTGAATGGGTTTCACCCATCGTGGTTGTACCCAAGAAGAATGGCAAATTGCGAATATGTGTGGATTTCCGAAAGCTTAATTCCAAGACAAAGAAGGATCACTTTCCTATTCCTTTCACAGACCAACTGTTGGACACAGTGGTAGGACATTTATTCCCTTCTGGATGGATTTAGTGGATACAACCAAGTGCAGATCGCAGAAGAAGACCAATCCAAAACAACCTTCACCATAGAATGGGAGACCTATGCTTACCGAGTGATGCCATTTGGGCTCTGCAATGCCCCTGCTACTTTTCAGCGAGTCATGATGGCCGCATTTCAAAATCATTTGCACGATTTTATTGAGGTATATTTGGATGACTTCTGTGTCCATAGTTTGATCCGTGAACACTGGGGACACCTGGAACAATGCTTTGACCGATGCCGGGAGTATATTCGCGCACCCTCTGGGCCCCTGCCCATATTTTCCATATTTTCCAAATTTATTCACAATTACCTAAAAAACAAAAAGAGAGAGAAAAAAAAAACCAAACAAAAACTCATTTTAAATTAGTCAAAAATACCCCAAACAATTCTAAAACAATTCTACAAATTTCCTCTCACCCCCCCTTGACCTTTTTTCCATTCCTTTTTCACTTTACAATATTTTTTATACATGGAACCCATATTTACAAACAATTTATTAATTTACAACAATCAACACAAACCAAACCCACAAAAACATTGACACATACAAGACACATCCTCACCAACCACTTTCAATTCTTAAAAAAATTACAGAAAAATCTAGGATCCTTTCTTTTTATTTTTGCAACCCATGGCCATATTTTTCTAAACCTGTCAATTTTAGAACAATTATTTTTTCTTATTTTTAAAATTCCAAAATCTTTTCAAATACCCAAAAATATGATCAAAATTCATTTAAAATGCTACAAATTTCCAAATTAATTTCTAAAAAATTCCTAACACTTCCCTTACCATTTTTATTTATTTTTGGCATATTTTTCTTAGCTGTTATAATATTTTCTTTCACACCTAAATTCCTCGCAAATTAAACAAAAAATAATAATATAAACAACACATTTTTCCTCCGCACACCAACTAACCGTCTAGAAAAACAATCCAGATATTTTTGGATTGAGGAGAGCGCATTCTTTGCATTTTTATACACCCACTACCAGGTATTTCCCTTTTATTCGTTAAAAATAAAATAAAATACAACATACACAAGCTACCCCAAAACCCACGATTAAGATAAAACTAAAAAAAAAACAACCACGGCAAACAATAAAAAACACACAAACAATACCACCATGGCACGCGCATTCGCGCTATATACACGCATACTTTTTAATTAAAATAAACCCACCGTTCACTTAGCACGCGCTACGTGCGCTAAAGAGGCACTTTAATTTTTAATTAAAATGAACCAGCCGTCACATGAGCACGCGCTGGCAAAAAAGCGCTCCACATCACCTTAATTTGTAATCAATGAACTTGCATTTAGAGACCCCGTCTGGGTATCGAAGTCCGAGATTTGAATTAACTCACCATTTTAACCTAATAATTGGTAATTAAATTTATAATAAGGAACCGCCGTTTTCTTGCTAAGGTTTATCACTTAATAAAAATTCACCCATTCTTAATAATTTCTTAAAATCAATCCTTCATTAAATTAATCCCCCCTCACTGCACTTCATTCCCCTTTTTTAATGAACCATTTCGTGGGATGGGTATACGCAGTCCTTGGAGTTATTTCCATAGTCAACCACTGGTTTATCAACGAGGTCGTCTTGATATGTGTCGGATGTGGTATTGTTTTGGTTTCCTGTCTTTGTTACGGTTCCGGGTATGGTGTGCACTTTTTTTCTTTTATTGCCTGATATGGGGTTCTGGGTGTTTGTCTGATGCATAACATGAAGCTTTCGGTCGCATTTGTCTCAAGGTCATGTCAAATTTTTTCTAGGCTGTGATTTGCTTGGGGTTAGATGGTCGAGTCACGTTTTATTGTTTTGGTTGTTCTCTTATCCTTGGTTTTTTTTGTCTGTTGCTTTGCAGGCATTCTCCTTGATTGTCTGTGTTTGTGGTGTGTGTGTAACCATCTGAATGGCGCCTTCTTATGCTCCTCCCCCTTTCCAGTACGTCCCATTAGTTAGTTGGGATTACTCTTCCCTACTCACTTTTGAGCCTCTCACGAAGGCGGGACTCGCTGCTTTTGTGGCTACTTCCTTTCCGTTGCTTCCCGAGGATCCATCGTTATGTGATGAGTTTATGGCCTCTTACAGCAAGAAGACAGGACTAGTCCAGGGAATTTCTATGACTTTGACACCTCGCGGCTTAGGGAAGGCTCTGTCTCTTCCCTCCAAAGGTGAACCTTTTGTTACCACTCGTCAGCTTTTCTCTAATGAAGAGATTCTAAAGCTGTTGCAAAAGCAGACAAGGGAAATGCTGGATGTTAAGAAGGTGATCAACTCTTCAGGAGTTTCCTTCTCTATGATCACTCATCCCGTATGGAAGATGGTCTGTCAGTTTCTCCAGGACAGGTTTATGCCTGCCAAAATGCCATCCCAGTACATGTCCAAAGAGCTTTTCACAGCTTCCAGGATGGTGTTGAAAGGAGTTGCTATTGATTGGAGCACTTACCTCCTTACTAAAATGGATCAACATTTCGTCAAAGTCACCAGGGGTAATGTTACTAATGTCACATATGGATCATATTTGTCTGCCTTCTTGACCTATTCCGGTTTACAGAAGACTGTGCCTCCACCTCCTCCATCCGATTCCGTACCTCCTCCTCCACCTTCAAATGAGTCAGAACCCATTGACATAGCGGATGATGATTCTCCGCCTCCCCTGGTCATTCAGCGCAAACGCTTGAAGCGGGTAGCGGATAAAGCTCCTTCCGTACTTCCTTCAGTGCCCATTCCTGCTACCCCTGGCAGTGATCTTCCTGGGTATCTCACTTGTAATAACCTATTCAGAGCACATCGCGAAGGATTATTGGAGATATCAGTTCCCTCCCTGCACAGTCTAGTTTCAGAAGATGCAATTCCTTTCCTCTATAAAGATATTCAAAGTTCCATTGAGTTGTCAGTGACAGCCTGTGTCCAATAGCTGTACGCGTCTTTTTATGAAGAGCTCATGCAGTCTAAGGACCAGTTGCATAAGGCAACATCCGAGTTAGCTTCTGCTAAGGATACCCTAGCAGATTTGTTCAAGCAAATGGAACAACAAACCCAACTGGTTGCCACCCAAAGCGATGAGATCTCTTCTTTGAAGATCCAGTTACTAGAGGCTCAATCCCAGGTTACTAGCCTTTCAGAGGAAAAGGCGAGGATGTCCAGAGAAGCGCAGGAGTTCCAAGCTATCTTAGATGACAAACTTTCAGCTTTACAGATTGCTAATGACACAGTGGCATCCCAAGCCTCCCAAATCCAGCAGTTGCAAGATCAACTGGCAAAGTCACGCTCTGTTCCTCTAAGCCCTAATGTTCCCGTGATTCCTTCTCTTTCACAGCAGGACTTGGCTGCTCTTCAGCGAAAGGCTACTTTGTGTCCTTTATTTCAAGATAAAGTGGAAAGATTGCAGTCCAGAATGGACTTGTTATGGTCTACATTTGAGCAGTTTCAGAAATATGTTCTACCAGACCATTCTTTCTTTGTCCACTACCACTTATAGAAGTTGGTCTTCTACATGAAGCTTTCCACGATGGATTCACCTCTTCCAGAGGATGGATGGAGTGGGGCTTGGTCTGCTGAGTTGTTGACAGAGGTAGTCAGGATGGTGTTTGAAGATTCTGTCACACCAGATACCATGTTGATGTCATACATGTATCTACGAGGAGACTTGTTAATTCCAGATGAGGTGGATATGGCATGGTATGTGGGGGATGTGGTCTTACAGGCTGTTTTGTATGTCAACCATTTGGTTGCGCATAGCTGACATGTTCCAGAGTTATTCCTCCAAAGTGGCTGATTGTCATGATAATTCCTGGCATCCCATGATTGATTCTGTGGTCCTGAATCAAAGAAAAAACACAGCTCCTACCTCTGCCCAGAGTACTAATCAACTGAGGATGGATCTCTTAGCCTATCTTTCAAAACATAATCCATTTTATGCTACCTTCTTTGATGCCTATCATCGACGATCTCTCTTGGGACCTTCTGTTCCTACCCTCCTCTATTACCAACAAATGGCTCACTGCTATGCTATATATCTTTCCCTTTGTCAATCTAATTCCACAACTATTTTACCCCTTCTTTTCCAATCTTCATCTTTCCCTCAAATTCCCATTTTCACATACTGTTCCTTTATTGAGGATAGAGTATTTTCCCCTTCTCCACCTGTATTTCTCCATCCATTCATGTACCCTCCACCTTTCCTATTTATCAGTTAATACCCATCCTTAGTGATTCCCTACAAATTTCTGCCACTCCTTCTTTAACCTTTTCTTCCTTTTATGATTTTTCCTATCCCTCACTTCATCCACTTTTCCTTATTCCATTACCCTCTCCTAACACTTCTATATCTCAACCACCTCAGTTGGTTAGTGACTGTGACGGGTTTGATAATCAGATTTCTAGAAGAAGGGGATGGAGTTCGGATGATTCCCTTACAGGACCTCAGATCAATTGGCCAGTAATTCCAGGCGAATGGACAACTTCCAGTCAAGCTTATCAGAACTATGTTCATTTTGCTCAGTAGTATTCACAGTCTGCCGATCCTTCAGTGAGATTAACTGCTCACTTTGCTTGGTACCTGGCATATATGCATAGGCACTCTCATAATGATTCCAAGCCTATTCCAAAGTTGTGCATGAATGTCAATGTGAGCATTGATTCCCAATAGCTGGATATATTGTATTTTCATGCCCTTTGTTTGCCTAGCAGATACTTGGTCCTGTTGGAAAGGATGTGATGTCTTCAATTTTTTCAAAATCCTCCCAAAAACTTTGTAGATGAATCCTTGTCTATGGATCGTTTCCGACAACATCAATCTTTTAAGAGGGATCATCTTCATTGATACCTTTCCAATGTATGGTGGATGTTTTTTAATAAAAATCACTCTTTTTGGAGGAGTCATTCAGATGGTTGTGTGTAGTGTTTGTGTTGTGCGTTCATTTATGTAATACGAACATGGTGGTTTCCTATTGGATTTCGTGTGCGAGCTACATTTTGGAGAATTGTGGTGATGGAGTCGTGGTTGGAGAGTTGAAGGTGATGCTGATGAAGAAGAAGAAAACTCTTATATCCTTTACAAATTTGTTGTGATTTTCAGTTTGATCAGCGGTGTTAATGTAAAACGGGTTTTCCTTTCTTTGTATTTTTATATCAGATACAGGTTATGAGTTGGGGTCGTGGTTGATGGATTCTTTTTGAAAAGATATATTGAAGATCAAAGTTGCGATTTTAAATGCACTTGTATTCCCTTTTTCCTGGGTCACGAGGACGCTTTCTTATTAAGTGTGGGGATATGTCGAGTGTTGAAATGACTTGTTTTTTGGCTGATTTTTGTTGTTTTTGAGAGCTGAATGGTTGATTTTATGAGATGATTGATGGGTTTGGAAGTGGTTTGAGAGTGTTTTGGATGATATTGATTGTGTTTTGGAAGTTCATGTTGTTTATTGGTGGTTCTGTGATGTTCTGATAGGTTCTGATAGGTTCTGATTGGTTCTGTATACCTTCTGTTTTGGTCTGTTTTGGTATGTTTTAATCTGATTATCTTCTGTAAAGAGGGATGGAGTATTGATTGATGAAGATTGAGATCTTGTGAAAGCTTATTGAATGGTTTGGAGAGTATGGAATGGTTTGAGAATGAGTTATGTGGTTTTGATAACCTTCTGTAACCTTCTGTAGGTCTTTTGTAGAGCTTCTGTCTCTGTTCTGTTCTGTTCTGTACTATAGTTGTTCTGGTACTGTTCTGTGACTGTTTTGTATGCTTCTATATGTGTTCTGATGGATGAGAGTGTAGCTTGGGAAATTTTTCTAGCCTTGAAAAGAGGTGAATACAAGTGCAAAAGAGCTGAAAGAAGTGAAAGAAGTAGCTGCTGAAGACTCAAGTGAAGACTGGAGTGAAGTGACAGTAGTGAGCTATGAAAGGACACTGTAGTGGCTTTGGTGACTCTTCATATCAAACATACCTCTTGGAAAGGGTATCCACGACCTAAGAGGGATGATTGAGAGTGATTTTGAGAGATTGTAGTGAGGATATGATGTATTATTGATGGAGAGAGAGAGAGAGAGTCAAAGATAGCCAATTCTACTCAACCAGAGTGATTGTATATGAGAGATTGAGAGAGAAGACTATGAAGATATTGAAGATGAATACTATGTGATGTATTTCCATTCAAAGATGGTGTATTGTTCTATTGATGGATTTTGTGAAGATATTGAAGAATATGGTTGATTCTATCAAATCTGTGGGAGATCTACATGATGCTGCATGAAGATTTGTTGTGCCTGGTGTTCTTTTCTTCATTGTGATCATATGAAACATAATAAACAAGCTTGTTGATGTTACAAGATAGATTTTCTTGCAAGAGAATTCCCTTTTCCTTGGTGTTCCTCTCGGGGCTCCAGACGAGGAGAAAGAAAGACTAGATTTAGAGAGAGAAAGACAAGAAAGAAGGGGAAGCCATAGAAGCTGTGAGCAAGAAGGGAGAGAAAGTCTGTAATTGTATTAATGTGTCAAAAAGATGTGAAAATTTACATCTTCTCTCCTTTTATACCAATGTCAGTGTGACATGGCATAATATCAATATTAGCACTTATTTGCTATTCCCAACTTCTTACAGTTTCTAAAGGCATATGAAGGGGGCCTTGGGAGATCTTTGGATACGGGAGTGAAAGGTATACAAAGGGGGAACTTGAAGAGATTTTTGGACACGGGGGAGGGGTGCGTGGACACGGGGTGAAAAGGCCTTAGGGGTTTTAAAACCCACGGGTGGAAAAAACGAAGGGCAACACCAGGGGGCAAAGGGAACACATGGGGAATGAAAAGGGCTTAGGGGGATTTAAAAACCCGGGGAGGGGGGGAGTGTTAAAAGGGAATACGAGGGGGTGAAAGGGGGCTAAGATGACTCCCCCTTTGGAAGCTTCCAAGCTTCCAGAAAGTCAAAGGGGGTGGGTGAGAGGACCGTCAGTCGCGACGGCGGAACGGCAGCGGCTCCTCCCTCCCTCAAAGGTGTTAATCCTCCGCCTCAGTTGGCCAGCGTGGCGAGTGCGTCCCCCTCTCCTTTCTTCACA
Organism: Lygodium microphyllum; assembly: GCF_053477565.2. NCBI lineage: Eukaryota > Viridiplantae > Streptophyta > Polypodiopsida > Schizaeales > Lygodiaceae > Lygodium > Lygodium microphyllum. The sequence goes on along the minus strand of NC_141151.1, from coordinate 136,435,064 downwards.
GGCGAATTTCCTCCCTCTCACGGCGGCAGCCTGCTCCCCTCGTCCTAAGGTATATCAGTCCTCCCTCCTTCCTTCTTATTTTTTTTTTCCCCCAACGTGCGCCCCCCTCTCCTCAATTTATAGTGGAGGGGATAAGGTCCCTCCTCACCTTATGTGTCAATTGGCATGGTGGTGGAAGGCTCGGAGCTCCACCAAGGAGCTTAGCCCTCCTTTCAATTTCCCTCCCCTTACAGCACGACAGTCGGGAGGGAAAATAAAAATAAAAAAATTTGCATTTGATATATTACAAGAACTAGAGGAGTTTTGATTACATACACTAGTCCACTCTATCCAAAAGTAGCTCACTACTTTTTTAACATGCGGTGTCCACACGCATGGGTGCAGATTAAGAAAATGCTTATTCTTTATTGCACTCTTACTAAAAGTATTTTATGACTTTGTTAGCATGTGGTGTCTATATACATAGGGTATAAACTAAGAAAATGGTTATTTCTTATTTGGTTTAGTCAAAATGAAATTTGTGGTGCTTGAGGAGTAAGAAGTGTGTATATCTCTTTCTTGGCACTCCTGTTTTTAGGGGGGATGGGGGGAGAGTTGTGGACCACACCTTGGAGAATCTTAAGTACTACTTGTTTATTGTAGCAAAGACTCAAATGTTCAAAAAGCACACCATCTATGAACACTTAGTTCATGCATTTTTGTTAGTTATATATTTTATCATGGAGGGTGAAGTCTCCATACCTTGTTTCACTACAAGATATAGGCCTTATACTGACATTAAAAGCAACGAAAATATAAATAAAAAAATTTGCCCCTATCATCGCAAAAAGCATTGTTATTGGCGACGCTATAGAACAGTTGATATCAGCGTCGCTATTTGCATCAGTATCAGCGTCACATTTAGCGACGCAAATAGCGATGCTAATAATGACACTGCGACGCTAATAATGACGCAAATAGCGACGTGTGCAGGTAAATTTGCGATGCTAATAGCAATGGTAACAGGGAAAAAATTTTATGGCATGGCAGCACATATAGCACTGTGTGCTTTATTTGGGCCATAGAAAATAGTTTCTGCACTATGTACAATGCTCGTGTAAACAAAAACAAAGTGTACTTAAATCATAACACTAATACATGAAATAAATACATTACTGCATAATGAAAGTGACTGATACAATTAGGACAAGATATCACTACTACATAGAAAATGTCTACACAGATCACACAAAAAAAAAAGGGTGTGTGAGCTCTAGGGATCCAAGGGTGAGCTACATATCCTTGCCATCCGAAAGCTCGTCCTCCTGCAAAGGAGCATCGAATGGACTCTGCAAAAAAAGAAACAACTACACATCAGTCTACCATACAATAATGCATTCTAATTAAACATGGTAACTGTGAACAAGAAAGATGAGTGAGTTACAGGGCCGCCGCGTCTATACAATCGATTAATCAATGCAGTGAGACCGTGCCCCTCTGCATATCGAGTCTCAAGGCCGGTTGGATCGTGATTTGTAATGGAGTGCTGCAAAGAAAAACAAATACTAACTGTTAGAAACATGATTGTCAGTACAAAGGATATTGCAAAAAAATAAGCAAGAAAAAAAAAAGAAAAACTCACAAAGTCCTCTAGATATGTCCTATGGCTGCCACTCCCAAGATGGTGGACCACTCTGGCCTCTAGTCGTGCCCTCGCTGCCTTGTTCTGCTGACTCCAATGTCCTGGAGAGTCTGTAGCCTCCTCCCTCAGTCGATGCCAGTCATCCGCATCTAGCCACTCGGGCTTTGTAGCCCCACTCTTGAGTGCCTTGCGTGCATCCGATCATCTATGTGACATATATGCACGGATGCACTTCATTAGCCAGCCTGTAGAAAATCTATCTACTGTGGCTGGAATGGGAAACTCCTCACACAAGGATGCTACTATGTAGTCCTTGCACCCCTCCCGTATGTTTTTCCAATGATCTGTTGAGATGATAAGCTCAACACATACGGACATTGATGATGAATTGCCTAGTTATATGGGACCACACATCTACACTTAGCATGTCGGTGGTCATTATGACTCTCACATGGCCACTGACTCATTACTTATTATATTCAGGTTGTTACACCTGTTTACAACTGGCATAGGTATAGTGCCAGTCGACTAGTGTAGTCGGTTATGCATTGTTTGACTTAGTAGGCCACTTTCCTTTATGTTGTATCTTATCTATACTTTGTGTACATTGTAAAGTGTGTGAAAGAAGAAGAAGAAACCAGCAAGAAAAAATTTTGGCCTCCATCTCTCTTCTTGTCTCTTGAGTGAGCTTCTCTGTAACATGTCTACTCGTATCTTCAGGACACGTCTTGGCAGTCCATCAGAAAGGATGTCTAAAAAGCTTCGCCCAGCACTTCCATGGAATATTACGGGGTTTACGATCTAGGGCTTCCCATGTTTGCCACATAGCAGAAGTATTCCGGCCGTTCCCACTTAGGACCGACCTGAATTAGAGTTTTCCTATTGGTCATTTCCTAACGGCAACTAACGTCGAACCCAAGCGAACTACTTTACGCAGAAATGCTAGGTCCGAAGTGGATTCACGCTGCACTTGGTTCAAGGAGAATGGGAAACAAGAGGGATGCAAAGCTCAACCTCTCTGCCATAAGGCATAGTTCCATTCCGTTTCCCTAAAAGTGTATAAATCGGGATCAATCATAACTCTAGGTCAACGCTTTTGTTGTTTGTGTTCTTTGACGATCTTCTAGCTATCCATCGTGTTTGAGAAAAGTTCCCGGCCAACCGGGACCACCCATCCATAGGACAGACCTATGGCTGCATCCACCGCACTTTTCTCAGGTTGTTTTAGTTATTTAATTACCTAGCACACTTTAGTTGGACATCTATCAATCAACTGCCTTAATTAGCCTCTTAGGCATTGGTTCCTTTACGTAATCATATCACTGACATAGAAAAGCAATGTCAAACAAGTTCCTTATTAACAGGTTATCATATTTATCTTTGAAATACAAAAAGTCCAGCCCGTAGGCTTATCCATAATCCGCTCGAAGGCTATCCAGCAATCCAGAGGGATCACTAATCCAAGTTTCTGCCCGTAGACTAGTATGCGGGCCTCGAGATCCAATCTCGAGTCATGTTAGCCTCTTGTGCAGGGCCCGGAAGGCGAGGGATTTATAGCCAGAGCCCCCCCTGGCACCCAAACATCCTCCTACTCCAAGTAGCGCTCAACGAAGAGACCTCTCGTGGCGGGTTCGGTCCACTTTCCCGGTGCGGTTAACAACCCCCTTGGTTAGGATCGGGTAGGCAGTCGGGGGTAACTGAAGCCGCCTCTCCCTTCAGGCTTTCAACCTGAAGCATTAGATATCTATTTATCCTTTATTTCATTGATCAAACAAAGCGAAAAAGTGCTCTTAAATCTGTAACAAGCACAATCATTTCCATTGATCGTTATTGTTGGCAAACTGCTAAGGAATGAATCCTTCCTCTTGAATGCACTCACCACTCGATCCGCGATGACTTGCGACTTGGCAAGATCCCCTATATCTTGGATTAGGGCGTACCCTATTAACCCGACTTGGTCAAAACTTAAGTTCATAGATTATTCCAGTTTATTGGTTGGTCTTTTGCTTCCAAACAATTATCTTTACTCAGGATGATTATTCAACCTCTTGCAAGATAACTTGCATAAGGACCTGCCAATCTCATTGCAAGAATTAGCCATTTCCTTGTGATCCAATCACAAGATCATACGACTCCGCACTTGTTGCACAAGTGTCGCATCGACTATGAGACTATTCTACTCATCAAATGGAGTCACGAAACAACCTGTTCCTAATTACATTAGGCTGACGTCATCAGTCCTAGGGTTCCAAGTTCCATCTTTTTTAGCGTAAGATTCTTAGGGAAAAACCCTAGATCACTTTTTAAAAATGTTCCGCTGTCCCTACATTCGGTGAATGTGGGCAAGTATTTAGGGTATAGGAGTTTCGATTTTAGCAATACGTGCGACTAGGTCACGTGTATTAAATCCTAGTTAGTTCTTTGGAATTGAATTAACTCCTTCTAAAATGCGTACTCCGTGGTTTTTGGTGTTTAGGTTTATGCCAATTTGTTTAATTCTTGAAGATAATTACATTATCATTTCCATAAACACATGACTCGTTGTCTATGTGTAAATTGATTTTCAACCCTAACTTATCGATTTAAGATCAAGCATAGGTTAGGTTATAACCTAATTCCAACTAACCATCCTATAACTTGGAAACAAGAATCGCGCTAAACAAGCAACCTTTTACTAGTAATTATGCAGTTGGATAAATGATAATTGTCTAGATGTAAGAATCATTTCATGCTTTGCAATTCCCTATGGGTTATTAGCACTTCCCATGATGACTTATCGCGAAGAAGATATGGCCTAATATTGTGACATGCCATTTTATACTTCCATGCCTAAACGGAGTGCACTATCTTAATTCCGTTTTTTGTAAATATGGACTAAATGAATATCAATTTTCTAAAGCATTTAAGACGAAAAATGCATCTTATTTCCAACAATTATCCTCGCACGATTATAACAATACCAAATAGAAATTAGGAAGGAAAACCTAGACTTGTGGTGAGATGTCCACGTGGATGCTAGGAGATGATCCTCATGTGGTTGCGCCTTGGGCTTTCTTAGGAGGCATTGCAAATGTAGCCTTTCCGTCGTGGATGCAGCTTTGCAACTCGTTTTTTAAATTCCACTGTACTTTATGAGTCTTATGTTCTTTCCTTTCGTAGGAGCTCTTTGAGGGATACTTGTGGAGGAGGGGAGAAACCACAGAAAGGGTTCAAAACCCAAAAAGGGGGTATTTTAAAATCCTACGTGAGAGTAGGGCTCATGAAAGCGATGGGGAAGGCTTAATGGCCTTTTAACAATTTACAAGAAAAGGGAAAATGGAAAGTATAAAAGACCCTTATGAGGGCTTTTGGTATGTGGAAAGAAGGTGTTAGAAAAAAAACCCTTAACACCCTCTTTTCTTTTATGTGAGGGGGGAAAAAATCAAGGTATGAAAGGGCCTAAAAGGGGTATTTTTGCATGGGGGAAAAAAAAAGGGGCTAAGGGGGCCCTTAGGGGGGTTTGAGATACGGGGGAGAAAAAGGGCTTTCAGGGTAAAAGCTTTTGGGGGGAAAGGGCCTAAGGGAGCCCTTAGAGGAAAATTTCAGGGGGGTGGTAGTCTCAAAGGCTATAGGAAAAAGGGGGCCTAAGGGGGATTTAAAAACACGCTTGGAGGAAAAGGACCTTAAAAACCACTTAAGGCCTTTCAAGGAAACTTTGTGGGGGAAAGGGGGCTTATAGAGCCCCCCCCTTAGAAGCTTTGGAAGCTTCTAGAGAGCACGTGGGGAGGGGGGGTAAGGGCAGTCACCAAATGGCCGTTTTGGCGGCGTGTAGGCAGGTGGATGGTTGCAGCCGACTCAATAGTCCTTTCTCTCCCTTATGGTGTAGCGTAATTGCTCTCCCTCAAGCTCTCACTCTCTCCCTCTCTGAAAGTCGACGGTGTACGGTTTTATGGCAGTGCTCTGTCCCCCGCCTTCCTCTCACGGCCACTACCTCACTCTCTATGGGAGCGGAGATAGCAGTCCCAGTTTTCCCTCCTCACGTTCAGCGGCGATGGCTTCCACCTCACAATTTTATTCCACAACGTCGCGGCTCCTCTTCCCAAAGCTCCCACATAGCTACTAGTTTTTATAGGGAGAGTGAGAGGTTCCTCCCTCCCCTATGCGGCAGCGGCATGGCAATTTCTCACCTGCGAGCTCCATCGAGGAGCTTTACTCATACATTCTATTCCTCTTCCCCTCCAGCTTAGGGAAAAAACATTTGCCATTATCCTACTAAATTCACTACAAGGGATTGGGCTCATACCCGCGCTCCTAGCCGCACAAAGTGACTTGGGAAAAAAAGTGTCGGGCCCGTGTAATAGCGCGTGTATCATTGCGGCCAGAGACATGCGTGTAAAAGCGCATGTACAGTGATAGCCAGTCGCGCAAATACACGACCCCATGCACGCGTTCTGGACAGTTTTGCTGCGAATTTACACGCGAATCTAACAGACTATCCGCGTAAATATACGCGATTTTGACAGATGACACGCGCTTATACACGCGATCACAGAGGGAAAAAAAAAATCCAGAGAGTGCTTTTGGGTGGCCAAAAAAAGAGCAATTTAGATTTCAAGACACGAGACTCACTCTCTATGAATACAGGATTCAATATTACTATCTAAAACTTAATACACGACTCAAGACTCATGATTCAATACATTGTCAATACATGATACATTTGTGTACAAGGGAGTCCATATGTCAAAATAGCCCATGGCTTTAATTAGGAACAAATATATACAAAGTCAAATAGGGAGCTAGGTGCAAAAAATCCCATGGCTTCAGTTACAAATTTTTTTTGTACAACCACATCCTACAGTATTTTGAAAGCTAATCAGAGGATGATGAGGACCCTGTGCTCTCTCCATGATCAGAGGAGCTCGCATCGGTATATTCCGATGAGTGGTGCTCGCCTCCACCAGGAGCAGTGGCACGAACATCAGCAGTGGCGGCTGGATCATCAGGGGCAGGAGCATCAGCAGCTTGTGCCTGTTCAAGAAATATACCGTATGTAAGTATACATATATATGCAATTAAATAAACCGAAATCATTCATTTAGAGTTTTCAAGTACCTGTCGACCGTATGGTCTCATGGCCGCGTCAAACTGCGCATCCGTAATACGTCCCTCGTTTCTGAAGATGGCCCACGTGTCACGTCTACTATTGCGGCGAGCATACCCAGTCTCGTGGGCTGTGGGCCTCCTCCCCATAACCCGTCGCTGTAACATAATCAAGATAGTTTGTAAGATCAAAACAATCATAGAATCAATGAATTTGGCAAACAATCAAATAAAGAGGCAAGTTACTTACGAACTCTGCCTCCCACGACTCGACGCCGCCAGATCCGAAATGCGACGATCCAATGGTCTCCATCTGGATCCGTCGTGCCTCCACATGCTGCCTGCTCTTCACGCCTCCCTCTGCGCGCTTCTTTGCCTCCTTCCACTCGCGTTTGTGGGCAGTGGCAGGTTTCTCACAAGGATAGCCACCCGCAGCTACATTCACCCCATCATCGTACGCGAGTTTCTTAAGGTGAGATCTTTTATTACTTAAGATCTCCCTTATTCGCGTCCTTCCCCATACATCCGAGAATGTCGCTCGTGGGGGATTGGGGTACCGACTATGTACACTATCTAGGACCTCCCTAACTAACCGGCTCTCCTGATCTTTAAATTTTACAAAACAGTTTCTATACATGTTTGAAACTACCCCCCGCATATACTCCATCACCTCTTTCCCTCTCGCATCCATGACTACCCCGCCCCTATCCGTAACATCGTAGAAAATCTCTCCCTCCACCTCTCTCGCCTCCTCCGACTCCTCACTGTCTCCTCGTACATGCCTCCCTCCATGCCCTCTCTCACCGCGTGCCCTACTACCCCCCCCACCAAAGCACCCGCCGCATAATCCTCCACTCCCGCTCTCCCTACTGCGGCGTCGGCTCTCATCTGTACTGCGGGAGTAGCCATGACTAGGGGTGGCTGCACGTGACTGTGACTGTGAGGGAGCACGTGATGGTGGCCGTGAGCCCTCACGTGACGGTACAGAGGAGGGTGTGCGTGAGTGTGTCCGTGCAGGGGTGTGTCTCCTCGGTGAGCGTGTATGCGCAGGGGTACGTCTCGCCGGACTCGCAGGCGTAGACGGCAGTGGAGAGGCTTGTGTACTTGGGGGCGCGGTGTGACCTGGGAGTCTAGGAGGAGGATGGGCATACATATACTCTGTCAGCTCCACTGGATTAGGATGGCGCCCAAAATGGTTTATCATCTCCATCATCCAAGTGGCGTATGCCAACGGATCGGAGGAAGAGCCTGGATCCATGAAGAATCTGCGAAGCGTCGAAATTCCGCCTCAATGAACCAAGCAAAACATGCATATAAAAAATAAACATATCTCCTACAATATATCTCCTCAATATATCTCCTACAATATATAACCTACAACATATATCTACCATTCTAGAAAATAAACATATCTCTTACAATATCTCTTACAATTCTATCCTCTGTCGCTTTCAAGTACACATAGCACAGGTGGAAAGAAAGAAAGGGACAGATTTGCCAAAACAAACAAACGACAACCAACCTCTTTGAAAAGTCTTTGAAAAGTGAGTTCGTTGATTCTTGCTTCTCTCTCCCTTTCTATGTTGTCTGCACCCTTTGCTTCTTTTGGGTAGTCCAAGAGGGAGAAGGCTGGTTGGAAGAGGCAGGTTTGGTTTTAAAAGAAGGGCTTTTGAAAGAAAGAAAGCGGGCGCAGAAAGAAGAAGTGTTTTGAAAGAGGGCGCGCTTTTAAAAGAAAGAAAGCGACGCGCGCGGCAGGTAAACGCGAAAAGCACGCGTGTAAAAGCGCGTGTAAAAGCGCAGCAGAACACATTGTAGACGCGCCTGTACACGCGACACAGAGACTGTTTATACTTTTTTTAAAAACTGATTATTCTTGTGTATCCATTGTTTTGTGCATAGGATGTGTATGATTTCACTAAAAACTGATCCTACTTCTGTATTGGTTATTTTGGACATAGCATGTCATCATCCTCTTCAAGCAGTTCTGGTGAGGATGAGACAATGCGTCATCGTGATCGCGACGTGTGGCTGGCACAAAGGATCAAGTGTACGTGTAATCGATGTCAAGGGTGCATTGTACGAGCGCGTCGAATTACATTGAATCACATCTCGATGTATGGAGAATGGATTCAAACAGGTTTAGATGTGAGAAGATGTGAATTGAAAGTATTAAAATAACTCATGGTGTGCAAATTAATGGAGCGCGTTGTAATATATATACTGTGATTGAAGCAGGATGCAGTACCACACCCTAACATGGTGCCATACGCACGGCGAGAGCATGCAAAGCGTCGACGAGATGATGCTGGAGCTTCAGGATCTCTTGTCGGAGATGAGTGGGAAAGGGATGACAATAGCCCTGCACCCCACGAAGTTGTGGAAGAGGAAGTGTTTGATGACATGGTACGGAATCTTTTTAGGGATGATCGCAAAGGTGTGGACGACAATGATATGGAACAAGAGCATCTCTACAACGCTTCATCGACACCGGTTTTTGAAGGGTGCACATTCTCTATTTTACGTGCTTCACTTGAACTGCTCAATATACAAACAGTTTATGGATGGAGCAATGCAAGTCTTGACGCATTATTGAAGTAAGCATTGTAACTTGCAAATTTGAGTTAGTGGTTTTTGGTTTACAGTATAGGGTTTAGGGTTATGGGCTAATTGATGATATTGGATGCAGGCTATTATCAAACATGCTTCCAAAGGGGAATAGACTACCCACCTCAAGAGACAAAGCGAGGCGCTATGTGACATCTCTTGGAGGATTGGATTATGATCGCATACATGCATGCATCAATGATTGCATTCTCTTTCGTGGGACGCATAAGGAGGCTCGACAGTGTCCCACTTGTGGTGAAGCAAGGTATAGAACAGATGTGAAGAGTTTTGATGTACCTCGTAAAGTCTTGCGACACTTTCCTATAATTCCTCGCATCAAACACATGTTCAAGTGCAAATCCATAGCAGAGCTCATGTCATGGCATTCCTCGCATCGATCGGATGATGGCATGTGGAGAATTCCTGCAGACACTCCTACTTGGAAGCATATTGAAGATGAGTGGCCCAGCTTTAAAACAGAGCCCAGAAACTTGAGACTTGGCCTAGGTATGGATGGAGTGAATCCGTTTGGTTTCAAGAGCACCGCATACAGCGTGTGGCCGGTTGTGTTGGTGAATTACAACCTTCCACCATCAATGGCGATCAAGAAGGGACATCTTATGTTATCCCTTCTGATTCCAGGGAAACATAAAGTCAAGCATATGGATGTTTATCTTGAACCGTTGATTGATGAGTTGGAGGAACTATGGAGAGGTGTTGCGGTAGTGGACATTAGTAGGCCTCCCTCCTCTCGACACTTCGACTTAAAAGCAGTGTTGATGTGGACAATGCATGACTTTCCAGGATACAGCGATTGTTCTGGTAAGAATTCTAACTACCTCCCGACTCTAATACTACTAGCTATATCAATTATAACTATTGACTTTATTATTCTAACTTTTTTTTTTATTTTAACAGGTTTGAGGACATCGGGTAAACATGCATGTCCTATATGTGGCCCTTCATTGGTACATGAGTATGCTGATGGTTTGTGTAAGACCATATTCGATAATCATCATCGATTTCTCCCATCAGATCACCCTAAATATGCTCCTAGTAAGAGGAACATTCATCCACAGACACTTCGTGCAAAATATTGGAAGCGTATTTGGGAGTCTTCAAATGTTCTTCCTCCAGATGGCATGAACAGGTACATCTCCATTGTTTCCAATCTTGTTTTGTGTAGTCTCTAAAGTTGGAATAAAGATGACAGTCTGCAATCCCTTGTGTAGGTACTCCATTTTTTTCCGGCTACCATATTGGACCCATCTCAAGATCAACCATCTTCTTGATCCCATGCACATCTTCAAGAATGTGGGATCTAGTATTTGGGAACATGTTATTGGTAAAAGAGACAATGTTAGCGTACGGGAGGACTTGCAGGTCGTAGGACATATGCGTCAAGCTTGGCCACGAGAGGAGGGTGGGCACGTTCGTCTTCCGCCTGCTCCCTGGATTATATCAAAGAAGGAGGAGAAGCAGGTAAAGCAAGCCATCACCACTTTGCGTACTCCCACTGGATGCATGAGATCGTTGAAGGGAGCGTTTACAACCACTAAGAAAAGAGGGGTTGAGCAACTACATGGGTTGAAGTCCCACGATTGGCACAAGATGCTCCAAGTAAGTGTTTTCCAATTATTGTAGGTTGAAATTAAATTTTGTAATGCCCTAATTCAAATATACATGTGCTCTTATGTGCGCAGTTCATACTACCTACTAGCATCGACCATTGTGCAGACAGGAGTTTGAAAAGATGTATTTATAAGATGGGCGAGCTTGTGAGGTATGTAAATCCCATGTAAGATCACCCTTCATTATACCTTGCAAAATGAATGTGCATGAGGTATAACGTACTGTGCATTTATTTTTCAAATATGTTAGTTCCAAAGCAATTGATCCAGCCACATTGGATGATGCACGTGTTATGGCAGTGGAGGTGGTTTGTATGGTAGAGGAGACTTTTCCGCGAACCATTCTCACAAGTCAACTACATCTCATTGTGCATTTAGTGGATGAAATTGCTTTATGTGGCACTGTGCATGCCCGTTGGATGTTCTTCCTAGAGCGCTTCATGAAGACCTTAAAAGACTTTGTGAGGCAAAGTGCAAGGCCCGAAGGAAGCATGGCTGAGGGTTGGTTGATACAAGAGTCTCTTGTATATATATCAGAATTTCTTGATCAGGTGGATAGCTCTTTGCCGCGACTATGGAGCAATGAAGAGGACTTGAGGATGACGTCTATTGTGCCTCAAGGAAAAGGACAGAGCAAAGTAATTGAGAGAACATTGATTGATGATCTTAATTTCACTTGCATCCTTAATAGTGATGTGATGAGCAGATGGGTTACAAGATACGAGGATGCAAAGACAAAAAGGCAAGCAGACAGAGCTCTCTTTCGGAGGCAACATGGCTCTCGTAAGGCGTACCCTAAGCATCTAGCAACACTTCCGAATGATATTCATGTTGATTGGTTGCATGAGGAAATGGAGAGAGCAGAGAGAGATGAGGGGCTGCATATCACGGCGGAAGAATGGGAGTATGCACGAGGATGCATGTTAAAGGTACATAGAACAAATGTAAATTTGCATTCTTTGTAAGTGATTGGCTTTTCATATTTATTCACATTAATTGCTTACATAGATATTGCTTATATTTTGGTCCAGTGCACTATGTTCAATGCTATATGGTGTGAAGGCAAGCATTTTCAAACAAAAAGAATAGATGAAAAGAGGAATACACAAGATTGCGGTGTCATTAGTAGCTTTGAGGGAGCCAATGGAAAAATTGATGATTATTGTGGCACAATCCAAGACATATACAGACTTGACTTTCGCCGCTTCTTTGTGTATGTTTTGGATGTCAAATGGCAAATGAACGTGGTGGAAAAAGGGCCTAACGCAACGATAAAACGCCATGCAAGTGGCTATGTAACTATTGACTCTACAAAGTTTTGGCAAACAAAGAAAGATAGGCTCGTATTGCCACAACAATGTGAGCAGGTATGCATTTTTTTACAAATGTGTTTCATGTACATATATATCTAAGCTCGCGCACCCCTTGACTTTTGATATGCTAATTAATTAATGAATTATGTGTATTTGAGCAGGTTATCTATCTGCCAATGGTGCATGATAGTAAATGGTGGTATGTCATCCCTATTGCACCACGTTCCAAAGTAATGTATAATACATTCACTGATATGGAGCATATGGAGGATGTGGCAAGCCGCAAAGAAGATGATGTCGAACATGCCAATGTAGATGATCATGATAATGAGGATGAGCGTGCCATTTCTCACGATCATGAGGATGACCCTTCCATTGAGGATGATGGTGATGATGATGAGAATGATCAAGGCATCGGTACCATTATCAATGGGCAAAATAGCGATAGTAGAATAAATTTAATCGTAGCCTTACAAATTGATCAAATGGATATTGATGTTGATCGTTTGGCAAGGATGGATCTTATTGAAGATGAGATCGAACCCTAACCAATCCATCACTGTATTGTTCCAAATTCATGACATTTCTATTGTATACTTTGTCTTTCAATAACCATATGAAGATATATTTTTCAATATATTACGTTGTTGTAAGTGCATGTAGTGGGATTTTGTAATGGTTTGTAAACACTGCAATGCACAATGACATTTTTAAAACTTAATGGTTTTCTGTTTTGAAAAGAAATGGATTTCTGTAGTTAGGCTCTGTGTCGCGTGTAACAGAGCGTGTATTATGACAGTTTTTACGCGCAAATACACGCGCCCTCACATGCAATTATACACGCGCTGTTACATGCATGTATACACGCGCCCGATATTGCTGTGAGTATAAACGACCATACACGCGCCCGTAACTTTTCGCGTGTAATGGACGCGTGTATGGCAGCATTGTGTTGTAGTGATTATCAAAATCCAATATTATTATCCCCACTACTTATAAAGGGGGGGTTCATGCGTGACTTGTAACATTCGGTATGTTACATTCTCTCCCCCTTGGAGGAATCGAGATGTTGTCATCTCGAGATAAACTGGGGATATTGATGGTTGAGAGAGCTTTCATTTATCCAAGTGGCATTCTCTTCGGGATAGTCTTTCCACTGGACGAGGCATTCTCTCAAGGTTTTGGATCTTAGTTGCCTTTCCCTAATATCTAAGGTCCTATTAGGCCTTAGTTCAAGGACTCCTTGACTAGGCATTACAACTTGTTGGTCATCAAGTACATGGTTAGGATTAGGTACATACTTTTTCAATAGGCTGATATGGAATACATTATGAACCTTTAGGTTCTTAGGGAGTTGCAGTTTATAAGCATTAGGTCCTAGGCACTTGAGGATCTTGTACGGTCCACAATACCTTGGACTTAGCTTCTTGCAATCTCCTAAGGATAGGGAACTCTTCTTAGGGCGTACGCGAATGAAGACCATATCTCCTTCTTCGAAGATTCTATCTTGATGCTTCAAATCCGCGTATGCCTTCTGTCTATCCTTGGTGGCTTGGATGTCCTGTCTTATTGACTTTATTTGGTCATCCATCTCTTCCAACATCTGCCTTGAAGCTTCAACGCTCAAGGTTGGATCTGAGAAGTTTAGGGGACTTCGACAGTCATGACCATACAATGCTTGGAAAGGGGTCATCTGAATGCTTTGTTGGTTAGAAGCATTGTAGGAAAATTCAACCAAAGGCAAGTATTGAATCCACCTTTTTGGCTCATGAAAACAGTATGCCCTAAGCATACCCTCGATGACTTGATTGACTCGCTCTCTTTGTCCATCTGTTTGGGGATGGTAAGCTATGCTAAAACAGAGTTGAGTCCCAATGACTTCAAAAATAGCTCTCCAGAAGTGTGATGTGAAGAGAGAATCACGATCACTAATGATTCTTCTGGGTAGCCCATGTATCTTGAATATCTCCTTGATAAACAATCTTGCAATGTCTGAGGCTTTATAGTTTGTCTTTACTGGAATAAGATGTGTAACCTTAGTTAGCATGTCAATCACAACCATAATGGAGTTGTATCCTCCCTGAGCTTGGGGTAGGCCAACAACAAAGTCCATACTTATGAATTTCCATTTCATTTGGGGGATGTCAAGCGGTTGCAGCTTCCCTGGCATCTTGACATGTTCGGCTTTGATAGATTGACAAGACAAACACTCAGTGACATATTTGAGAACGTCACCTTTAAGCCTCTCCCAATGGTAGCTCTTCCTAACTGTATTGAGAGTCTTGGCATAGCTAGGATGACTTGACAAAGGGGAGTCATGAGCTTCCCACAATATCTTTTGCTAAAGTGACTGGCTTGCCGGTATGCATAGCCTCATTCTATAGTAGACAAGTCCACTATTGACAGAGAATTCATGATACTTAGCCTACAGCTTTTGATCCTAATCCTTGATAGAGATTTCCCTTAGCATATTTTGGTAGGTTGGATCATGGCATGCATCCTCTCTAGCTAACTCAAGTATTGGATTGTTTGGCATAGACACTTTTGTAGCTAGAGATCTAGCTGTTGATGGATTTTGCAAGATTAGGGAATTAAGGAATGCCTTGTGACTGAGTGCATCGGCAACTACATTCTCTTTTCCTGGTCGGTACTTGATTTCAAAGTCATACTCCTCTAGCACTTCAATCCATCGACGTTGCCTCATGTTGAGCTCATTCTGGGTAAAGATCCATTTGAGACTCTTATGGTCAGTTACTAGAGTATACTTGTTACCCAACAGGTAGTGTCTCCAAAGCTTTAGAGCATGGATGATAGCTAGCAATTCCAGATCATGGGTAGCATAATTTTTCTCATGACTCTTCAGTTTCCTTAAAGAGTAAGCTACCGGGTGACCTTCTTGCATGAGCACACATCCCAAGGAAAATGTGCTAGCATCAGTTACTACCTCGAACTCTCTACTGAGGTCTGGAAGCTTTAGGATAGGTGCTGATACCAAACTTTGCTTCAATCTGTCGAAGCTAGTTTGTTCAGGAGTTGACCATGCCATGGATGTTTTCTTCTTTAGTAAGTCCATCAAAGGTGCTGCAACCAAAGCATAGTTTTTTATGAAGACCCTATACCATCCTATCAATCCAAGAAAGCTGTGTATTTCTTTGACAGATGTTGGTATTGGCCATTCTAGCACATCTCTGACCTTGCCTGGGTCCATTGAGATTCCTTCCGCTGATACTATGAATCCTAGATATTCAATCTGACGTTTGAAGAATGCACACTTCTTCATCTTAGCATACAGGTTATGTGCCCTCATTGTCTCAAGGACAATCCGAAGTTGGGATTCATGATCTTCCTCCTGTTTGGAATAGACTAAAGTGTCGTCGAAGAAGACGAGCACGAAGTCATCAAGATATGGCCTAAAAATATCATGCATTAACCTGTTGAAGGTGGCAGGTGCATTTGTAAGCCCAAATGATATAATTAGGAACTCAAAGTGCCCATATATTGTGTTGAAGGCCATCTTTGGGATATCTTCTTCCTTGATCCTTATCTGATAGTAGCCCGACCTGAGATCAATCTTGGAGAAGATCTTCACACCCTGAAGATAATCAAGAAGCTCATCTATTCTAGGAATAGGGTACTTGTTCTTGACCATTGATTGATTCAATCCTCTGTAATCAATACATAGTCGAAGTGTTCCATCTTTCTTTTTCTGGAACAGTACTGGAGCTCCCCATGGTGAACTGCTAGGACGGATGTAGCCCTGATCTAGCAGTTGCTTGAGTTGTTCCTTCAGCTCGATTGCTTCCGGTATAGATATTCTATAGGGTCTTTTTGCAATTGGCGCAGCTCCTGGTATTAGCTTAATCTCATGATCCACTTCTCTTTGAGGCGGGAGTTCTGTCAACTCTTCAGGGAATACGTCCGTGTATTCCTTTAGCCAAGAAGGTCCTTCACTAGACTCTTGCTTCTGATCTAACTTGTTGAGCTTAATCAAGTAGACAGGTAATCCTTTCCTAACGACTTTTATGATCCGGGATGCTTTGGCCAATTGGATTTTTGGCACTCCAGCCTCACCTTGAGTTGTGACCAAATCCCCTTCAGAGTTTCGAAAGGAAATTTGGCCCTTCCCACAATGAATGTGGGTGTCATTAGGCTTAAGCCAATCCATTCCAAGTAGACACTCATGGATACCTAAATTCATGACTCCGAATTTGACCGAAGTCTTTTTTCCTCCCAGAAAGAATTCCACCTTAGCATTTGCTTGATACAAGTAACCTCACGGCCATTTGCCAATTCCACAAGTAAGATAGGTGCTTCTACTATGGCTATTCCTAATCTTTTTGCACAAGCTGGTGAAATAAAGGAATGTGTACTACCACAATCAATCAAGGTTTTGAAACTTTTACGTTGATAGTTTGACGGTGTCTGAATCATTGAGAACTGGTGATTCGGGCCTTTCTTGTGTAGAGCAGCATGGACTGTCACCCTTTCAAACTCTGCTTCCATAGTCGGATCTTCTTCTTCCTCGCACATTTGCCTATTGGCAATGCAGGCGGTCCTTCCTCTGCCTTGGGTAGTGGCTCCTTGACCACGGCCCGTTCCTTGGAAAGGTGCTTGGCGATGTCCTCCTCCAAGTTTGGGACATTGCCTCTTGAAGTGACCCGTCTCATTGCAGTGGAAACAGCAGAGGTTTCGGTCATTGCTTTGAGTAGGAACAAAGCTGTTGACATCCCTGATTCTGACCTTGAACTCTCTTCATCTGAGGTTTGAATGCTCCTCTGTTTGGGTCATTATAAGACCAAATTTTGTTACCTCTTGGTCTAGATTGCACCTCCTGAATTATAGGCGCAGCTCGAATGAGTGCGTCCTGAAGATCTGATGGATGTATAGATTCGAGACGGGTATTCACTGGTGGGTTTAAACCGGCACAAAATTTGGATACCTTGTGTGTCATGTCCATCTGCGGCGCATACTTAAGAAGTGAGACAAATTTGGAGTAGTATGCATCTAGAGTGAGTCCCAGTTGTTTTAGCTCGTAGAACTCATTCATTTTCTGCGTGCGATACGCAGGTGGTAGGTATCTTCCTTGCAGGGCTTTCTTTAGCTTCTCCCAGGTAACAGATTCTTCTGCGATCCCTTGATCCCTGCACCATTGCTTCCAGCA
This sequence comes from Lygodium microphyllum, assembly GCF_053477565.2. Classification (NCBI taxonomy): domain Eukaryota; kingdom Viridiplantae; phylum Streptophyta; class Polypodiopsida; order Schizaeales; family Lygodiaceae; genus Lygodium; species Lygodium microphyllum. Next base: position 136,417,652 of record NC_141151.1, on the reverse strand, counting down.
AAGCCTGGCTTCACCGGTGAGCTTCAACTTGGCGAGCATAGCCTGATTGGCAGGTGCAGTACCGGCTACTTCAAAGTAATCCTCCATGGATTCAATCCAAATTTCAGCATCTTCTTGGATGGACCTGCCTGTCCTGTCAAATTTGGGCGGCTTAATCTGCTTGAGAAGAAACTTTTTCTTGTGGATTACAACAGTACTTGATGTAGGAGGCGAACTAGGAACCTGTACCTGGGGTTGTGCCTAGATAAAGGTTTCTTAACGTTACTACACGATAATCGTTATTGATTTATATTACATCTTCAATTCCGCTATCACCCAATCAATTTAACCACTTAACTTTTTATCAATTCACATGCACAATTAGACATTGGTAAAAAGAAGTCTTATTTATATTTATATGGGCATAGCTCTTTCGGAATATAACATTTATTGCGATGATAAGCCAACTATTATATTTAGTTTGGGGAGAACAATGTTGTATTACATTTATCTACAGGAACTGTATAGTACTATGGTTTCGGGTCATGGATCTTTAGGAATTGGTAACTCATTGGAATTTCAGGGTATCCTTTCCTTTGGAACCCATTCTTCGCATGGTGCCCCAACACTTTAATCCTACCAGCAGGGATTACACAAGTTACTTCCTCATATACATATGAGTTCAAATCCACCCTCCGACCTCGAATATGTAATGTTGAATTTACGTGAGCTTCCACAAAAATGAATAGCTTCATGACTTTTAGGTCTTCCAACCACTTGTTCCTCTTTAGATTGGTTTGTAGGTAAGCAAACCAGTGGTGGGCAGCTATATAGTAGATTCCTGAGGCACCCGTCCATCTTCCTTCCATGTATAAAGGCGATGGATTATAGATTCGCTCTAGGATGTTCATCATCTCAACCCTTTTTCGATAATCACAGGAATGCATTACAGCCATAAACATGACTTGAAACACTAAGAACTTGTTCCACGCTTCGTAATTCTGCAAGACAACATTAAAAGTAAGGAAATGTTTAGACATCAACATTTGCTTTACTTTATCTTATTAAGATTTCATAAAAACAATTCCGTTGTTGGTTCGGTCTAATACCAACTGTAACGTGTCCACTCATATCTTCAGGACACGTCTTGGCAGTCCATTGGAAAGGATGTCTAGAAAGCTTGGCCCAGCAATCCCATGGAATGTTACAGGGTTTGCGATCTAGGGCTTCCCACGTCTGCCATGTAGCGGAAGTATTCCGGCCGTTCCCACTTAGGACCGACCTGAATTAGGGTTTTCCTATTGGTCATTTCCTAATGGCAACTAATGTTGAACCCAAGCGAACTATTTTACGCAGAAATGCCAGGTCCGCGACGTGGATTCACGCTGCACTTGGTTCAAGGAGAATGGGAAACGAGAGGAGTGCAAAGCTCAACCTCTCTGCCATAAGGCATAGCCCATTCCGTTCCCCTAAAATAGCATAAATCAGGATTAATCATAACTCTAGGTCAACGCTTTTGTTGTTCGTGTTCTTTGACGATCTTCTAGCTGTCCATCGTGTTTTGAGAAAAGTTCCCGGCCAATCGGGACCACCCATCCATAGGACGGACCTATGGCCGCATCCATCGCACTTTCCTCAGGTTGTTTTAGTTATTTAATTACCTAGCACATTTTATTTGGACATGTATCAATCAGCTGCCTTAATTAGCCCGTTAGGCACCGGGTTCCTTCACGTAATCATATCACTGACATAGAAAAGCAATGTCAAAAAAGTTCCTTATTAACAGGTTATCATATTTATCTTTGAAATACAAAAAGTCCAGCCCGTAGGCTTATCCATAATCCGCCCAAAGGCTATCCAGCAATCCATAGGGATCATTAATCCAAGTTTCCACCCGTAGACTAGAATGCGGGCCTCGAGATCCAATCTCGAGTCACGTTAGCCTCTTGTGCAGGGCCCGAAAGGTGAGGGATTTATGGCCAGAGCCCCCCCTGTACCCAAGTGTCCTCCTGCTCCAAGTAGCGCTAGATGGAGAGACCTCTCGTGGCGGGTTCGGTCCACTTTCCCAGTGCGGTTAACAACCCCCTTGGTTAGGGTCAAGCAGGCAGTCGGGGGTAACTGAAGCTCTCTCTCCCTTTAGGCCTTCAACTTGAAGCATAAGATATCCGTTTATCCTTTAATTCATTGATCAAACAAAGAAAAATAGTGCTCTTAAATCTGTAACAAGAACAATCATTTCCATTGATCGTTATTGTTGGCAAACTACTAAAGAATGAATCCTTCCTGTTGAATGCGCTCAGCACTCAATCCGGGATGACTTCTGACTTGGCAAGATCCCCTATATCCTCGGTTAGGGCATACCCTATTAACCCGACTTGGTCAAACCTTAAGTTCATAGATTATTCCAGTTTATCGGTTGGTCTTTTGCTTCCAAACAATTATCTTTACTCAAGAAAGATACTATATTAGGATGATTATTCATCCTCTTGCAAGATAACTTGCATAAGGACCTGCCAATCTCATTGCAAGAATTGGCCATTTCCTTGTGATCCAATCACAAGATCATACGACTCCGCACTTGTTGCACAAGTGTCGCATCGACTATGAGACTATTCTACTCATCAAATGGAGTCACGAAACAACCTGTTCCTAATTACATTAGGCTGACGTCATCAGTCCTAGGGTTCCAAGTTCCATCTTTTTCAGCGTAAGATTCTTAGGGAAAAACCCTAGATCACTTTTCAAGTATGTTTCGCTGTCCCTACATTCGGTGAATGTGGGCAAGTATTTAGGGTATAGGAGTTTCGATTTTAGCAATACGTGCGACTAGGTCACGTGTATTAAATCCTAGTTAGTTCTTTGGAATTGAATTAACTCCTTCTAAAATGAGTACTCCCGGTTTTTGGTGTTTAGGTTTATGCCAATTTGTTTAATTCTTGAAGATAATTACATTATCATTTACATAAACACATGACTCGTTGTCTACGCGTAAATTGATTTTCAACCCTAACTTATCGATTTAAGATCAAGCATAGGTTAGGTTATAACCTAATTCCAACTAACCATCCTATAACTTGTGACGAACAAGATTCCTGCTAAACAAGAAACCTTTTACTAGTAATTATGCAGTTGGAAAAGCGATAATTCACTAGATGTAAGAATCATTTCGTGCTTTGCAATTCCGTATGGGTTATTAGCACTTCCCATGATGACTTATCGCAAAGAAGATATGGCCTAATATTGTGACATGCAATTTTATACTTCCATGCCTAAACGGAGTGCACTATCTTAATTCCGTTTTTTGTAAATATGGACTAAATGCATATCAAAATTCTGAAGCATTTAAGACGAAACTTATTTTCAACAATTATCCTCGCACGATTATAAAAATACCAAATAGAAATTAGGAAGGAAAACTTGGACTTGTGGTGAGATGTCCACGTGGATGCTAGGAGACGATCCTCCTACGGTTGCGCCTTGGGCTTTCTTAGGAGGCATCGCGAACACAACCTTTCTGTCGTGGATGCAGCTTTGCAACTCCTTTTTGAAATTCCATCGTACTTTATGAGTCTTCTGTTCTTTCCTTTCGTAGAAGCTTTGCAATGTAGGTATTTTAAAATCCTCTGTGAGTAGGTATTTTAAAAGGGGAGAAACCACGAAAAGGGTTCAAAACCCGAAAAGGGGGTATTTTAAAATCCTCCGTGAGTAAGGCTCATTAAAGCCATGGGGAAGGCTTAATGGCCTTTTAACGATTTACAAGAAAAGGGAAAATGGAAAGTGTAAAAGACCCTTACGAGGGCTTCTGATATGGGGAAAGAAGGTGTCACAAAAACAACCCTTAATACCCTCTTTTCTTTTACGTGAGGGGGGGAAAAAACAAGGTATGAAAGGACCTAAAAGGGGTATTTTTGCATGGGGGAAAAAAAAGGGGCTAAGGGGGCCCTTAGGGGGGTTTAAGATACGGGGGAGAAAAAGGGCTTTTAGAGTAAAAGATTTTGGGGGGAAAGGGCCTAAGGGAGCCCTTAGGGAGGAATTTTGAGGGGGTGGGAAAGGGCCTAAGGGAGCCCTTAGAGGAAAATTTCAAGGGGGGGTGGGGTAGTCTTAAAGGCTATAGGAAAAAGGGAGCCTAAGGGGGATTTAAAAACATGCTTTGAGGAAAAGGACCTTAAAGACTACTTAAGGCCTTTCAAGGAAACTTTTGGGGGAAAGGGGGCTTATAGAGCCCCCCCTTAGAAGCTTTGGAAGCTTCTAGAGAGCACGTGGGGAGGGGGGGTAAAGGCAGTCACCAAATGGCCGTTTTGGCGGTGTGTAGGTGGGTGGATGGTTGCAGCCGATTCGACAGTCCTTCCTCTCCCTTATGGCGTAGCATAATTGCTCTCCATCCAGCTCTCACTCTCTCCCTCTCTGAAAGTCGACGGTGTACGAATTCATGGCAACGCTCTGTCCCCCCCTTCCTCTCACGGCCACTACCTCACGCTCTATGGGAACGGAGACAGCAGTCTCAGTTTTTCCTCCTCACGTTTAACGGCGATGGCTTCCACCTCACGATTTTTATTCCACAATGTCCTGGCTCCTCTTCCCAAAGCTCTCACATAGCTACTGGTTTTTATAGGGAGAGAGAGAGGTTCCTCCCTCCCCTACGCGGCAGCGGCATGGTGATTTCACACCTACGAGCTCCACCGAGGAGCTTTAGTTATACCTTCTATTCCCCTCCTCCTCCAGCTCATCAGTTGGCTAGGGGGTGAGGGGAATTTTTTTTTTGCCATTATCCTACTAAATTATCAAAATCCAATATTATTATCCCCACTACTTATAAAGGGGGGGTTCAGGTGTGACTTGTAACGTTCGGTATGTTACATTGTCCTTGTGCATTCTCTGTGTGTTCGGCGCAGCATCTTGAGCAAGTCCCCCCACCACGCGATTCTTGACATGATCTAGGACGTTGTGCCAAAAAACTTGTTGGCACAACTCTCTCATGTGAGCCATCACTCTCCTCCCCTCATCATTCATGATGATGGCTCCTGACCTATCATTGACAAGATAGGCATATCCATCTGGGGTATGTCTAAGATGGGTCCTCTCCCACCTCCATCCATGCTCCTGGGCATATCTAGGAGACCCCTGTACACATGGTGTACTGACTGGGGTAGTATCTAATGATGTAGCACCCATAGGGGTGCCACCTGTAGACGGCTGAGCAAAAGCTAGAGTAACTGGCATAGACGTCCCCACAGGTGTGACAAATCCTAGAGGTGACACAACTCCAACAAAATGATGAGACAGAGACACCATGTTTGTGTCTCCACAGCAAGCACCTGAGCCACACTCCCTGGAACAACCAGGAGAGCGAGGAGTAGCACCTTATCTTGTGCTGACCGCGGGCTCACTGCCTCTTTATCTTTGCAGCATCCCCCTGACCCTGCACCACTCCCTCACTCTGGCCCAAGTCTGGAGCATCGACCTCATCTGCTTGAAGCTGAAGCATCTGATCACGTGGAAGTAGATCTAATACAGTGGCCTGACGATATTCGAGATAGCTCCTAGTCCACCATGTCTCTGAATCTCACCATCTGATCTACAGACATGAGCGTGAAGATATCCTTCAACTCCTCATCGCTCATCCCTCGACTCATCATGATGATCTAAGTATCCAAAAAGGTCACCTGCACAGACAAAAAATGGTGTTAGCATAATCAATTTAAATCATACAAAGCATGGTAATATAAATCCTAAAAAAATGATCTCACTTAAAATGCATATCTTATGTACCCTTATAAGTGATTAGTCAACGAATTGAGTGAGTGGATGCACTACAACATAAGCAACGCTAATACCAACAAAACTAGCGACGAAAATAGCGACGGTTATAGAGGAATTTTCGAAGCTAATACCGACGATTGCAGAATTATTTTGCGACGCTAATACCGACGGTTGCAGAAAAAAAATTTTGTGGCAACTCACAGTTAGAGCCACACAGGGCTAAGAGACAATTCCTGCTGTCAAAGAAGTTAGACAATTGATCCCAAATAATGACAAGACTTTGCAAACAAGTACTTTCATGACATTAATTAACACAAATGTGCACTGCATTGATAAAGAAAATAACATAACTTAAATTGAGAAGTGCTACTGCGACAAAGCAAATATGTATACACCTATACATCAATATGTGGTGAATAACATGGAGATGTGTATATGGAGTCATGCTACAACATAGAAGTCCGAATCATATATACTTAGCTATTACATATGGAGGATAGAGGCCATAAGGCCTTACATAATACAAGATGGGGAGTAATCCTATGTAGCCTAATCTGCCCTCTACGACTCATCCGCATCAGAAAACTCCTCTCGCTATAGTGGCATACCGAAGGGAGCCTGCAATAACAAATACATATATAATTGTAAGTACCAAATACAAACTGACATATAATGATAGATTTCTCAAATTAGGAATGATATTTATTACTACTTATCGGTCCTCCACGAGCATAGAGCTTCTCAATCAGGGCACTCAAGCAATGCTTTTCCCCATATGTAACCTCTAGTACAGTCGGGTCGCGATTCATAAAACCTTGCTGTGGCACACAAACATTTAAAAACAACGTACTTGAGATTCATGTTCGAAATACATACATCAATATGGATGTGATTAAATTAGAGTACTCTACCCTATTAATACTTACGAAGTCTGCCAGGAATGTTACGTGGCCGCCGCTACCAAGGTGATGCACTGATCCTGCGTCCAAGCACGCCTTTGTTGTGTCCTTCTGCTGCTTCCACTTGTCTGGAGTGGATGTCACCTAATCCTAGAGATTACTCCAGTCCTCTGTATCCAGCCACTCCAGCTTCGATTTGCCCTGCTTGACTGCTTCGCGTGCATCAGACCGCCTATGTAACTGATAGTCATGCATACGCGTCATCATCCACCCTCTCAAAAATCTATCATTGCTAGAGGGCTGAGGGAACTCTCGATACAATGTATCGATTATGTACTCCTTTCTGGCATTTGGGATCTCCTTCCACTTGTCTGTAATTTTGTGTCGAAATACTTGTTGGCACAACTCATGCATCCTAGAGATGACAGCTTTTTCCTCATCATTCATGTATAAATGGCCAGTAGCCTTATCTATGAGATACGAGTAACCTGCAAGATTTTGCAAACGGGTACTTTCATGACATTAATACAAATGTGTTAAACACAACTTGAATTGATAAGTGCTACTGCAGAAAAGGATGCGAAAATGCATACCTGGAGGAGTGGGTTTTGTGTACTTCTTGTCGGCCCTAGGAGTGATTAGTGGGGTGCGTGAAGGAGTGGGAGCAGTAGACGTCTGGCCGCCACCGCCAGTGAAAGATGGTATTGACTCCCTGGTGGCAGTGCGAGTGGGAGAGACTGCATCTGTATCCCCACAACAGGAGCTCACTCCTCCTCGACTATGTGACTCTGAAGCAAAGCGAGACTTGCGACTGCATCTACTGGAGACCGAAGCATCGGACCGTCTAGAGTCTACCGATCGTGCTGAGGTGGAACGAGAAAGATGTGCATCAACTCTATCTCTGACCCGTGCTAGCTGCTCCGGTGAGAAACGTGCTAGCATCGCGTCAATGTCGTCATCTGTAAAATCGCAACTCATCTTGCTGTTCGTGCCCAAATCCTAAACCTGCACATACAAGGAAAAATAATAATATTAGATAATGAATTGCAAAACATAATAAAACTAAGACTTAATTTGCAAGACTTCATTTTAAAATAATTATAAAAAAAAGATAATACAAAACACCATACTCCAAAAACATACAAACTATCCTAACCGATTTGCAAAAAGTGGCATTGCTGTAGTGGGAGGAACATTTTGATCGAGTCACTTTTGTTTAGGGTTCCACAATCTCATCTTGACATAGCTCAGTATATACATCGGGAGATGTATATAAAATTCTCAACAAAATGAGGACTCTGCTTCATTTTCAAAAAACCCATCCTCTATCTCCTTTATCTCCATAGGTGAGATGTCTTGGTCCTCCATGCGGTTCATCCTAGTTTCTTGTATGCCTTCTGTCATTGCCGCTATTAAAGGTGTCTCTTCTACGATCGTTACGGGGGTTTTGGCAAACACGGGGATACTCCTAGATGTCATGGGAATGAGATACCACCATTGAGGTTGTTGTGGATTAGGGAAAAAGACGACCTGATCCATATTACGATTAGTATAAAAGTCCACTTTGAGATTGCTAAAGCGCGTCAAGTATTAGGGACTCTAACCTGCTCATAGTGATTTGGCAAAACAAATGTATCACTCAAATCGGTCCACTTCTTCGTTGAGTCAATCTCAACAAAGCCACTTGGCCCTCACCAAATAGTTGCACCTGCTCCTTCGAGAGTAACCTTGAACCATTGCACATCAAATATGGTCACGGAGAAACTTCGATAGTCCACTGCAAGGATACTCTGTAAACTTCCGAAATACTCCATCTCTGTAACTACACGGTTTGGATCTGTGGCAGGTCGTTGGCTTTCCTGCTCAAACATTGCCATCACTCCACAGTCCATTGTCAAGAGTAACTTGTCGATGTGCTCTACTCTGAAATGTTGTCCACGTGACCATGCTACACTATGGACCTTATACTGGGAGAAGAACAAGTATATTAGTTGCGATTTGCAGTATAGATTGTAATTTCTTGGGATTGCATACCTTGGGATTGCATCCACGTGAGAAGTCCCACTCTTCTTTAGTAACTGTTTCTCCATCTTGAGATGCTTTGGTTAGGGCCTCATGTAGCCATCTAGTGGACATGAGTAGAGGCATCTGCTCTAAGCCCTTCAGATATCAAATGGGCCATTTCCGCGTACTCTTGCAGACTCTCGCTCAGCTCGAGCATCCTCATACCGTTGCAGCCACTTCTCCATCGTAGCGCTATGCAGCATACAAAATCGGTTCACCTTGGACTCCATGGATGCATCCATCTTCTTCTCTATTCCATTTCCCACTAGGACATCTCCATTCAGACGATCATCCTCCTTAAGTGACCATATCAAGCCTTTGTCCTGGTCCACAGTGGACAACCACTCAGAAATGTACACCAAGGCCTTCGACACTAATCAACCTTCAACCACGCTACCCTCAGGACGAGCCCATTGTCGCACAAATCCCTTCAAGGTCTTCATGAACCGTTCAAGGAAAAACATCCATCGACTATGGACTGGACCTGCAACCTGCAATTCATCTACAATATGGACTAGAAGATGGGTTTGTATCATGAGCATGCTAGTGGGAAGATACTTCTCCAAAAGACAAGCAGTCTCTACTGCCATGCATTTCGCGGATTCAATCGATGATGTGTGAATCTCTTTTTGGGAGACAAACTGAACCAACTCAGACAATTTGTAAATGGCTATCCGTACCTCCGATGTCAGAGACCCCACGATTGCGATCGGCAATACGAACTGTGCAAACCATGTAATTAATATTGTGTATAAACAAACGGAGATTCTAAAATCTAATATGCAGAATCATGCCATACGTAGCCTCATACCATACATACCTGACACATCTTATGCCAATCATGGTATTTGAGTCCTGTCAGTTGGTCATCCTTTGTGAATGCTGTCTTGAGAGAACGCATTATGCTAGTTGGCGTGTGAAAGGGCTTGATGTTTTCCTTTACTCGTTGCACTTCATTGCCACACAAAACCCAAGGAGTGCGCAGCAATTGCACTCGACCGTCGACGCCACTTACAGGCCAATATGGTTCCATCTTTCCCATTGCTTTTAAATCCATCCTCGCTCCTAGTGTGTCTCGCTGCCCAGTGAAGTGGTCCCATAGCAAGCTACCCACATTCTTAAGAATGTTCATGGGATCTAAAAGGTGGTTAATTTTCAGTTTTTTCCAACAAGTCAGCTCATAGAAAATTGAGAAGTGTCGCATTCCACTAGGAAGCGAGTCTTGGTCCACCATCCTTCGATCAAACCAGCTCAGTGCGTTCATTCTCGCAATAGGGCGACCAAGAAATAATTCTCTCATGACATGACCCTTTGGCAAAAAAGCCCGATGTCCCTCAAATACCATCTTCTTCATAAATTTTGACATACGAGTATCCAACCTTGGTCCACACAGAGGACATGCATGGTAACCTGACGTGACTAGCCCTACAGAACACACATGTACAATGAGGCATCTCATAACACCAACATCGCTCAAAGAAAACTTGCAAAATAAGAAAACACACTTTACCAGAGCATTCTCCATAACCTGGAAAGTCATGCATGGTCCACATAAGAATTGCCCTTATAGTTGCGGATCGCGTACCAATATGTTTGCTCATGTCCTCCACTACAATTCCCTCCCACAACTCCTTTAGCTCATCAATCAGTGGAGAGAGGTAGACATCCATATTCTTGACTTTGTATCATCTAGGCACAAGCAAGATGAGCAAAAGGTGTCCTTTCTTGGTGGAAAGCCATGGCGGTATATTGTAGTTAACAAGGACCACGGACCATACACTATAGGAGGTGGAACGTAAACCAAAAGGATTTACCCCATCCATGGCAAGACCGAATCGTAGATTCCTCGCCTCCTTTGCAAAGTCAGGGAAAGTCTTGTCAATGTGATGCCATGCTTCTGAGTCAGCTGGTGTACGCTGTACACCATTAGTGGATCAATTTTCTGCATGCCATGTAGTCAACTTTGCAAAACTCTTGGTCCGAAAAATTTAACGAACACGCGGTATTAGCAGAAAGTACCTCAAAACCTTCTGTGGAATAGTCTATCCTTGCAAGTCATTTTGATACCTGTCCGCACCGCACTTGGGACATGTGGCCAACAATTCAAACTCTCCTCGGAAGAGAACACAATCATTGGGGCAAGCATGAATGCAATTATAATCCATGCCTAGCTTTCGCAGCATTTGTCTTGCATCATCACGAGACTCAGGCATCGTGTTTTGGGTAAGCAAAATGTAAGATTTCAATGTTCTACAAATTGCAATGAAGCACGTTATTAGAGTACTACATAGCACATTTTAATGGCTTTCAATAAAGAATCATACACATCATAATATACCTGAATAGCTCTATCACACTCGCATCCCTCCATCCATACTTTGTTTGTATGCTCAACAATGCAAAAAGTGTCTTCAAATAGGATACCCGACTCCCATCATACAATGGAATGGCAGCCTCTGCAATTAAAGGATCTTGGGATTCCGAGTCCATCGGAAGCAATGATTCGATCATGTCCTCTAACTCGGGCTCCAAAAAATCAGGAGGATCGTCCATGTCTCCAACATTCTCACCCATAGAAGGGGGTTGAGAGTTATCACCTTCTATGAGACAGTTAGTTATCTCGGACGACATTTGTATAGAGTGTAGACGAACCCGTCTTACTGGACGCAAGAGATCTGCACACTGCAATATATCGACATGGCGCTGACCCTGTAAAGGACATTAAGGAGCTAACTTCTAAGATAACCCCAAACTGTTATACTTAAATCAATTACATGTCATATAGTAATGAGAGAGAACTTACCGCAATCTCATATTTCAAGACTGCTTGGTCGATTATCTCAACTCGAAACTCTCCATACCGTTGCACATGCTCCATTGACAAACGACGTTTCCGACGAATGGCCAATTTGCATTGCGTGCATGGACAGGGGACACGTTGATTGAGCCAAGCCTCATGATCCCCACCATGTTGGTCGTGAGTGCTAGACATCTTGACTGCAATGTAATGGAATGATAATTTAATAACGATTCTATATTGTATATTGGGACCACTCCACTATATATATTTTAGGTCTTTTTTTAAAATTTTTTGTACCTATCTCTTTGAGTTCGGCTCCAAACTTATCTATCTATGAGGTCGGCTCTAAACTATGCTCACACACATATATTTTTATAACAGTTAATAGATCTTCCACTATGTCTTGAAAGGCACAACTCCTTTTGAAGCCTTTATTGGTCAAACGCTAGTAGTGAGTTGTTTGAAAGTTTTTGGAAGCATTACTTATGCTCATAGAAAGAAATTAGACTCTAAATCTCTCAAACATATTCTCATGAGTAATAGTAACATCACCAAAGCATTTTATTTTTATGATCCTAGAAAAAGAAGTATTTCTACATCTAGAAATATCATTGTGGATGAATATGTGGTTTAGAAAGATCTTGCAAAAGATACAATCCAAACAAAACAAGCATCTCATTTCTCTTTCTCTACATCTCTATCTCTCTCACTCTCTCTCTAAAATTATAATCAAGAAAAACAAGCATCCCCCTTCACACTCCTTTTCATTTCTCTTTCTTTCAACACTTCCTACCCTATATACATTGCAAAGATTGAAGAGAACCAACACAAGAAAAAATATAAAAACACTCTCTTCCATTTCTCTCTTTCAACACTTCCTAACCTACATTGCAAATTAAAGCAACACAAAGATTGAAGAAAAACCAACACTTTCTAACTTACATTGCAAAGAATAAAAACCAACACAAGAAAAAATTTGAAAACACTCGCTTCCATTTCTCTCTCTTTCAACACTTCCTAACCTACATTGCAAAGCAACACAAAGCAACACAAAGATCAAAGAGAAACCAACACTTTCTAACCTACATTGCAAAGCAAAACAAAGATTGTAAAGAAACCAAAACAGGGCATATCGTCATGCTCTCTTCTTTTTCCACGACCTCTTCGTGTGGGCAATGCTCCTCTCCTCGCGTGCGGCTCGCGTTTTGCTTCCTTGCTCACCTCCCTCTCTTGCTCAACTCCCTTTCCCTTTCTCTCCACCTTCGCGCGTACGTTTGAAAGAAACATTCGGGTTTCCGCGAAATGTTACCAGAGTAAGTCGTCGCTATTAGCATCGCTATTTACATCCCTATTTGCGTCGCTAAATAGCGATGCTAATAGCGACATTTTTAACGACGCAGATAGCGACGCTAATACCAACACATTTTTTGACTTAAAATATTTTGAGGATTAGCAACGTAAATAGCGACGTTGAAAAAAAAACATCGCTACTTAGCATCACTATATGTGTGTACCCTTGTATTGATGCTCCAAGTATAAAGTATAAAAAAATTTCTTGAAATTTGCTTTCCTTGGGATTTATTGAAATTATAAAACATGGTTTTCAAAATCTTCTTTGACTTTGCAGAGGGTTTATTTACAAGGAACAACAATGCCTAATATTGGTCAACAAAGAAAGTGAAAGATATAGCAAGGAGATAATGACGAAACGTTTCGATAGTGTAAACCATTGCTTCTCTTTCAATGTAATAGAAGAGTTTATTTTTTTTTGCTGAGTTGTCAGTTAGCAAAGATCATGGAAAAATCCATATTATGCTCACTCAATAGGCATAATGTTGTAGCAATAGCAATTTCGAAGGTATCAATATTCCAAGGAGTCCCCTTATAGAACATGTAAGATACCACCTTAGTTCAAAGGAAAGGGTATTCTATTTAGTAAAATTTATAGAATTGTATTTAGAAAATTATTTTTTAAATTATAATTTGAAAAAACATGTGACTTTAACAAAGTAAAAGGGGTCATTTTATGACCTTATAGCATTTAAAGAAAGGGTATTTCTTAATATCCATTGAACACACATTATATAGATCATGCTTTCTTATAGGTGCACCCCTCAGGATCAATATGTACATGGAATGTTTTGATCCGATACAAGTCTACCAAGATAGGAGCAATAATGAGCATAGTTTTTAACCTCTTCTCTTAGGAAGCTTGGCATTTCTCTATCTAGACCTAGGTAATAAGTGGCTTGTAAAGTGGTCGTCTAATAGCAATGTAGTTTAACACAAAGCATGGATAGTACCTAGTATGGCCAAGGAAGCACTATATCCTCTTTGGATTCCTAGCTACAGAGAGATTCATGATAAATTTAATTTTAATAGTATTCATTGTGGTCCCATTTTTGGACTCAACATGGTTAAGGGTTATACCATGCTTGACCTAAAGCTAATAGTTGAGGGAATTTAAGAAGGCTCTCATTCAAGGACTAGGTGAAGCTTGACATGTAAATGTTCTGTACAATTGTAGGGTAGACACATAAGTCATTCAGAAATACCTCGATCCATTTCCATAGTATGTCCTTGAAGATAGTGCACATGAGCCCCTCAAAGATTTTTAGTGCATTAGTAAATCCAAAAGACATGTCAATATACATGAATGCTTCCCATTTGGTTGCACATTTTTTTCTATCATTTGAGTGCACTTGCACTTGGGAAACATGTTTATGAAATTGTAAGCTTCCTTCCCTCTTACTCATTTGATTGTATGATCAATGTAGGGTACCAGATAGTGATCTCTCTTCGCTACAGCATTCGATTAGTTGTAGTTGATACACATGAAAATTTTTCCATTCCTTTTTAGTACCATGATAATTGGTGATACCCAGTCAATATACTTAATCTTATAGATAAATCCTTTTTTTAGTAACTTGTATGTCTCCACTCTAACAAGATGAGCATGTCAAGGATCCATTAGATAGGTTCATCTCCTAATCTTATAGATAAATCCTTTTTTTAGTAACTTGTCTGTCTCCTCTCTAACATGATGAGCATGTCAAGGATCCATTAGATAGGGTCGTTGCTTAACCAACTTGGTGTTATCTTGAGAGGAATTATATAGATGAGAACTTGTAGCGAAACACCCATAAGGTTAGAATAGTTCCATACAAAAGAGTCTTGGTATTCCTTTAGCAAGTTAATCAATTTCTCCTCATCCTCTACATTCAGGCCCTAGGCAATGTAGACAATCTTATGGAATTCCCCAAATGCTGCAATGTTTACTCCTTTGACATATCTCAATTGTTGAAATGTAGAGAGAGAATATATATAGAGACTCGACAGAGAGAGAAGAGACATGACATATACACTTCCATATACTTTATCATATTGATCACAATCTACATATATATAGGTGAGACCTAGTCTAGATCAATCTTTTGGTACCAAGCTCGTGAAGATTATTTGAGAACCATAGAGTGCTTGATGAAGTCTGCAACACAATTTTCCTTGTGTTTGACTACAAATCCCTCTCGTTGCTCCATGTATATCTCTTCCTGTAAATTTCCATTAAGAAATATGTTCTTATATCCATTTGGTGGACCTCCAAATCAAACTCAATAGTAAAAACTAACAAGACTTGAATACTGGTAATACGAACAATAGGTGAGAAAGTTTCTTGATAATCAACTCTTGCAATTTGTGAGAAACCTTTGGCAACTAGCCTTGCTTTCAATTTATCAAATGTTCCATTTTCTTTTGTTTTAGTCTTATAAACCCACTTGCATTTAATAGCACTACATCGAGGTGGTAACTTAGTTAGAACCCATGTACCTTTAGAGAGAAGAGATTCATACTCAGCTTACATGGCCTCCTACCATTGTTACTTTTGTGGGGATGATACAAAATCACTATAAGAGACAAGATCTTCACAAATATTGAGAGAATTCTTATGAATATCAACATCACAAGCATAACAAGTACCATGATCATTATCAATTGGAAGATCAACATATGTTGAGATGACAAGCTCAACACATGCGAACATTGATGATGGACTGCCTGGTTAGATGGGTCCACACATCTACACTTAGCACATTGGTGGTCATTATGACTCTCACATGGCCACTGACTCATTACTTATTATATTCAGGTTGTTACACCTATTTACAGCTGGCATAGTTATAGCGCCAATCGACTAGTGTAGTCGGTTATGCATTGTTTGACTTAGTAGGCCACTTTCATTTATGTTGTATCTTATCTATACTTTGTGTACATTAAAAAGAGTGTGGAAGAATAAGAAAAGACCAGCAAGAAAACGTTTTGGCCTCCATCTCTCTTCTTGTCTCTTGAGTGAGCTTCTCCTTGTGCATTGTGTGTGTGTTCGGTGCAGCATCTTGAGCAAGTCCCCCCACCACGCGATTCTTGACATGGTATCAGAGCCACGCCACTAAGAGAGGCTGATTTTGAAGGCTAAAGTGAAGAAGAAGAAGCAAGGTTTGAGCAAGCAAGCCATGGGTAAGAAGCTCTCCCATCCTTCCACTCTTTCTCTTGGATAGTGCCTGTGGAGACACCAGAAACAGGGCGGAGCAAAAATCTTAGATTGCAGTGAGATTTGGTGTGCGCGAAGAGTGTTGTGTATTCTAAGGCCATTTCAGGCTCCGTCTTAGAGCTGCAAGGTTGCAGACAACAGTTATTTCGGGCATCTGAGCTCGTTTCAGGCCCCGTTTTAGAGCCGCAAGATTGCAAACAGCAATTTCAGGGTACACTGTGATTTTGGTTGTTTTGACCGAAAGTGGGTGGGTAGGTTACAGATTGCGAATCTGTAATTCTTGAGGTGTTTGCAGGAATCAAACATAAGGTTTATCTGCAAACAGGTTGCAGATTGCATGTATTGTTGAGCAGATAGTGAAAAAGGCTGTCAGGTCGAGGATTGCAGAAGATTTGCTTGCTGTTTGGTATTAGTTTTGTGATAATGGCAGAGAACAGTGGAAGCCCCATCATTGAGAAGCTCGATAAGAATAACTACCCTTCATGGAAGTTCCGTGTCACGAACTTCCTTATTGGAAAAGGCCTTTACGAGTTTGTTTTAGGTGAAGAAAAGGAGCCGGAGGTGAGTGATCCTCCAACTACAGAAGAGACAAAGATGGAAGGAATGGAATGCAAAAGACAAGAAGGTCATGTATTGGCTATATGCAGTAATTGACAATAATATGCTGGGATATATTAAAAATGTAGAGAATTCATATGTAGCTTGGACCATACTTAAAAGTATGTTTTCTGTAAATACAAAGGCACGAAAGATTCAACCCAAGCAAGAGTTGAGTACATTGAAGAAAGGGAAGATGTCTATCAATGAGTATGCACTGAAGGTAAGGAGCATTGTAGATGCATTGGCAGCGATTGATGCAACGCTCGATGATGATGATTTGGTTTCGTCTACCTTGGGTGGACTTAACAATGAAAAGGCTTGGAAGTCTTTTGTAACTTCCATATATGTCAGAAAGCCAATTCCAGATTTCGATGAGTTGGTCTCCCTTATGATCACTGAAGAGATCAACATGCAGAGTGAGACATCTGAAAGAAGTGGTGAATAGGTCCAAGCTTTCTACTCTAGTTCAGGAAGGGGACGTGGTAGGTTCTCTTCAAGAGGCCGTGGTACAGGACGTAGTAGTGACAACCAACAAAACAGATTGAATCAGCAATTTGGCGATATGCAGGTTTCAGGAGGTCGTGGTAACTTTAGAGGCAGGGGGAGCTTTAGAGGAAGAGGTGGATGGCAGAACAGAAGTTCTAATAACTCTGGTATTGTGTGTCACTACTGTGGCAAAATAGGTCATATTGCAACCTAATATTATGCTAAGAAAGATGATATTCGCAGTGGTAAGTTGCAGCAAGGAAACTATGCATCGTCTTTACGACAGAATGAAGACAAAAATTAACGTCTGTTTGTTATGCAGCATATGCTGAATGCTGTTAGAGGAAAGGGAACACATGATGATGTTTGGTATATTGATTCAGGTACATCCAATCATATGACCAACCATGCAGAATGGTTTGGAGAGATGCAGGATTTGCAAAATGCAGGTTATGTGCAGACAGGTAATGATTCATGCCACCCAATTTCACACATTGGAAAAGTTCCCTTGTCCTTGCATGATGGTAAGAAAAAGATTCTTTCAGATGTATTACATGTGCCATCTATTACAAAGAACTTGGTTTCAGTCAGTCAAATGGTAGAGCAAGGGCTACAAGTCAGATTTAATGCAAAGGGCTGCTTTGTAGAAGACTTCAATGACAAGTGCAGGTTGCTAGCAAAGGGAAGTAGAGTTGGACGTATGTTTACTCTGGATGGTGGAATTCCTACTATGAATGTTGCTATGTATGCTAAAGGAAAAGGTGTTGTTGCAGATATTGAAATTTGACACAAATGCATTGGACATGCAAATGTACAAAGGCTGAAATTAATGCAGTCCAAAGGGTTGGTTACAGGTTTGCCTACATTTAGAGTTGCAGAATTTCATAAGGTATGCGAAGCGTGTGAGTTTGGTAAGCAGGCAAGACAACCCTTTTCACATGACAGAGATGTAAGGAGAAATATCCTTGATGTTGTGCATACAGACATTTGGGGGCCTATACAAAATGTATCTCTTGGAGGCAGTTCATACTTTGTGACTTTCATTGATGATTGTTCTAGAAATCTGTGGGTATATTTTATGAAGGAAAAGAGTGAAGCGTTTGAGCACTTTAGAACTTTCAAGGCTGCAGTTGAAAGAGAAACATGCTTGAAAGTAAAGTGCTTGAGGTCAGATGGAGGGGGAGAGTACCTCTCGAATGAGTTCAGTGAATTTCTGAGGTCTCATGGGATAAAGAGACAGTTCACATGCAGATATACCCCACAGCAAAATGGGGTTGTAGAAAGGAAAAACAAGCATATTGCAGAAGTTGCACGCGCCTTGATGGCTGAAAAGAATATGCCTAAGCATTTTTTGTTTGAGGTTGTTCATACTACTGTTTATATTATGAATAGAACTCCCACAGTTGCAGTTCATGGGATGACTCCTGAAGAATGCTTTACTGGCAAGAAGCCTGATGTATCACACTTGAAGGTATTTGGCTGTGTTGCATACATTCATGTGCCAGATGAGCTACGGAAGAAGCTTGATCCAAATGAATAAAAATGTGTTTTTATTGGATACTCTTTAGAGCATAAAGGGTATCGCTGTTATAACCCTGTCACATGTAAGTTGAGAGTGAGCAAGGATGTCATCTTTGATGAAATGAGCAGTTGGTATGCATCTAGTGGTGATGCATTGGATAATGATGATGATCATGACACTCATGTGCAGGCTGAAAAGCAAGAGTTATAGACTCTTAGTGGACCAGAGACATCATCTGGTAGTCCTTGGTCTAGGAGACTAAGGAGTACCTCACATATTCAGGTGCATCTAGTAGCACTACAGGTAAAGACAAAGGAAAGAATAAAGTGTTAGATGGCATTGATGCAGTTCTTAATGGAGACTTCAGTGGCTCAGAGAGCTTGGATGATGAGCTTGGTATTCCTTCTGTCAGGACAGCAGGTGTACAGAGAGCTCATAGTAATGTAAAGGCTCCATTGAGTGATCCGGTGGTACGCCGATCTAGCAGGGTCAGATACCCTGTTAAAAGATTTGGTTTTGAAGGTTATGCAGCTCACCATTATGCTTATATGGTGAAACTAGTTGAGGATGTTGAGCCCACATGTTTTGAGGAGGCTGTTGGTCATGCTCATTGGGATGCAGCAATGGATGAGGAGATAGCTACATTAGAGACCAATAAGACTTGGGATCTAGTATCATTGCCGAAGGGCAAGAAAGCTATTGGATGTAAGTGGGTTTATAAGATTAAGCACAATGCAGATGGTTCTATTAGTAAGTACAAAGCTAGACTGGTTGCAAAAGGCTATGCCCAGACATATGGCATAGATTATGAAGAAACCTTCAGTCTAGTTGCTAGGATGGCAACTATCAGATGTGTGATTGCTTTGGGAGTAGCCAAAGGTTGGAGGTTGCAGCAAATGGATGTGAAGAATGCCTTATTGCATGGTGATTTGCAGGAAGAAGTGTATATGGGTCAACTAGCAGGTTATGAAGATTTAAAGCATCCCACGTATGTGTGCAGGTTGAAGAAGGTGCTCTATGGGCTCAAGCAAGCACCTAGAGCATGGTCTGACAAGATCAGAGAGTATCTTGTCAATATTGGCTTTTATGTTTCTAATGCTGATCACTCACTTTATGTGAGAAAGGGAGATGGAGGTTTGGTCATCATAGTCATCTATGTGGATGACTTGATTATTATAGGTGATAATGATAGTGGGATTGCTGAAGTCAAGGATTTTTTGAAGAAGAAGTTTGAGATGAAGGATTTAGGTGAGCTAAGGTACTTCCTTGGCATTGAGGTGATTAGATGTGATGATGGTATATGGTTGTCCCAAAAACAGTATGGCTTGGATATGTTATCCAAGTATGGTATGACAGCATGCAAACCACTTTCAATCCCGTTGGAGCAGAATGTAAAGTTGAGTGCTGATGTTGGGGATGAGATAGAAGACCCTACTATGTTTAGGAGAATAGTGGGGAGTTTGATCTACATGACCATTACAAGGCCAGACTTGAGCTACACTGTTGGTCTTGTGAGTCAGTTTATGCAAGTGCCTAGAAAGCCACATTTGGATACAATCAGACGTATATTGAGATATGTGAAGTCCACATTACATTATGGACTTTTCTACGAGACAGGTACAGATGTACAGGTGTTTGGATACACAGATGTAGATTGGGCTGGTAGTATGTCTGATAGAAGATCTACCAGCGGATATATATTCTCTCTTGGTAGTGCAGCAGTTGCTTGGAGCAGCAAAAAGCAATCTACAATTGCTTTGTCGAGTACAGAGGCTGAGTATAGAGGTGCTATTGTTGCAGCATGTGAGGTAGTATGGTTACAAAAGTTAATGGCTGATTTGGATGTGCAGGTGGAAGGTCCAGTTGTCATTTATTGTGACAACATGAGCAGTATACAGTTGGCTAGGAACCCTGTATTTGTAACGTGTCCCCTGGTATCATCCAGGACACGTCTTAGCAGTCCATCAGAAAGGATTTCTAGAAAACTCCGCCCGGCACTCCTAAGGAATGTTACGGGGTTTGTGATCTAGGTCTTCCCGCGTCTGCCATGTAGCGGAAGTATCCTGGCCGTTTCCCACTTAGGATCGACCGGAATTAGGGTTTTTCTGTTTGGTCATTAGCTAACAGCAACTAACGTCAGACCCGAGCGAACTACTTTACGCAGAAACGCCAGGTCCGAAGCGGATTCACGCTGCACTTGGTTCAAGGAGAATGGGAAACGAGAGGGATGCAAAGCTCAACCTCTCTGCCATAAGGCATAGTCCCATTCCGTTCCCCTAAAACAGTGTAAATCGGGTAAGACGTAACTTTAGGTCATCGTTCTCGTTATTCGTTTTGATGATGATGATTATTCCGCTGTTCTTCGAGATTTTTGAGAAAAGTTTCCGGCTAACCGGGACCACCTAACCGTAGGACGAATCCATGGCCCATCCTCCGCACTTTCCTCGGTTTGTTTTAGTTATGTAATTATCTAGCACATTAATTTGACATATAATAATCAGCTTCTTTAATTAACCCTGTTAAGCACTGGTTCCTTCACGTAATCTTATCACGTGACATAGAAAAACAATATCAAGCAAGTTCTTTTAACATTTCATCATTTTATCTTTGAAATACAAGGAGTTCCGCCCGTAGGCTTGTCCATAATCCACCCGAAGGCTATCCAGTAATCCTCAGGGATCACTATTCCAAGCTTCCGCCCGTCAACTAGTATGCGGGCCTCGAGATCCAATCCCAAGTCACGTTAGCCTCTTGTCCAGGACCCGAAAGGCGAGGGATTTACGGCCAGAGCCCCCCCTGGCACCCAAGCGTCCTCCTGCTCCAAGTAGAACTCAACGGAGAGACCTCTCACGGCGGGTTCGGTCCACGTTCGCGGCGCGGTCAACAACCCCCTTGGTTAGGGTCAGGCATGCAGTCGAGGGTAAATGAAGTTGCCTCTCCCTTCAAGCCTTTAACCTAAAGTATAGGTACTCATTTAATTTGTAATTCATAATTCAAACAGAGCTCTAAAATCTCTAGCAAGCACAAACATTTCCGTTAATCAATCGAGTTGTTTGGCAAACTGCTAAGGAAGTGTTCTTTCCTTTTTTAGTGTATCGGCACTCGTTCCCAAGGTGTCTTGTAACTTGGCAAGATCTCTTACATTCCGGTGTAGGGCATACCCAACTTGGTTAACCCTAAGGTGCCTTAGATATGCTAGTTTCTGGTTTATAACTTTCCTTATTTAGAAGGATATCCAAAAATACATCTTTTTGCAAGATAACCTGCGTAGGGATCTGCCGTCCTTGATGAGGGTTTTTACCCTTCTTTTACCCCTTTCTCCTTGTGAATCAATCACAAGACTAAATGATTTCATACTTGTTGCGCAAGTCCTGCGATGGAATAATCTGTTTAGATTCTTTAAGCTGACGTATGTCAGGCCTAGGGTTTCTTCTTTTAAGAACCTTAGGGACAAACTCTAGTTCCTTATCTTTATGATTTGATTGTCCCTACAGTAAGGAAAGTAGTCAAGTGTTTAGGGTATGAATGTTTCAATGTTTAGATTGGTTCAGTTATCTTTTGGAAGGTAATATTAATCGTCTCATCATGGTTTTTCTATCCTTGTGACAATTTACTTCCCAGTCAATACAGTTGAATTTAACTTCCGTTTTCCTTAAAGATGAGCTCATGCCAACTAACAACACTTGCCTTGCTAAGATGTGCAAATATTCAAGATAACTTCCTAGTAATTTGAGCATCAAAAGAAACCTTTCATGAATTTAACCGTTTACAACGATTCGTTGCGAGACTAATGGTGTAAGATATAATTTCTACACCTTAGGATTTAACTAAAATATACTACTATAGTAAATGGTTAATCTTGCTCGTAATTTATAATGCTTGATGCAATTTGAAGAAAGCTAAGTTCTATACATTGTTATTCATAAGCTAAACTCCTTCGTTACAAATAACTCGAACAAATATATCCTATCCTTAACAATTTTTCTTTGCATGATCAACTTAAAAATCGAATTAAAGCCAAGAAGAAAAACCTGGTTTTGGGGTGAGATATCCACATGGATACTGGGGGATGACCCTCCAACAGCTACACCTTGGACTTTCTTCGGCGGCATCGTAGTTCGAATGTGAGATAGCCTATTTTTCCTTCCGTCTGGAACTCCACCGTCTCTTTGGATCCAAAAAAAGTTTATGGGGGAGTGTAGTTTTGCAACCACAGAACCTTTGTAGGATTTTGACTTGGGGTAGAAGGAATAGAAAGCACTTAATCTCCTTCCTTCCCTTTCCTTTATCTTTTTCCCACTCTTCCTCCTTCACTCTTTCTTTTCACTCCCTCTACCTTCCCTCCCTATCTTTTCTCTCACGGCTACTTTTCCCCTACGGGATATCATATGAGGCCATGATGATGAATTGGATTTTTAGGACATGGGGGTATGTGGACACCGGCTTGTTTGATAAAACTAAGAACACAAAGCTCAACTAAGAGAGCACATGCACAAAAAGATCTAAAAAGTGAATGAAGGAATCAATGAAAGAGAATGAAAGTCTTCAAGGTAGCCTAAGGACAAAGTAGCCTATGGGTGTGACTTGAATAGCCTAAAGAGCTAAGAGGGGGGAAAGAAACAAGGGCTTTTTAGGGGGGGGAAATTAAAACCGGGGGGGGGAAACAAGGGGGCTTAGGGGGGGATTTAAACCCGGGGGGGGGAACAAGGGGACTTAGGGGGGATTAAACCCGGGAGGGGGGGGACAAGGGGGCTTAGGGGGGGATTAAAACCGGGGGGGTGGGACAAAGGGGGTTTTAAAAAAAAGCATAAGGGGGGGTGAAAGGGGGCTAAGAAGGTTCTTTAGAAGCTTTCCCCCAGGAAGCTTCTAAAGCTTCCATGTGGGAGGGGGAAAAGCTTAGACGATTTTGTTTATGGCGGCTTGAACCAGTGCAAAATGATGGCCGAGACAGATCTTCAGCGACGATCCTCCTCCCTCATGACTGTCTTTGGCAGCCTCACGACACTTTCTGTTCCTCTCCTTCCTGGTGACTGCAGCATCCCGTCCCTCACTCTCCTTCTCTACGGCAGCGTCATGGCTCTTCCCCCAGCTTTCTCTATTCCTGATGGCTCCAGCATCCCCCATCTCCAGCGGCCCCCCCTCATTTAAATATGGAGGGGAGGGGGATCTTCCCTCCCTGCGTGTCATCACGCATGTCCCCTCCTCCATCAAAGCTCCACCAAGGAGCTTAGCTGCTCCTTCTGTTTCCCTCCCCCTCCAGCTCGTCAGTCGGGTGGAGGGATAAGGGGGGAATAAAAAAATTTTCATTTATCCCATTTTTTTAAATATTCATTTGAGCCAGGTTCACCGGCGTGTTTTTATAAGCGATTCGGGATATTACATTCTCTCCCCCTTGGAGGAATCGAGATGTCCTCATCTCGAGATAAACTGGGGATATTGATGGTTGAGAGAGCTTTCATCTATCCAAGTGGCATCCTCTTCAGGATAATCTTTCCACTAGACGAGGCATTCTCTCAAGGTTCTAGATCTTAACTGTCTTTCCCTAACATCTAAGATCCTATCTGGCCTTAGTTCAAGGACTCCTTGACTAGGCATTACAATTTGTTGGTCATCAAGTACATGATTAAGATTGGGTACATATTTTTTCAATATGCTGATATGGAATACACTGTGAACCTTTAGGTTCTCAGGGAGTTGCAATCTATAAGCATTGGGTCCTAGGCATTTGAGGATTTTATATGGCCCACAATACATTGGACTTAGCTTCTTGCATTCTCCTAGGGATAGAGAACTCTTTTTAGGGCGTACCCGAATGAAGACCATGTCTCCTTCGTCGAAGACTCTATCTTGACGTTTCAAATCTGCGTATGCCTTTTGCCTATCCTTGGCTGCTTGTATGTCTTGTCTTATTGATCTTATTTGATCATCCATGTCCTCCAACATTTGTCTTGAAGCTTCAACTCTTAGGGTTGGATCAGAAAAGTTTAGGGGACCTCGACAATCATGACCATACAATGCCTGGAAAGAGGTCATTTGAATGCTCTGCTGGTAAGAAGCATTGTAGGCAAATTCAGCTAATCGCAAGTATTGAATCCACCTCTTCGGCTCTCGACAGTAGTATGCCCTAAGCATATCCTCAATGATTTGATTTACTCGCTCTGTTTGGCCATTCGTTTGGGGATGGTAGGCGGTGCTAAAACAGAGTTGAGTCCCAATAGCTTCAAAGATAGCTCTCCAGAACTGTGATGTAAAGAGAGAATCTCGATTGCTAATGATTCTTCTAGGTAACCCATGTAGCTTGAATATCTCCTTGATAAACAATCTTGCAATGTCGGAGGCTTTATAGTTTGTCTTTACTGGAATCAGGTGTGCAACCTTGGTAAGCATGTCAATCATAACCATAATGTAATTGTATCCTCCTTGGACTTGGGGTAAGCCCACAATGAAATCCATACTGATGAATTTCCATTTCATTTGGGGAATGTCAAGCGGTTGCAGTTTCCCTGGCATCATGACATGTTCGGCTTTGATACGTTGACAAGACAAACATTCAGTGACATACTTGAGAACGTCACCTTTAAGCCTCTCCCAATGGTAGCTCTTCCTAACTGCATTAAGAGTTTTTGCATAGCCAGGATGTCCTGCGAAAGGAGAATCATGAGCTTCCCATAATATCTTCTGCTTAAGTGACTGGCTTGTTGGTATACACAGCCTTGTTCTATAGTAGACAAGTCCATTATCAATGGAAAATTCCTGATACTTAGCTTGCAACTTCTGATTCTGCTCCTTGGTAGATATTTCCTTTATCATTGTTTGGTAGGCCAAATCATGGCATGCTTCCTCTCTAGCTAGTTCAAGTATAGGGTTGTTTGGCATAGATACTTTTGTAGCCAGAGATCTGGCCGTTGATGGATTTTGCAAGATTAGGGAATTTAGGAATGCCTTGCGACTGAGTGCATTGGCAACTACATTCTCTTTTCCTGGTCGGTACTTGATTTCAAAATCATATTCCTCCAATACTTCAATCCACCGACGTTGCCTCATGTTGAGCTCGTTCTGGGTAAAAATCCATTTGAGACTCTTATGATCCGTTACTAGAGTAAACTTGTTACCCAACAAGTAGTGTCTCCAAAGCTTTAGAGCGTGGATGACAGCTAGTAATTCTAGATCATGAGTGGCATAATTCTTTTCGTGACTCTTCAATTTCCTTGAAGAGTATGCTACTGGATGACCTTCCTACATAAGTACACACCCCAAGGCAAGAATGCTAGCATCAGTTACTACCTCGCAATCCTTATTGAGGTCAGGAAGTTTTAGAATAGGTGCTGATACCAAACTTTGCTTCAATTTGTCGAAGCTATTTTGTTCGGAAGTTGACCATGTAATAGAAGTCTGCTTCTTTAGTTAGTCTGTAAGAGGTGCTGCAATCAAAGCATAGTTTTTGATGAAGACCCTATACCATCCTGTCAATCCAAGAAAGCTACGTATCTCTTTGACGGATACTAGTATTGGCCATTCAAGCACATCTCTGACTTTGGCTGGGTCTACTGATATTCCTTCTGATGATACTATGAATCCTAGATATTCAATCTGACGCTTGAAGAATGCACACTTCTTCATTTTTGCATACAGCTTATGAGACCTCATTGTCTCAAGGACAATCCGAAGTTGAGGTTCATGATCTTCTTCCTGTTTGGAATAGACTAAAGTGTCATCGAAGAAGACAAGCACGAAATCATCAAGATATGGTCTAAAAATATCCTGCATTAATCTATTGAAGGTGGCAAGTGCATTTGTAAGCCCGAATGACATAACCAAGAACTCAAAGTGCCCATATCTTGTATTGAAGGCCGTTTTTGGAATATCTTCTTCCTTGATCCTTATCTGATAGTAACTGACCTGAGATCAATCTTGGAGAAGATCTTTGCACCTTGAAGACGATCAAGAAGCTCATCTATTCTAGGAATAGGATACTTGTTCTTGACTGTTGATTGATTCAACCCTCGGTAATCAATACATAGTCGAAGTGTCCCATCTTTCTTTTTCTGGAATAGTACTAGAGCTCCCCACGGTGAGTTGCTAGGCCGGATGTAACCCTGGTCCAACAGTTGCTTGAGCTGTTCCTTCAACTCAATTGCTTCTGGTATGGACATTCTATAAGGTCTCTTTGCGATTGGTGCAGCTCCAGGCACTAGCCTAATCTCATGATCTACTTCTCTTGGAGGCAGAAGTTCAATCAATTCCTCAGGGAATACGTCAGCGTATTCCTTTAGCCAAGAAGGTCTTTCATGAGACTCTTACTTTTGATCTAACTTGTTGAGTTTGATCAGGTAAACATGTAATCCTTTTCTGACTCCTTTTATGATCCGAGATACTTTGGCTAATTGAATTCTTGGCACTCCTGCCTCACCTTGAGTTGTGACAAATTCCCTTTCAGAGTTTCGAAAGGAAACTTGACCCTTTTCACAATGAATGTGGGCGTCATTGGGCTTAAGCCAATCCATCCCGAGTAGACACATAGATACCTAAATTCATGACTCTGAATTTGACAAAAGTCTTCTTTCCTCCCAGAAAGAATTCCACCTTAGCAGTTTTCCTGGTACAAGTTACCTCACGACCGTTTGCCAATTCCACAAGCACGGTAGGTGCTTTTACTGTGGCTATTCCTAATCTTTTTGCACATGATGGTGAGATAAAGGAATGTGTACTGCCACAATCAATCAAGGTTTTGAAACCTTTACCTTGATAGTCCGACGGTGTCTGAATCACCGAGAACTGGTGATTCGGCCCTTTCTTGTGTAAAGCGGCATGGACTGTCGCTCTTTCGAATTCTGCTTCCATAGTCGGATCTTCCTCTTCTTCTTCTTCGCATCTTTGCCTATTGGCAATGCAAGCGGTTCTTCCTCTTCCACGGGTGGTGGCTCCTTGACTGCGGCCTGCACCTTGGAAAGGCGTTTGACGATGTCCTCCGCTGAGCTTGGGACATTGCCTCTTGAAGTGACCAGCTTCGTTGCAGTGGAAACATCGGAGGTTTCGGCCATTACTTTGAGTAGGAACAAAGTTGTTGACGTTATTTGTCCTTGCTTTCTTCCTTTGTCCCTGATTGTGACCTTGAACTCTCTTCATTTGAGGTCTGAATGCTCCTCTGTTCGGGTCACTATAGGACCAAGTTTTGTTACCCCTTGGTCTAGCTTGCACCTCTTGAATTATAGGCGCTGCTCGAATGAGTGCATCCTGAAGATATGATGGACGCATAGATTCGAGATGGGTATTTACGGGTGGATTTAAGCCCGTGCAAAATTTGGACACCTGCTGTGTCATGTCCATCTGTGGCGCATACTTTAAAAGTGAGATGAATTTAGAGTAATATGCGTCAAGAGTGACTCCTAGCTATTTTAGCTCATAGAACTCATTCATTTTCTACGTACGATATGCAGGTGGCAAATATTTTCCCTGCACGGCTTTCTTCAACTTCTCCCAGGTAACGTACCCCTCTGAAGTCCCTTGATCCTTGCACCATTGCTTCCACCAAAATCTGGCTTCGCCGGTGAGTTTTAACTTGGCGAGCATGGCCTGATTGGTAGGTGCAGTACCAGCTGCTTCAAAGTAATCCTCCATGGATTCAATCCAAATTTCAGCATCAGACTGGACGAATCTGCCTCTCCCGTCAAACTCGGGTGGCTTTATCTGCTTAAGGAGGAACTTCTTCTCCTGGGTCACAGCAGTACTTGATGTAGGGGGCGAATTTGGAACCTGTACCTGGGGTTGTGCTTAGATAAAAGTTTTCTTAACGTTATTATATGATAATTGACATTAGCTTATCTTTAGTTCAGCTATCTCGTAAATAATGAAGCTACTTAACTTTTTAACAACTCTGATGCACAACCAGATATTGATAAAGGAAGTCTTTATTTGTATTTACATGGGCGTAGCCTTATACAATGTCTCGTGTGATGATAATCCAATCATTACATTCAGTTTGGGGAGAAGAACATTGTATTGCATTTGTCTACAGGAACTGTGTAATAGTAGGGTTTTGGGTCATGGATCTTTAGGAATCGATAATTCATTGGAAGTTCAGGATACCCTTTCCGTTGGAATCCATACTTCTCATGGCGGCCCAACACTTTAATCCTGTCGGCTGGGATTACACGGGTTACTTCCTCATATACATATGAGTTCATTTCAACCCTCCGACCTTGAATATGTAAAGTCAAATTTACGTGAGCTTCCACAAAAATGAACAGCTTCACGACTTTCAAGTCTTCCAACCACTTGATCCTCTTTAGGTTGGTCTGTAGATAAGCAAACCGGTGGGCGGCTATATAGTAGATTCTTGAAGACCCCATCCATCTTCATTCTATGTATAAAGGTGATGGATTATAAATCTGCTCCAGGATGTTCATCATCCCAATTCTTTGTCTATAAAGGGGAGAATGCATTGCAGTCATAAATATGACCCGAAACACCAAAAACTTGTTCCATGCTTCATAGTTCTGCAAGACATTATTGAAGATGAGAAAATGTTTGGGACAGTAACAATTTCTTTACTTCATTTTATTGAGATCTCATAAAAACAATTCCGTTGTTGGTCGGCTCTGATACTAACTGTAACGTGTCCCCTGGTATCATCCAGGACACATCTTAGCAGTCCATCGAAAAGGATGTCTAGAAAACTCCGCCCGGCACTCCCAAGGAATGTTACGGGGTTTGCGATCTAGGTCTTCATGCCTCTGCCACGTAGCGGAAGTATCCTGGTCATTTCCCACTTAGGATCGACCGGAATTAGGGTTTTCCTGTTTGGTCATTAGCTAACAGCAACTAGCGTCAGACCCGAGCGAACTACTTTACGCAGAAATGCCAAGTCCGAAGCGGATTCACGCTGCACTTGGTTCAAGGAGAATGGGAAACAAGAGGGATGCAAAGCTCAACCTCTTTGCCATAAGGCATAGTCCCATTCTGTTCCCCTAAAACAGCGTAAATCAGGTAAGACGTAACTTTAGGTCATCATTCTTGTTATTCGTTTTGATGATGATGATCATTCCGCTGTTCTTCGAGATTTTTGAGAAAAGTTCCCGGCTAACCGGGACCACCCAACCGTAGGACGAACCCATGGCCCATCCTCCGCACTTTCCTCGGTTTGTTTTAGTTATGTAATTATCTAGCACATTAATTTGACATATAACAATCAGCTTCTTTAATTAACCCTGTTAAGCACTGATTCCTTCACGTAATCTTATCACGTGACATAGAAAAACAATATCAAGTAAGTTCTTTTAACATTTCATCATTTTATCTTTGAAATACAAGGAGTTCCGCCCGTAGGCTTGTCCATAATCCGCCCGAAGGCTATCCAGTAATCCTCAGGGATCACTATTCTAAGCTTCCGTCCGTCAACTAGTATGCGGGCCTCGAGATCCAATCCCGAGTCACGTTAGCCTCTTGTGCAGGACCCGCAAGGCAAGGGATTTACGGCCAGAGTCCCCCCTGGCACCCAAGTGTCCTCCTGCTTCAAGTAGAACTCAACAGAGAGACCTCTCGTGGCGGGTTCGGTCCATGTTCCCGGCGCGGTCAACAACCCCCTTGGTTAGGGTCAGGCAGGCAGTTGGGGGTAACTGAAGCTGCCTCTCTCTTCAGGCCTTTAACCTGAAGTATAGATACTCATTTAATTTGTAATTCATAATTCAAACAGAGCTCTAAAATCTCTAGCAAGCACAAACATTTCCGTTAATCAACCGAGTGGTTTGGCAAACTGCTAAGGAAGTGTTCTTTCCTTTTTGAGTGTATCGGCACTCGTTCCCAAGGTGTCTTGTAACTTGGCAAGATCTCTTACATTCCGGTGTAGGGCATACCCAACCTGGTTAACCCTAAGGTGCCTTAGATATGCTAGTTTTTGGTTTACAACTTTCCTTATTTAGAAGGATATCCAAAAATACATCTTTTTGCAAGATAACCTGTGTAGGGATCTGCCGTCCTTGATGAGGGTTTTTACCCTTCTTTTACCCCTTTCTCCTTGTGAATCAATCACAAGACTAAATGATTTCATACTTGTTGCGCAAGTCCTGCGATGGAATAATCTGTTTAGATTCTTTAAGCTGACGTATGTCAGGCCTAGGGTTTCTTCTTTTAAGAACCTTAGGGACAAACTCTAGTTCCTTATCTTTACGATTTGATTGTCCCTACAGTAAGGAAAGTAGTCAAGTGTTTAGGATATGAATGTTTCAATGTTTAGATTGGTTCAGTTATCTTTTGGAAGGTAATATTAATCGTCTCATCACGGTTCTTCTATCCTTGTGACAATTTACTTCCCAATCAATACAGTTTAATTTAACTTCCGTTTTCCTTAAAGATGAGCTCATGCCAACTAACAACACTTGCCTTGCTAAGATGTGCAAATATTCAAGATAACTTCCTAGTAATTTGAGCATCAAAAGAAACCTTTCATGAATTTAACCATTTACAACGATTCGTTGCGAGACTAATGGTGTAAGATATAATTTCTACACCTTAGGATTTAACTAAAATATACTACTATAGTAAATGGTTAATCTTGCTCGTAATTTATAATGCTTGATGCAATTTGAAGAAAGCTAAGTTCTATACATTGTTATTCATAAGCTAAACTCCTTCGTTACAAATAACTCGAACAAACATGTCCTATCCTTAACAATTTTTCTTTGCATGATCGACTTAAAAATCGAATTAAAGCCAAGAAGAAAAACCTGGTTTTGGGGTGAGATATCCACATGGATACCAGGGGATGACCCTCCGGCAGCTACACCTTGGACTTTCTTCGGCGGCATCGTAGTTCGAATGTGAGATAGCCTGAGGATCCTCCTCCCTCACGACTGTCTTTGGCAGCCTCACGACAATTTCTGTTCCTCTCTGTCCTGGTGACTGGAGCATCTCGTCCCTCACTCTCCTTCTCTACGGCAGCGTCTCGGCTCTTCCCCCAGCTTCCTCTATTCGTCACGGCTCCAGCCTCCCCATCTCCAGCGGCCCCCCCTAATTTAAATAGTGGAGGGGAGGGGGATCTTCCCTCCCTGCGTGTCATCACGCATGTCCCCTCCTCCATCAAAGCTCCACCAAGGAGCTTAGCTGCTCCTTCTATTTCCCTCCCCCTCCAGCTCGTCAGTCGGCTGGAGGGATAAGGGGGGAATAAAAAATTTTTCGTTTATCCCATTTTTTTAATATTCATTTGAGCGAGGCTCACCCGCGTGTTTGTATAAGCGAATCGGGATATTACAGTATTCCATGCCAGGACAAAACATATTGAGATACACTACCACTTTGTGAGAGAGAAGGTACTAGCAGGTGAGATTGACTTGGTGTATATCAGCACACAGGATCAAATAGCTGACATGTTCACGAAGGCATTGGGTACAGAGAAGCTTCAAAAGTTTCGAAGCATACTTGGAGTTGCAGAGATGCAGTTGAGCTTGAGGGGGAGTGTTGAGATGACAAGCTCAACACATGCAGACATTGATGATGGACCGCCTGGTTAGATGGGTCCACACGTCTACACTTAGCACGTCGGTGGTCATTATGACTCTCACATGGCCACTGAATCATTACTTATTATATTCAAGTTGTTACACCTATTTACAGCTGGCATAGTTATAGCGGCAGTCGACTAGTGTAGTCGGTTATGCATTGTTTGACTTAGTAGGCCACTTTCCTTTATGTTGTATCTTATCTATACTTTGTGTACATTAAAAAGAGTGTGGAAGAAGAAGAAGAAACCAACAAGAAAAAGTTTTGGCCTCCATCTCTCTTCTTGTCTCTTGAGTGAGCTTCTCCTTGTGCATTCTGTGTGTGTTCGGTGCAGCATCTTGAGCAAGTCCCCCCACAACGCGATTCTTGACAAGATAAACATCAATGCTAAGGTCATCATCAATAATAATAGGTGCAGGTTGAGAATCCTGATTTGAAGAGTCAATATCTCATGAAGGAGATTCATCATCATATAGAAAAGGAAAAGAAGTGAGCAATGACTATGTATAATCAATGCCCTCTAGTGACCACATCCGCCCTAGCATCCTCCTGAGACCATGTGCTACCTATAAGTTGCTCATTGAATATAGCATCATGACTGATGATTAAATTCTTGGAAGATGGATCATAAAACTTGTATTCCTTAGAAAAATTTGAATATCCAATAAAAATAACTTTCAAATCGAGAGTATCAAGTTTTCTGCGAGTCTCTTTGGGTACATGAATATAAGCCCTACATCAAAAAGCTCAAAAATATGAAATAAAAAGAGATTGGCATGTCCAAGTAGTAATTGGCATTTTACCAGAAGGAGCGATTGTAGGAAGATGATTTTGGACAAATACTGTTGTTAAGACTACTTCAGCCCAAAAACATCAAGATAAGCCAGAATGAAGCACCATAGATTGCATGGCATTGAGAATAATCATGTTTTTACATTTAGAAATACCATTCTGTTCAGGAGAGTAGGGAACCATATATTCATGATGAATACCCTGATTATTACAATAATCATCAAAAACATTTAAAATGTATTCGCCAGCACTATCATTGTGAAGTTTCTTGATGCGAGGACTAGTATGAAGTTCTATAGATTTCTAATATTTCTTAAAAGATAATAAATGTTTTGATTTGTGTCGCAATAGAAAAACAGTGGTGTATCTTCAAAAGTTATCAATAAAAGTCATGAAATATCGATATTGAGATTTTGATGGAGGAAAATGTACACAAATATCAGTGTTAATAAGATTAACCAAATCTCTAGATTGAGTTGTGGTGGGAATGGAAAAGGATTTGCAAAAATGATTTTGAAGTCCAGAATATTCACAAATACCCATATGAAGACGAGCTTTGAATTCCATACCGTGAACAAGGTCAAGCCAATAAGAGAAAGGAACGGGCTCGAGAGTTGAGCCTATCCCATAAGGCTGCACGGTCCATAGAGGTGCCATCGGACGAATCCGCGGGGGGACGGTCGATGGGTGAAGAAAAAAGCTCCCAAAGGTCAAATGTATCGAGGATGCAGGCCACCTTGCATGACCAGAGGGAGTAGTTGGAACCATCCAATTTATCTTTTTTCGGAAAGGAAGGGAGAATCGGCACCTGAATAGAGGGAATCAAGGAAGGCATCCGCACATCTGAAGCAGTCTTCACTGAAGAAACCTTTGCGGTAGATGGAACCCTCTGAGATGCATGGACTGAAGAAGGACGAGTGCGAGGAGGTTCTTCCCGACGTCGAACCTCATGATAATCCCGCCTCCGCTCAGAGGAATGATGAGAAAGAAGTTCATCCTCTGAGTCATCAAAGCCTGAAAACTGGTAAGACATCTTCCAATCTGCAAAATACCAAAGAAAGTTTTGCCGATGTCGAAATATTACCAGCAATGTGGTCACCAACCACCAAGACGCAGGCAGAGAATGCCTACAAACACCTGGATCTGCAAAACGCAAAGATAACTGATGACGATCACCAGAAAAGAGACCACCAGCACCAGGAAACAGCCCGGAAAGAAGTCGCTAGCAGGAAATGTGCCGCCTAGAGTGGTAGCGACGAGCAGAACAACAAAACGCAGCTTGTAGAGAGGTCGCCCAGCAGAAGGAGGGACAGCCTGGTGGAAAATGCAGGGTTTCTACGTCGCTGGATGACGTGGTAGCCTCTGTAGACAGCGTGGACAGGAAAACGCAGGCTGAAAGGCCTCCTGAAGAAGTTGCCTGGCAGTTGTTGATCAGATGACAGCAGCAGTAAGGTATCTCACTCCTGAGGGTATGTCCTCCGTGCTCTCAATCAGGCGATGATACCATGTGAGAGTGCGCAACGGAAGAGGAACACGAACACAGAGGAGAGGAGAGAGAAAGCAGAGAATGAAGGAAGAAAGTCTGCATTGACTGAGATGAATGCTGAATACACTGAAATGGACAGAGCAGTCCCTGCATGCAGCCCGGAGCGTCAGTGAGGGCACCAGAATAGACTGGAAGCAATGGCAGCACCAATGCCGGAGATGGAGATGACGGAGACAGTGCTGAACCTGCAGAGTACAATGCTGGAATGAGTGGGGGGCTGCTATATATAGCCCCCAGGCCAATAAACTGGCCGACCTGGCCAGATTTGACCGACCAGCCAGATCTGGCTGACTTTGGCCAGATCTGGCCGACCTGCCTAGAAACTGGGCCAACTGCAGAATAACAGCCCAGTATGGGCTGTATGACTCCCAAAGGCTGAAGACTGACAAGGACAGCCACTAAACGAACTGACAGAGCTCCTCTGTCTCCTGTCAGACTCTGACAGTAGCTCACAACCAGGAGATGACAGACTGAGAATGATAAAGAGCAGGCTAACAAGATGTTTGCTTGGGCTCTGAGCAGCAGTAAGAAAACTGATGAGCTCTTGCTGATGATTGTCGGTATTTTGTTCATCATTTGATTATTCTAAATGTTTCTTTCTTCCAGCTGATTTTTAGCTCTTCATGCTACGTTTCATATCATTTCATCTATATTACAGCTAATGCGTTGAAATTATTCCACGCTTTGTTTATAAGAAATGTTTCGAGCTGATGGGATGATATTTTATTTCATTTTTATTTCAGTTGTTGAAATGTTCCAGCTGATGTTTCATTATTATTCCAACTGTTGAGTTGTTCTAGTTGATGTTTCATTGTTTCCAGTTGTTGTTTGTCTATTTTTAGTTGATTCGTCTGTTCAAGATTATGTTTATTCTACTTAATGTTTTATCTATTCTAGCTAAGGAGCTGATGTTGCAGCTAATGTGTGCTCACTTGATGCACTTCTGGGGTTCCACTTCCGGTGTCTCGTGTCTCTCTTCTCTTCTCTCTTCCTCTGTTCCTCGTCTCCCTTGCGCACTGTTCAACAGGAAGTCTGTAAGATGCTTCAAACCATAAGGAGAAGTTGGTGAGCCCATAAAAGTATGAACAATGAATTCCTTGTTTTCACCTGCTCAATTTACTATCAGATGGTGTAAAGAACAGGGCAAAAAAGGTATGCGTGTTTTGATGTTTTACAAATGTCTCTTATGTTTCTAAACTTTGGTTTATTATGTGTACATAAAGGTAACAAAATCACAAATTATGGTACAAGAGATAATGGAACAATGAAAGCTAAGGAGGTCCTTGGCCCTAATGTCTCTTCAAATCACGATACAGGTATATGTCTTTATTTCTACTAAACTTTGAAAATTAAAATTTGTACATATTTTACATCTTGCTTTATTAGGTGATTCATTTTGAGATTAACTAGATTTAATTAGTCTCTTTGTCTAATTTAAAATGTTCATAGTTATTCATATTTTTAAACTTTGAGTAATAGTGTGTATATATATAAATATAGATTAAAGAACAACAAAAGGTGGGAAAAGAGGTAATGTAAGAAAGGGAGATCAAGAGGTTACTCACAATAATGTTTCTTCAAGTCAAGATACAGGTACCAACTTTAAGGATCAAAAACTTGTACAAATTTGGTGACCCAAATTGATACAAAATATCTAATTACTTTCTTTTGTGTTATTGAAATTTTTCATAACCTTGTATTATCGTGAGCTTTGGTTAACTCTATGTATATATAGGTAAACAAGTTACTAAAGATGACACAAGAGACAATGCAAGAAAGGAAGACATTGAGATTGCTTGCCTTAACACTTCTTCAAGCCAAGAATCAGGTATTACCAGCTTTCTTATGTTGATAATGAGCCATTTTTTGAAATGGTTATACTAACTAATGATATTTGATCACTTGAGTATCAATAGGAGTGATACGCATACCATCATATGATGATATCTATCAGCCACCCATGTTGAAATTTAGAGAAGAGGGTAGACAAACATTTATTACTTTGCAACATATTGGAGATTTATGGGATAAAACAATCAAGACACACATGTTGCTTAATTAGTTTTTAATTCTACGCTCCTTTAAAATTATTTTCATTTTTCTTTTGGTTGCTAGAAGTAGATGTTGATGTCTTAATTTGTTTAATCTATTTTGATTATTAGATGTATGTTATTGATCCTTACTTAGAAATGATGACATTCTCTGTATAATTTTATAGTTAAAAATTTATTGTGCAATTTCTTGTTTGATATTAGCATATGTCTAAGAGGAAGGGCACAGTAGATAAAGTGATAAGGAAAAAAGAGAATTTCCACGGAATTCCCTGTTGAAAGTACATGTAAGTAGGGAATGTAAAAAATAGGAAAAATGAGAGATTTCCTAGTGAGAGTACCTAGGGAATCACCTCTAGAAGTTTTTTCCTTTTTCCTACATATTTCCTACATAGGAAATGTCTTATGTGATTCCCTGCTTATTCTCACTAGGAAATGTCCCATTTTCCCTAGTTTTTACTTTCCCCACTTATATGTATTTTCAACTAGGGAATTCCATAGGGAATTCTCTTTTTTTCCTATATAGGGATCGATTGAAAGTTCCTTGTGTAAGCTTTTCACACTGACACAAAAGCAAGATCACAGTTGTTGAAAGGTAATCACAATAACAAAAAAGAAAATTAAAAGAAAGATGTTTAGTACACATGAATAACACAAACTGTGTGCCCCAACAACAAAGTCATTGCATTTAGCAACAATAACACTTACAATGTTGAGCAAAGTACATGGCCACATTGACCAAGCATATATCATGGCCATGACATCCATCTTATTGCAAAGCTCATGATTATATTAGTGAGAAAAAAGCATATTGCACCAAATTATGGATTAAATAGAAACTCCACACACTAACATCATATTCCCTACTATCCAAATGAGCAACAAGAGCAAACATTCAAAGTGCATGGCAAGAAAACCACACAATCATATATACCCCATCATGAAAATTAGATAGCCATATTAAAAAGGAAAGCACATTACCGAGTGCATGACCATATTGGTCATGGAAGTGCACATGGAAAAAAAGAACCACCAAGGCAAAGCGCATAGCCATATTGAGAAAAAGCTAAATTGCATTGCCCAAAACATGTGGCTATAGAAAATAAAGCAAACTACATTGCTAGTTGTACGATGAAATATTATCACCTTTCAAACTAGCACTAAACTTATAAACTTCATGTCTTAACACAAAAATATAAGTACCAAGGATTCTAGTGATTGCCAACTATTGTAGCTAGCTCTATGTG
The DNA here is from genome assembly GCF_053477565.2 of Lygodium microphyllum. Classification (NCBI taxonomy): domain Eukaryota; kingdom Viridiplantae; phylum Streptophyta; class Polypodiopsida; order Schizaeales; family Lygodiaceae; genus Lygodium; species Lygodium microphyllum. Next base: position 136,379,866 of record NC_141151.1, on the reverse strand, counting down.
GAAGCTTGCAACATGATAGATGGGAAGCTACTTTAAGGTTCACTATGAGGTGACTTGAATAACAAGAAGGCTACACCTAAAATAGCCTTACAAGGGTGGAAGTATATTACCTTTACAAAGAACTAGTGCTCCAAAACAAAGAAATCCTCATTGGATATTCTCATTTTATTAGGGTTTGAAGTTGAGAAATTCCATAGAAAAGTATCAATGGGAGCATATCAAATTCTCACCAATCTTAAAGGTCGGTGAAATAATTCAAACAATGTAGAAACTCTTGCAAATTCTCAATGGAACATTGAAAGTGCATCATAATAAAAGGAAAACACAAGAGTAAAAGAAGAACAAATTAAGATTGGAAAATTTTTGAATTTATCTTTTGAGAAAAAATAAGAGAGCTAAAAGAAAGGCATGCTTTTTGTGCTAAGAACATGCTCAACAAGGCCAATATTAAAATAGAGTACTATAAAAAGCAAGGAGGGGAGGAAAGCATGTTGGGCTATTCTCTCCTATACATCTTAAACCTTCCATGTTGGGTAAAAAACCATAGGTTTGAATCTCTACAAGAGAAGCTGAACCCCTAGAGGATCTTAATGTACTCTCTCTGAGGATTTCAATCATGCTATGCATATGGCAATTCAAAAATTATGATGTGTGCAATCTTGTGTAGCAACTTCTCCTATAGGCACCTATTTGGCTAGTATCATCTTGTGGTCATAACAAACGTCAAGTGTAACATCCATGACAAGTCTATTTATGCTATCCTCTAATCCTTCCTAACTTGCTTTAGCCTTTATTCCTATAAGTCAAGCCTTAGAGGTAATTCAAAGCTCCAAGGAATCTTGGAACAACTCAAGAAAATTCATGAGCACTATCATATCCCTTCTCTACCCTTAGAAATAATAGACACATGAATTTTGAGCAAGACCATTCATATATACTTGTGAAGATCATATCCCAAAAACTATATTTATGGCCCCAAAAAACATTATTACGAATATTTTAAAATTACTCTATGAAATTATCATTTTGTCTAATTATAAAAAATATTTTGAAATTATTCTCTAAAATTATTCTTTTTCATGGAACAATCTGACAAAAATTTTATCATTTTAGTTCAAGCCATTGGCATTTCCATCCCAATATGCCTTAGCATCCTATAAGATGCCAAAATACTTACTAGTGGGTTGGGATCCCATGATATTTTAGGAGATAGGTGTTTTTTATTACATGAGTGCTTGAGAAGGCAAAAGGCCAAGTGACCCTATTATATAGGATGCCTTTAATGCTAAGGGAAGCTTATCATGGCTCTAAGTTAATAATTTCCTTACTGTGTGTTGTTGACAGAAGTAGTACAATCACATACAACCCAATCTTATGGGGTTGGAAGCTCATATCCTAGGCTAGACAATTGTTTTCTCTATAGGGAGATGGATTTTATACTACTTCATGGAATGGTGTTTTTATATATTATCTTTTGTGCAATAAAATGTTGTTTTCCAAAGTGTTTGTCATGTGGTAGATGTGTTAATGGACCCTATGTAACATGATAATAAAAGGAAGCTGCTTTTTTATGTTGTAATAGTATGGTACCTTTGCTAATTAGATAAGTAAAATAAATCCCATCAAGGAACGTGAGAATACCTCAATCCTGATAACCAATCATCTATGGCTAGATGGACCTAATAATTTGGGTAGCTTTTCTAAACATTAGATGGAGCTATTAATACATGATCCTCCAAATTCAGTAGGATATATATGAGGCTCAGCTTCATTTTTGGGGGGCTAATGTGAGATGATGCCTTATCGGCAAGGGGATCAACATTTTATTCTCTTCCACTTCTCACTCTCTTTGAACCAAGTGCAATATTTTCTCTACTCTCACCTATGATTGATTACAAAGTAATATTTCTCAGGCAAGCATTATGTTGCTAGTAGGGGTGACCTGCCTATAAAGTAGAATCGAGATTCTCATGCTCAACTAAGTTTGATGTTTCTTGAGGGAAAATTGAGCAATGATGTGCATGGACATAAATTTTTGTTGAATACTAGAGGACTTCTCTAGGTTTATTACATGAGACAACTCACAAGAATCCACAAACTTATTGTGATTTCTATCCTCTAGGTAGGCAAGTCCTAAGACTCCTTAGGTGAAATAAGAGCTTGTCTCAATCCCACATGGGACTTAAAGAAAATGTCCTTAGGATGTAGAACTTATGGGAACGTGGATCTATTGTGCTACACCTAGTTTCTTAATAAGGGACAAAATGTCTCAATATGGGACTTTCATGTTCAATGGTGTTATGATGATGTCCTAGGCTTCTTTACTTTCTAAAGGATAGTGATTATAGCTATAAAGTGCTCTTGGTGAGGGATGTGTGTGTGTGTGTGTGCGCACTACTTACTTGGTGTAATCGATACCTAATTCATGTGTACTTACACAAGGAACTTTCAATCGTTTCCCACATAGGCAATTTGGTGAAATATAGAAAATTCTCCAATATTTCCTATGTAGACAAGTACGTATTCCCCATCTATAACTAGGAAATTGCATTCCCTACATCTTATAATAGGGAATATAGAGCATTCCCTACATTCCTTTGAAAGTCCCTACGTTCCCTACATCTTATAATAGGGAATATAGAGCATTCCCCACATTCCTTTGAAAATCCCTACATAAGGAATTATAAGGATGTGATTAAAGGTACTTTATAGATGTATAACTTATAAGAAGCCTACAGAGATTTGGAAATCATATATTTTCTATAAGTTGTAGGTCATCATGTTTATGAGTTTATGTATTTGTAACATATGTTTAAATAGTGCACAACATGATTATAAGCCATGTAGCTTTAACCCTATTACTTAGTGAAAAGTTACATAGTATGAGAAATTTTCCTTGGAAAATATAGATTATTTAATACAATTCTTACAATCTACCTTGATGCATTTTATTAAATTTGAATCCTTTATTTATTGTTCATTGTAGCTCCTTAATATTGCAACCCTTGTTAATCAACTTGATTAATTTTGTTGGATTTGCAATATTGATGCCCACTTTTGCATTGAGATTTGAAAAAGTAGAGCAAGTTTCATCTTGTGAATATGATTTGATAAACTAGATCAAGTTTGGATCTTGTGCCTAAAAGCTTCGTAAATCATTTGACAATTATTCCACGTAACTTCCATTTAGAGGGTCCTCTAGTATGAGGTATTCCTATTTATGAAATCAAATAAATGTGTTGATGGTCTAGAATCAAGTTCTCAGGCAAAGAGTATGTGGTAAATTCTTATGCAGCACTTACTTTCATAAGTGTAAGTTAATATCTTATTGAAAAATTACTACATTCACTTCACATATGGCATCTTAAAGTCAGTATCTCATTGAGATGTAGAAAACTTAGTATACAATACTTGTTTTCATTAGTCAATACTACTAAGTATTAATATATCAATATGTACCTCCTAGAATATATATTAATATTATCCCAAATATCAAGTGTAGAAACTCCATTGGATATCTAAAGAGTTATTTAAGGGGTCAAAATAGTTGACAGCTTTAAGATCAAAATTTGTTTAAAACTAAGATGAAGATAAACAAAATGCATAGTTTTGTAATGGATAAAACTCTTGATAGTTAACAATGTACTAGTGTGAATATAAACTACTTAAAAATATCCAATTTACTAACAATATTTATCACTAAAGAAGTATAATTAAAAAACTACTAGATTTGGGATTTTTTTTAAAAGCACATGTTAACATTGAACCCAATTTTTGAAAATGAGTAGTTTTTTCATGATTTTTAGGAAATCTCCTTGGGAGAAACAAGCAACTTACCCAAAAGATTTGCAACTATGCTAAAAACTCGAGTGTTGCTTGACCTATAGCAGCTCTCTCATCTACTCACCATATTTACACTCAACATCAACTTGGGGGTTGATAGACTTACGTGATAAAACTAGCAACATCAACTACATGCTCAAGGGGAAACAATCTTCATATCAAACTACAAAGAAGCAACTTTCCTATGCCTTAATTTCCCTTTGCCCAATGGTGGAGTACTCTTACAGACATCTCACCTCCCTCAAAATCCATTTTCAAGTTGTGAGGATATCTGACAAGTGCTACAACCCTAAGCCACCAACATAGATAATTGAACTCTCCTCCAAGAAGTAGTCTTAAATCTTTCTATCCAATGAGGATCCTTCTATCACCGAATCTAATGTTATTAGACTCAATTCAAACTCTAGATGATATCGTCCTTTTCTTAGGTTTTGTAAGCATGTAAGAACATTCTCAAGTCAAAACACCTAGAACTAGTAGGTTGTTTTGGATTCTCACAATATTCTTCATGCAATCAATCCCTCAAGTAAAGAGTCATCACTCTCTTAATTCAAGATACTAATCTTTCTCTTTTTTAAGAGTTGAACCAAAAGAAATTTTGGACATGGCAACAACTCACTAAGCCAACTAGTAGCTAGACATCACCACATGATATATATTACATTTGCCACATGAGTTATAGAGCATTGTATGCATCTCAAGGAAAGGACTATTCATTGTATGATCAAAAGATTGTTCCACATGAAGTCTCAAAGGCACCAAATTTTATTCATACCTTAGCATTGACCTTTATAATTTGAAAAAAAGGTGCACCATATTCCATCACAACAAAACAAAACTCTCACATGTACTTTGTCATGGTATGGAGTAATGTAAACGTTTCCACTTTCAATAAGTTTCCAAAGAAGGCAAGATGAACCATCATAGGCATTATAGAGCTTCAATATCACCCTTATTATAATGAGTACGTTAAAATCATTCCAATCTTATGTATGATAGAAGAAAAAATATTTTAACATTTTTATGATAAAAGATAAAAATGATTTGACTCTTGTAGTAAACGATTAATGGTCTAACATGCTCTCAAAATAAATGTTATGGACTATAGGTGTTAAGTCTTGAAGTTGATTCTCTCTTCTAGGCTTGAGTCTCAAGGGTTGTCTTCTCTAGTCTCTCACGTGCCTGTTCTTGCATTTCACATTTGGATGCTCTCTAAGTGGTCCACTCTTCCATGAATACAAGGCAACTCCTCCTCCAAATAATGATAATTTCCTTCAAACTCATTGGCACTCTTGTAGCTTTATCTTTGCTTCTTTAAACTTGGCTATGTTGCTAAAAAGCTAAGTTTACATATAATACAAAGTAGCATTTCTAATTACAATGTCCACAAAGGAGGATGACACCATGAATAGATATCAGTCTGCTATTGTGACCTGAGCAAGTCACGCTGCTAGACTAATCGCAATAATAAAAGCTGAGCCAAAAGCTATCGAGAGAGGAGTGGTTATAGAGGGGTCTACAGATTTGGATGGAGTGGTATGTGTTACTGAGCAGGGTAACGGTGGTAGAGGAGATCGACTACACTGATGAAGGGTTGTAGCATGGTGGAGTTTTCCAAGGCTACTCCATAAACTGCAGTCATTGTTGCAGCTACCCTACTTTTGTGTAATAGGGAATTAAAGTTACAATGAGGATAAGATAAAGATGATGTTTATCACAATTCTCTATTTCTCAATTCAAGTTGATAATAATGGTTTTGAGAAGGTAAGGACAAAGGTGATGATGACTATCACGGTGGTGATGAGGATAAGAAAAATGAAAATGACGAGGAACATATATTTCAATTGCAATTTGAGGCGACTCCAGTTGACGAGAGAAAGGAAAGGCTTTTGTAAAGATTATTCAACCTTTGTTTTAATTTCATCCACGAGTCCCCCCCTTCACACCCAAAGAGACACATGCTTGGACAAAACACAAGATATTACAATTCCACAATGCTCCATGCCAACCATTATCCCCTCCATTCCCATGCAAGCATTCGAGCTTATTTTCTTATACTCACATTTACAACATATGTCTTTTCTAGAAATGCCAAGTGATAAAGAGATTATTGTGCAACCATAGCATGTGCCTCTTGTGCTAGTACTCGAGCTTGTAGAAAGTGAATGTGCCTTTGCTACAACTTATACAACACTAAAATTTATAGCTTTGGGTATTCAACACCTAGCCAAACTTGCTGGCCCCACACCTAGCCCACATACTCGACTAAGGTGACTAGATCAATCTTATTTTTACTTTACTAATATTTAGTATTTTATTTATTTTATTTCTATGTTTAACTTTCATTCAGGCCCCATTCCTAGACCACATGGGTAGCTATGATGGATATACAATAAAGGCTTGGTAAACTAAAATTAATCATGAGAATTTAAATATATTATAGTTGTATTTATAACATTAACATTAACTTCTAAGGGTAACAACTTTGTGCACGCTCTCTCTCTCTCTATATGTATATATATATATATATATATATGGGGCTATAATGGACTAATGTCCTAGGTGGTTTGACTTAACATACACAAACAAAGATTTTGTTGTATTATATATCTGTACAACACATATTCCCAAATAAACCTAGGAAAAATGAAGTCTTAAGGGTAACAACTTTGTGCTCTCTCTCTCTCTCTCTATATATATATATATATATATATATATATATATGGATCTATAATGGAATAATGTACTAGGTGGTTTGATTTAACATACATAAGCAAAGATTTTGTTGTATTATATCTGTACAACACATATTTCCAAATAAACCTAGGAAAAATGAAGTAAAAATGGCAAAATACCAAAAAACGCAACCTTTTTTGTTACTATTAGATTGTTTTTTTACAGTATTGCAATGAAACACCTTGTGTGTGTGTGTGTTTTTGTGTGTGTATGCATACCAATCTTGTAATGTATAACAACCTTACGTGATGTGTTTTTGAAAGTATCTTCCAATATCATGTGATGTGCTTGAAAGGTGTATACCATATGAGAGTGAAAAGACTGCAAGGTGTGTAATGGAAAGTGATGGCACATGCTAGTGTCGGACACACTTGCTCATTGAGGACATGTAAGTCTATAGAGATTCTGATGTTGAAGAAAGACAATCAAGCAGGAGAGAACAAGAACAAACAATGGAAGCAAATCATCAAGCAAGAGGATGATAAATGAGAAAGTATTGATGATGTAGATGCATCCAGCCACATTATGTTCATATCACACTACATGCATTGGGGGTTTTATTCTCAAATGAAACTACATGAATTAGCATTTAGGTTAGTAAAATGTGTTGGATGTTGTGGATTAGAACCAAAGGAAACATTGAATTTCATCCTTGAAGAGTATTAATGTTTTTGTTGTATTTAGTTATGCTAGAATTGCCATGAGGCTCTATTATCATTCATTGAAGAATACAATTCCTAAGAGCATCGAAGTACTAGCCAATCTACCAATGGCTCCCAAATGCAATAATGCACTGAAATAAAATATGAGTGTTAGCTACCTAAAATTTGTGCATGTATTTCTTAGAGGGCATCGACATCCTATTGAGGAGGTGGCTTGCGAATGATCCGTGGTCTCTTGATAATGACCAACATGGTCCAAGTATAATGCACAAGCATCATATTGTAGTCCATATCATGCCCTACATAATCCAAGGCATAATCATTCCTATAAGTTGGATGACATTGGGATATGGACTAGCCCTGGAGTAGGTGTTTGAAGTATCATACCAACCATATAGAGAATCCGCATCCCAATCTATAGTAGCATAAATGATGGAATAGGAAGAAATATATGTGATGCCTCTAATATCCCTATTGTCTAGAAATATGCTTTCCAAATGTGTCCAAGTATTGTTGATCCACAAAAGTCTCCCAAAAGCAATAGCATGGTGAAATAAATTTTTGAGTGATGGCTACCTAAATTTCTTGCATGTATACGTGTAATACATCATCGTCCTCTTTGCAACAGTATTACCATAGGAGAGGTCAATCATAAACAAAATTGGTATGCTTTCATGTAGACTTATGCAAGTTACCTCTTGCTTAAGCGTGATGCACCTCAATTCAATGACACCAAAGGGAATCCCCATTTTCTCTCAAAATTCTTGACATGAGAGAATGTAAAAATGTTAGCTCTTGAGCATGGAGGGAGCCTAAAGAAATCGGGTCACCGTTCGTGGACCTGGGGCGAATGAAAAGAAACCTGTAATATTTCCACGCACTGCGTACCGTAAATATTAACTTCCCGCACGCCGTGCAAATCGTGTGCAAGGTTATTCCCTACATCGTATTATTGATAGCTTAATCCATACCATGCACGCTCAAAAAAATGAGGCCTCCGCATTGTAAATAAGAGGCTGAGGTTGAGGACCGTAAAAAAACCGCGTGGGAACACCCTTTTTGAAGGGGCAATTTGGAGATTTTTAGGCAAATTTTTTTTATTATTATCCCTTCCCCCAGCCGATGCATGGCTGGAGGAGAGGGAGTGTGGGGAGGAATGGCCAAGGAGGAGTAGATCAGATTGCCTGAGGAGGAGTCCTCCATGTGTGTGGAGGCCCTCTTTTCCCCCCAAGGCCTATAAAAACCCCCCCTCCCAAGGGAGGGAGGAGGACGGGCTGTGAGAAGGAGGAGAGGTCGCCGTGGAGAGGAGGTCGTCGTGCAGGAAGCCGCCGCGCTGCCGCCCCAATCCGCCAGTCGCCAGCCGCCATAGCCGCCACCACGTCTCGCCAGGCCACCTCAGTCCACCGCTGCCGCTGGATTACGACTTCCCCCCCCCTCGACGTCGCTGCAGAAGCTCAGAAGCTTCTAAGGGGGGGGCTTCCTTAACCCCCCTTCTCACTACATCCCCCAAAGGTCTATTCATACCCCCGGACCCTTGAAGAGGAGAGGGCGAAGCTCATAAAGACCTCCCATAAGCCATTTCCACAAGCTTTCCGGGATCTTAAAATCCATACCCTATAAAGGGGTATTCCTACATAAGGGAGAAGTAAACATATTTTGAGACTACTTGCCAAGACTCGCAGGAAATTTTGAGAGCCATAAAGGGGTAAGGACAAAACCCGAAGCCCAAATCCTCTACATCTACGATGGCCCCAAAAAGATCACAAGGTGCGACCGTGGGAGGTTCATCTCCGAGCATACAAGTGGATATCTCCCCGAGCCCACAAGTCCAGGTTCTTTCAAGTTTATTTTCGCTTAAAGAAATGATTAGGTGCGCTTAGTTCCATAGGGAAGAATGCATTTTACGCTTATTTTAATGCATGTGGCAGTGGTAAAAAGACATTTGATAAAGTATCTCTTGAAACGTTAGGCAAGGTTGAAGTATGTCATGAATTCGAAACGGGTTGCCCGCCTTAGGAGACTAGCTGCATGATGCTATCTTGGTACATTATCAAAGTAATGAGTCTAAACATATATTACTTAGGCAAAGAAATGGAATTTATAAGTGCATTTTTTCTTCTTAGACATGGTAGGAATAAGTATGTGCCGCATGTTAGGCAACATCCTCCTCGTAATGATTTCATGAGGAAAAGTTAACATCCATAAGATATTATCCGAAAAGAAATAGAAGAGAGTACGGAAATGATCTTATGGGCTTGCAAGTGGCATGTAAAATGAAATAAATTATCACTAGCTGTAGTTTTGTATGAACTTCATTGTAGCTAGGAGAACGTTGCATAGTCATCATGCAAAAATGTCATTCATTAGGAGCCGCATTTAGGAGTCAAAGCATAAGATTCTAAGTATAGACAATAAGGTTGTAGGCATGACTATTTGATGTAAGTCCTAGTAGGACCTAGGAAAGTTAGTGTCTAGGTTATCAGACATTTTTACCTTACCAAGGAAGGATAGGGTTATTGTGAACCATGTGTTGCGTAGAAGCAGTGAATCGCATGTTTACACGTATTGGTGTAATTGTAACTATTAATCTCCACTAGATCTAGTTTATTACCTTTAGGAAAGGTTCATTCGTGACGCAAGACAAGTATATTGAGTTGACTAAGTCACCTAAACCACAAGGATTCTTATGGACATGGTTGGGTCGATATGATAGGTATCTCAAGTGCTAACTAGGGTTTAGTGCAATAAGAATTCGACCTAGTTTTACACTGGTTGCCAAGTCAAAAACCGCAAACCCAAAGATCTTACACACATTCACGAGATGTCGAATCAATTGGATGCTCATGCATAAAATGATCTAAGGTTTTATCCTAAGGATCATTCGTTCAAATGATGAAACTCCGGCTGGGTTGGAAATTCCTAGGACCGTGGACCAATATAATTAGGAATGGGTTGGGTAAGAAGACACCCTAAACCCTGCTACTCGCCTGAAGTTAATTCCGTAACCTGAATACGCCATTCAATGGGTGAAATGATCCCGTGGAATAGATACAACACATGTATAAAAAGTTGCAACATCGCATAGACTTGAGATTTGTCCACGAGAGAGTTTTGTCATTTCTTGGAAATGATGTTGGCAAGTTATTGCGCTAAGTTAACCTACAAAAGGATGAGTAATCATCCTGTTACATCACCTTTCCTGGGAAATAGTTGCTAAGGAAAAGGAAAGTTAGGTATTTTCCAGGAAGCAATTGACCAATCAATAGATTGAAGCGACATGGTCGCTGGAATCTACCATAACAAAACCTAAAGTATTGGTAGGGTATGACCCTAACCTAAGAATGATAGGAATCTTGCCAAGTTGCAATTGATTCCGGATCGAATGCGGATTGCATTCGGAGAAAAGGAGTCACTCCTTAACAGTTTGCCAGCTAAACGACCATTGGAATTGATTGTGCTTGTAACAGTTTAGAAAGCACTGTTTGCATTGTTTGCTCAATGAACTAAAGGATGAAAAGATATCTAAATACTTCAGGTTGAAGGCCTGAAGGGAGAGGCAGCTTCAGTTACCCCCGATTGCCTGCCTGACCCTAACCAAGGGGGTTGTTAACCGCGCCGGGAACGTGGACCGAACCCGCCGTGAGAGGTCTCTCCGTTGAGTTCTACTTGGAGCAGGAGGACGCTTGGGTGCCAGACGGGGCTCTGGCCGTAAATCCCTCGCCTTCCGGGCCCTGCACAAGAGGCTAACGTGACTCGGGATTGGATCTCGAGGCCCGCATACTAGTCTACGGGCGGAAGCTTGGATTAGTGATCCCTGGTGGATTACTGGATAGCCTTCGGGCGGATTATGAAAAGCCTACGGGCGGAACTCCTTGTATTTCAAAGATAAAAGGATAAAATGATAATAAAGAAGTTGTTTGACATTGTTTTCTTTATGTCCTGTGATAAGATTACGTGAAGGAACCAGTGCTTAACAGGGTTAATCAAGGAAGCTGTTTGTTATATGTCAAATTAATGTGGTAGGTAATTACATAACTAAAACAAACCGAGGAAAGTGCGGAGGATGGACCATGGGTCCGTCCTATGGATGGGTGGTCCCGGTCAGCCGGGAACTTTTCTCAAAGTCTTCAACGAACAGAGGATGATCGTCATCACCGAAACAAGTAACGAGAACGATGACTTAGAATTAACCATTACCCAATTCACGTTGTTTTAGGGGAACGGAATGGGACTATGCCTTATGGCAGAGAGGTCGAGCCTTGCATCCCTCTCGTTTCCCATTCTCCTTGAACCAAGTGCAGCGTGAATCCGCTTCAGACCTGGCGTTTCTGCGTAAAGTAGTTCGCTCGGGTCTGACGCTAGTTGCTGCTAGCTAATGACTAAACTAGAAAACCTTAATTCCGGTCGATCCTAAGTGGGAAACGGCCAGGACACTTCCGCTACGTGGCAGACGCGGAAAGACCTAGATTACAAAACCCGTAACATTCCATGGGAGTGCCGGGCGGAGTTCTCTAGACAACCTTCCGACGGACTGCCAAGACGTGTCCTAGAGGATTCTAGTGGACACGTTACAGTTGGTATCAGAGCCGACCAACAATGGAATTGTTTTGATGAGATTTCATTAAAAATGAAGTAAAGAAATTGTTCCTGTCCAAACATTTCCTCATCTTCAATACTGTCTTGCAGAACTATGAAGCGTGGAACAAGTTTTTGGTGTTCCGGATCATGTTTATGACTGCAATGCATTCTCCGCATTATAGGCAGAGAATTGAAATGATGAACATCCTAGACCGCATTTACAATCCATCGCCTGTGTATGTGGAATGGAGATGGATGGGTGTTACAGGGATCTATTACATAACTGCCTATCAACCTGCGTATCTTCAAATTAACTTGAAGAGAATCAAGTGGATGGAGGATTTGAAGATCGTAAAGCTGTTCGTCTTTGTTGAGGCTCATGCAAACGCGACCCTACAGGTTGGAGGTCGAAGGGTTAACCAGAATAAGTATGTGTACGGGGAAGTGATTCAAAGAATCCCTGCTGACCGAATCAAGGTTTTGGGACGTCATGTGAAGAAGGGATATCGAAGGAAGAGATACCCTAATCTTCCAATGAACTATCGATTCCTGAAAATCGATGATCCCAATCCGTACTACTACTCAGTTCCTGTAGCTGAATGCAATAACATCTTATTCTCTTCGAATTAATGTATTAACTTGTTCCATCTCCCCAAGAAATAATTATACCTCGAAAGGGCTATGCTGATATGAATGGAATAAAACTTTTTTTTAAATCAACGATTGTCTCGACTATGAATATCGATAAAGAAGTAAAGTGATTTGGTCACTTGGCTAAAGGAATATGCGGACGTAGTTTCTGAAGAGTTAACAAAACGTCCACTTCAAAGAGAAGTAGATCATGAGATCAAGCCAGTGATAGGAGCTGCGCCATTTGCAAAGAGACCATATAGAATGTCTATATCGGAAGCAATCGAGTTGAAGGAACAACTCAATCAACTACTAGATTAGGGCTACATCCGTCCTAATAGTCACCATGGGGAGCTCCAGTTCTATTCCAGAAAAAGAAAGATGGGACACTTCGACTATGTATTGATTACCGTGGGTTGAATCAATCAACAGTCAAGAACAAGTATCCTATTCCTAGAATAGATGAGCTTCTCGATCGCCTTCAAGGTGCAAAGATCTTCTCCAAAATTGATCTCAGGTCAGGTTACTATCAAATCAGGATCAAGGATGAGGATATTCCAAAAACGGCCTTCAATACAAGATATGGGCACTTTGAATTCTTGGTTATGTCATTCGGGCTTACAAATGCACCTGCCACCTTCAATAGATTAATGCAGGATATTTTTAGACCATATCTTGATGATTTTGTGCTTGTCTTCTTCGACGACACTTTAATCTATTCTAAACAGGAAGAAGATCATGAACCTCAACTACGGATTGTTTTGGAGACAATGAGGACTCATAAGCTGTATGCAAAAATGAAGAAGTGTGCATTCTTCAAACGTCAGATTGAATATCTAGGATTCATAGTATCATCAGAAGGAATATCAGTAGACCCAGCCAAAGTCAGAGATGTGCTTGAATGGCCAATACCATTATCCGTCAAAGAGATACGCAGTTTTCTTGGCTTGACAGGATGGTATAGGATCTTTATCAAAAACTACGCTTTGATTGCAGCACCTCTTACCGACTTACTAAAGAAGCAGACTTCTATTACATGGTCAACTCCCGAACAAAATAGCTTCGACCAATTGAAGCAATGTTTAGTATCAGCACCTATTCTGAAACTTCCTGACCTCAATAAGGAGTTCGAGGTAGTAACTGATGCCAGCATTCTTGCCTTGGGGTGTGTTCTTATACAGGAAGGTCATCCAGTAGCATACTCTTCAAGGAAATTGAAGAGTCATGAAAAGAATTATGCCACGCATGATCTGGAGTTATTAGCTGTCATCCATGCTCTAAAGCTTTGGAGACACTACCTATTGGGTAACAAGTTTACTCTAGTAACAGATCATAGGAGTCTCAAATGGATTTTTACCCAGAACGAGCTCAACATGAGGCAACGTCGATGGATCGAAGTATTGGAGGAGTATGATTTTGAAATCAAGTATCGACCAGGGAAAGAGAATGTAGTTGCCAATGCACTCAGTCGCAAGGCATTCCTAAACTCCCTAATCTTGCAGAATCCATCAACGGCCAGATCTCTGGCTACAAAGGTATCTATGCCAAGCAACCCTATACTCGAACTAGCTAAAGAAGAAGCAAGCCATGACTTAGCCTACCAAGCAATGATAAAAGAAATATCTACCAAGGATCAGAATCTGAAGTTACAGGCCAAGTATCATGAATTTTCTATTTACAATGGACTTATTTACTACAGAACAAGACTATGTATTCCAACAAGCCAGTCACTTAAGCAGAAGATATTATGGGAAGCTCATGACTCCCCTTTTGCAGGACATCCTGGCTATGCAAAAACTCTTAATGCAGTTAGGAAGAGCTATCATTGGGAGAGGCTCAAAGGTGACGTCCTCAAATATGTCACTGAATGTTTGTCTTGCCAACGTATCAAGGCTGAACGTGTCATGATGCCAGGAAAATTACAACCACTTGACATTCCCCAAATGAAATGGGAATTCATCAGTATGGATTTTGTGGTGGGCTTACCCCAAGTCCAAGGAGGATACAACTCCATTATGGTTATAGTTGACATGCTTACTAAGGTTGCACACCTGATTCTAGTAAAGACAAACTATAAAGCCTCCGACATTGCTAGAGTGTTTATCAAAGAAATATTCAAGCTACATGGGTTACCTAGAAGGATCATTAGCGATCGAGACTCTCTTTTCACTTCACACTTCTGGAAAGCTATCTTTGAAGCTATTGGGACCCAACTCTGTTTTAGCACTGCCTACCATCCCCAAACAGATGGACAAACAGAGCGAGTAAATCAAATCATTGAGGATATGCTTAGGGCTTACTGCTGTCGAGAGCCGAAGAGATGGATTCAGTACTTGCCGTTAGTAGAATTTGCTTACAATGCTTCTTACCACCAGAGCATTCAAATGACGCCTTTTCAGGCATTGTATGGTCATGATTGTCGAAGTCCCCTAAATTTTTCTGATCCTACCCTGAGAGTGGAAGCTTCAAGACAAATGTTGGAGGACATGGATGACCAAATAAGGTCAATAAGACAAGATATACAAGCAGCCAAAGATAGACAAAAGGCATATGCGGATTTGAAACGCCAAGAGAGGGTCTTCGGAGAAGGAGACATGGTCTTCATTCGTGTACGGCCGAAAAAGAGTTCTCTATCTCTAGGTGAATGCAAGAAGCTAAGTCCAAGGTATTGTGGACCGTATAAAATCCTCAAATGCCTAGGACCCAATGCTTATAAATTGCAACTTCCTCATAACCTAAAAGTTCACAATGTATTCCATATCAGTCTCTTAAAAAAATATGTACCCAACCCAAATCATGTACTTGATGACCAACAAATTGTAATGCCTAGTCAAGGAGTCCTTGAACTAAGACCGGAAAAGATTTTAGATGTCAGGGAGAGACAATTGAGATCTAGAACCTTGAAAGAATGCCTCGTCCAGTGGAAAGATTATCCCGAAGAGGATGCTACCTGGATGGATGAAAGCTCTCTCAATCTTCAATATCCCCAGTTTAACTCGAGATGAGGACATCTCGATTCTTCTAAGGGGGAGAGAATGTAATATTTCCGCGCACTGCGTACCGTAAATATTAACTTCCCGCACGCCGTGCAAATCGTGTGCAAGGTTATTCCCTACATCGTATTATTGATAGCTTAATCCATACCATGCACGCTCAAAAAAATGAGGCCTCCGCATTGTAAATAAGAGGCTGAGGTTGAGGACCGTAAAAAAACCGCGTGGGAACACCCTTTTTGAAGGGGCAATTTGGAGATTTTTAGGCAAAAATTTTTTATTATTATCCCTTCCCCCAGCCGATGCATGGCTGGAGGAGAGGGAGTGTGGGGAGGAATGGCCAAGGAGGAGTAGATCAGATTGCATGAGGAGGAGTCCTCCACGTGTGTGGAGGCCCTCTTTTCCCCCCAAGGCCTATAAAAACCCCCCCTCCCAAGGGAGGGAGGAGGACGGGCTGTGAGAAGGAGGAGAGGTCGCCGTGGAGAGGAGGTCGTCGTGCAGGAAGCCGCCGCGCTGCCGCCCCAATCCGCCAGTCGCCAGCCGCCATAGCCGCCACCACGTCCTGCCAGGCCACCTCAGTCCACCGCCGCCGCTGGATTACGACTTCCCCCCCCCCCCTCGACGTCGCTGCAGAAGCTCAGAAGCTTCTTAGAAGCTTCTTAAGAAGCTTCTAAGGGGGGCTTCCTTAACCCCCCTTCCCACTACATCCCCCAAAGGTCTATTCATACCCCCGGACCCTTGAAGAGGAGAGGGTGAAGCTCATAAAGACCTCCCATAAGCCGTTTCCACGAGCTTTCCGGGATCTTAAAATCCATACCCTATAAAGGGGTATTCCTACATAAGGGAGAAGTAAACATATTTTGAGACTACTTGCCAAGACTCGGAGGAAATTTTGAGAGCCATAAAGGGGTAAGGACAAAACCCGGAGCCCAAATCCTCTACATCTACGATGGCCCCAGAAAGATCACAAGGTGCGACCGCGGGAGGTTCATCTCCGAGCATACAAGTGGATATCTCCCCGAGCCCACAAGTCCAGGTTCTTTCAAGTTTATTTTCGCTTAAAGAAATGATTAGGTGCGCTTAGTTCCATAGGGAAGAATGCATTTTACGCTTATTTTAATGCATGTGGCAGTGGTAAAAAGACATTTGATAAAGTATCTCTTGAAACATTAGGCAAGGTTGAAGTATGTCATGAATTCGAAACGGGTTGCCCGCCTTAGGAGACTAGCTGCATGATGCTATCTTGGTACATTATCAAAGTAATGAGTCTAAACATATATTACTTAGGCAAAGAAATGGAATTTATAAGTGCATTTTTTCTTCTTAGACATGGTAGGAATAAGTATGTGCCGCATGTTAGGCAACATCCTCCTCGTAATGATTTCATGAGGAAAAGTTAACACCCATAAGATATTATCTGAAAAGAAATAGAAGAGAGTACGGAAATGATCTTATGGGCTTGCAAGTGGCATGTAAAATGAAATAAATTATCACTAGCTGTAGTTTTGTATGAACTTCATTGTAGCTAGGAGAACGTTGCATAGTCATCATGCAAAAATGTCATTCATTAGGAGCCGCATTTAGGAGTCAAAGCATAAGATTCTAAGTATAGACAATAAGGTTGTAGGCATGACTATTTGATGTAAGTCCTAGTAGGACCTAGGAAAGTTAGTGTCCAGGTTATCAGACATTTTTACCTTACCAAGGAAGGATAGGGTTATTGTGAACCATGTGTTGCGTAGAAGCAGTGAATCGCATGTTTACACGTATTGGTGTAATTGTAACTATTAATCTCCACTAGATCTAGTTTATTACCTTTAGGAAAGGTTCATCCGTGACGCAAGACAAGTATATTGAGTTGACTAAGTCACCTAAACCACAAGGATTCTTATGGACATGGTTGGGTCGATATGATAGGTATCTCAAGGGCTAACTAGGGTTTAGTGCAATAAGAATTCGACCTAGTTTTACACTGGTTGCCAAGTCAAAAACCGCAAACCCAAAGATCTTACACACATTCACGAGATGTCGAATCAATTGGATGCTCATGCATAAAATGATCTAAGGTTTTATCCTAAGGATCATTCGTTCAAATGATGAAACTCCGGCTGGGTTGGAAATTCCTAGGACCGTGGACCAATATAATTAGGAATGGGTTGGGTAAGAAGACACCCTAAACCCTGCTACTCGCCTGAAGTTAATTCCGTAACCTGAATACGCCATTCAATGGGTGAAATGATCCCGTGGAATAGATACAACACATGTATAAAAAGTTGCAACATCGCATAGACTTGAGATTTGTCCACGAGAGAGTTTTGTCATTTCTTGGAAATGATGTTGGCAAGTTATTGCGCTAAGTTAACCTACAAAAGGATGAGTAATCATCCTGTTACATCACCTTTCCTGGGAAATAGTTGCTAAGGAAAAGGAAAGTTAGGTATTTGCCTGGAAGCAATTGACCAATCAATAGATTGAAGCGACATGGTCGCTGGAATCTACCATAACAAAACCTAAAGTATTGGTAGGGTATGACCCTAACCTAAGAATGATAGGAATCTTGCCAAGTTGCAATTGATTCCGGATCGAATGCGGATTGCATTCGGAGAAAAGGAGTCACTCCTTAACAGTTTGCCAGCTAAACGACCATTGGAATTGATTGTGCTTGTAACAGTTTAGAAAGCACTGTTTGCATTGTTTGCTCAATGAACTAAAGGATGAAAAGATATCTAAATACTTCAGGTTGAAGGCCTGAAGGGAGAGGCAGCTTTAGTTACCCCCGACTGCCTGCCTGACCCTAACCAAGGGGGTTGTTAACCGCGCCAGGAACGTGGACCGAACCCGCCGTGAGAGGTCTCTCCGTTGAGTTCTACTTGGAGCAGGAGGACGCTTGGGTGCCAGAGGGGGCTCTGGCCGTAAATCCCTCGCCTTCCGGGCCCTCCACAAGAGGCTAACGTGACTCGGGATTGGATCTCGAGGCCCGCATACTAGTCTACGGGCAGAAGCTTGGATTAGTGATCCCTGGTGGATTACTGGATAGCCTTCGGGCGGATTATGAAAAGCCTACGGGCGGAACTCCTTGTATTTCAAAGATAAAAGGATAAAATGATAATAAAGAAGTTGTTTGACATTGTTTTCTTTATGTCCTGTGATAAGATTACGTGAAGGAACCAGTGCTTAACAGGGTTAATCAAGGAAGCTGTTTGTTATATGTCAAATTAATGTGGTAGGTAATTACATAACTAAAACAAACCGAGGAAAGTGCGGAGGATGGACCATGGGTCCGTCCTATGGATGGGTGGTCCCGGTCAGCCGGGAACTTTTCTCAAAGTCTTCAACGAACAGAGGATGATCGTCATCACCGAAACAAGTAACGAGAACGATGACTTAGAATTAACCATTACCCAATTCACGTTGTTTTAGGGGAACGGAATGGGACTATGCCTTATGGCAGAGAGGTCGAGCCTTGCATCCCTCTCGTTTCCCATTCTCCTTGAACCAAGTGCAGCGTGAATCCGCTTCGGACTTGGCGTTTCTGTGTAAAGTAGTTCGCTCGGATCTGACGCTAGTTGCTGCTAGCTAATGACTAAACTAGAAAACCTTAATTCCGGTCGATCCTAAGTGGGAAACGGCCAGGACACTTTCGCTACGTGGCAGACGCGGAAAGACCTAGATTACAAAACCCATAACATTCCATGGGAGTGTCGGGCGGAGTTCTCTAGACAGCCTTCCGATGGACTGCCAAGACGTGTCCTAGAGGATTCTAGTGGACACGTTACAAAACCAAGCCAAATGTGCTTCAATTGGACCGAGACTCGTACGCCTCTACGACCATAAACAAGTGAGGGCTCACTTGGTTTTGCAACATCTCAAATACGCAATCATCGATGGTTTATAAGTATGATATTGTGGGACCACAACTTCAAAATAATGAATGTCTTACAAAATTCTAGCCCTATTTGTAGCCACTCTCCATGTGTATCTATTTTTGCAAGTGTTGCTAGTAGATATTAATTGAAATATCAAAACATTAAACTAGTTAAATGGAGATAAAGGTTGATAATGGAATTTCAAAAACATATTCAGGCAAGATTCTTGATGTGAATATCAGGTATTTGGCCATTATGTTGAGAAATAAGTGACATTTGTTCTATGTTAGTGCACAAGGAAGCAAAGCTTGTTTCCTCTAGGCATTAATTACTCTGTATCAGAGTTTACTCGTTGCATCTGCATTAATTTTTAGAAGAGAGAAAGAAAGTATCAAGTTTCCATTCCATGTAAGCATATGTACTATGTGTCCTTAAATGTTTCTAAGCTTGGACCCCATGTCACATGTTTTCATTCATCACACTGCATTGAAAAAGGTTGAGTTGCTTCAAGCTTTCAGAGCAAAGAAGGATCAATGTACCTATTTAGAGAGACATGTAGTGCTTAGTTTAGTTAAGATTTCTACATTTTTAAGTTTAGTTAAGATTTCTACATTTTTAAGTTTAGTTAAGATTTCTACATTAAGAGTGCTTAGTTTAGTTAAGATTTCTACATTTTTAAGTGTATAGATGATGCCAGGAGGCATATTCCACGGTGGATTCCGTGAGGTTTTACGGTGGATTCCGTAAACTTTGATGGCCGGGGCTCATACACAAAGTGGATTCTTTGTGCGAGAAGTTGATGGGGACGCCTGTCCTTTTCGCGCGTTTTATTAATTTAGTGTGTACATGGGTGATTCCATAGCGGGTGATTTCGCAAAATGCATATTAAATTAATAAACGTTTATGAGTTTAGAGTGCGCACTCGTAATAAGTTAAGGTTACGATTTATTTCTAACCAATTGATTTATTTATGTAGCTGAAGACTGCTAGGTATTCACTTTTGTCGGTTTAATTGTATTATTTTACTAACGATTGTGAATGCTTCAGTTGATGTGTAGAGATAGCAGCAGTGGCAGAGGAAAGCATTGAAGGATAGAGAGTATTCGATCTATGGATTATATTTTGATAGGCGCCACGCCTATATTTTGTCATGTCTATTGAGGCAACAATTATTTATTATTATTTTGTATGCGCCCATGCGCACGGTTATGTTATTTCTATTTGGACATTGTATTGGGCGTGCCAGACTCTATGGGCACCGTCCATTAGCTTTATTCCTATTTTTGTAAAAGCAAACTCAAAAGCTAAAAGCTTGATATATTTTTGTAAATTGGGCTATTATTGAGCATGAAGATGGAAATATACATACAATACATGCTTTGTGAAGCGCTCACACAAGGCATGGGGGGAGATTGCACCCAATTGGACTCTTGCTCTTATCGTTCATGCTTTTTTACCTTGTAACTTGTGCAAAAAGTAGAGTTCATTATTCTTGGGGACCTTCCGGCATTCACTACGCGAGCATACAGCGACCGATCTGCGCACCAGTGGTATCAGAGCAGAGCTGAGATCAAGAGTTTCCAATCGCTACCCATCTCGTGCGAAGGCGGAGCTCTTGGAACGATCGGGCTCTACAGTCAATCTCGTCGCGAACCGTCGATACAAGCAGACTTTTGGCAATCAAGAACCCCTGTTTCTATCATTAGATCGCGAAGGACCGGGCTATATAGACGGAGGACCACTCCTTCATCAAGTCGTGGACAACCAGAGATAAGCTTTATTATTTCCATAGCTCATTCTTTCAAAAAGCTTAATAGTAAGCTTATAAGCTTTAAAGAAGCTTAAAAGCTTCACGAAATCGGTCTGCGAGGTCTCGGAGTATGTCCGTTTTTTCCGCGACGGATCAAAACGGCCCCCCCCCATGAAATTCGCCGATTAAGCTTCCTTAAGCTTTGTAACGTGTCCGCTAGAATCATCCCGGACACGTCTTAGCAGTCCATCGGGAAGGATGTCTAGAAAGCTCCGCCCGGCACTCCCATGGAATGTTACAGGACTTGCGTTCTAGGTCTTCCCGCGTCTGCCACGTAGCGGAAGTATCCTGGCCGTTCCCACTTAGGATCGACCTGAATTTGGGTTTTCCTGTTCGGTCTTTATCTAGCAACAACTAGCGTCAGACCCGAGCGAACTACTTTACGCAGAAGCGCCCGGTCTGAAGCGGATTCACGCTGCACTTGGTTCAAGGAGAATGGGAAACGAGAGGGATGCAAGGCTCGACCTCTCTGCCATAAGGCATAGTCCCATTCCGTTCCCCTAAAACAGCGTAAATCGGGTAGGATGTAACACTAGGTCATCGTCCTCGTTATTCGCTTTGATGCTGAAGATCAACCTGCTGTTCGTCGAAGACCTTGAGAAAAGTTCCCGGCTAACCGGGACCACCCATCCATAGGACGGACCCATGGTCCATCCTCCGCACTTTCCTCGGTTTGTTTTAGTTATGTAATTACCTACCACATTAGTTTGACATATACAAACAGCTTCTTTGATTAACCCTATTATACACTGGTTCCTTCACGTAATCTTATCACAGGACATAAAGAAAACAATGCCAAACAACTCCTTTATTATCATTTTATCCTTTTATCTTTGAAATACAAGGAGTTCCCGCCCGTAGGCGTATTCATAATCCGCTCGAAGGCTATCCAGTAATCCACCAGGGATCACTAATCCAAGTTTCCGCCCGTAGACTAGTATGCGGGCCTCGAGATCCAATCCCGAGTCACGTTAGCCTCTTGTGCAGGGCCCGGAAGGCGAGGGATTTACAGCCAGAGCCCCCCCTGGCACCCAAGCGTCCTCCTGCTCCAGGTAGAACTCAACGGAGAGACCTCTCGCGGCGGGTTCGGTCCACGTTCCCGGCGCGGCTAACAACCCCCTTGGTTAGGGTCAGGCAGGCAGTCGGGGGTAACTGAAGCTGCCTCTCCCTTCAGGCTTCAACCTGAAGTATTTAGATATCTTTTCATCCTTTAGTTCATTGAGCAAACAATGCAAACAGTCCTTTCTAAACTGTTACAAGCACAATCAATTTCAATGGTCGTTTAGCTGGCAAACTGTTAAGGAGTGACTCCTTTTCTCCGAATGCAATCCGCATTCGATCCGGAATCAATTGCAACTTGGCAAGATTCCTATCATTCTTGGGTTAGGGTCATACCCTACCAATACTTTAGGTTTTGTTGTGGTAGGTTCCAGCGACCATGTCGCTTTAGTTTATTGTCTGGTCATTTGCTACAAGGCAAATACCTAACTTTCCTTTTCCTTGGCAATTATCCCCCAAGAAAAGTGAGTAACAGGATGATTACTCATCCTCTTGTAAGTTAAATTCTTTCAATAACTTGCCAACCTCAATTCGAGAAATGACAAAACTCTCTTGTGGACAGATCTCAAGTCTATACGATGTTGCAACTTTTTGCACATGTGTTGCATCTATTCCACGGGATCATTTCACCCATTGAATGGCGTTTTTCGGTCACGGAGTTACCTCCAGACGAGTAGCAGGGTTTAGGGTATCTTCTTACCCAACCCATTCCTAATTATATTGGCCCACGGCCCTAGGAATTTCCGACTCCGTCGGAGTTTCATCATCTGTACGAGTGATCCTTAGGATGAAACCTTAGATCATTTTATGCATGAGCATCCAATTGACTCAACATTTAGTGAATGTGTGTAAGATCTTTGGGTTTGCGGGTTTTGACTTGGCAACAAGTGTAAAACTAGGTCGAATTCTTATCGCACTAAACCCTAGTTAGCACTTGGGATACTTATCATATCGACTGAACCATGCCCATATGAATCCCGAGTGGTTTATGTGATTTAGACAACACAATATACTTGTCCTGCGACAAGGATGAACCTTTCCCAAAGGTAATAAACTAGATTTAATGGAGAACAACAGTTACAACTACACCAATACGTGTAAACATGCGATTCACTGCTTCTACGCATCACATGGTTCACAATAACCCTATCCTTCCTTGGCAAGGTAAAAATGCCTGATAATCCAAACACTAACTTCCCTAGGTCCTACTAGGACTTACATCAAATAGTCATGCCACTTGCAAGTCCATAGATCATTTTCGTGCCTTCTATTCCCTTTTCGAATAACATCTTATGGGTGTTAACTTTCCCTCATGAATCATTACAAGGAAGATCTATCTAAAAATGGGACATGCCATTAATCTTTCCATGCCTAGTAAAAAGGTGTACCTCAATAATTTCAGCCTTGTAATGGGGCAACAGTTGTCCTAGGCTCGTCACTTTTGAATACACAAAAGGAAACTTGCTAATAAGGTCCTACAAATGCATGGACACCTTATGCTCTTTTCATTAACTCCATTGAACGTACCAATGATCAATTTTCATATCTTAAGCTATTTCTAATAAATGTTCAAATAGCCAATTCATTTTCCAATTGTATTTAACTTGACTAGTTGAATTCGAACATGCATGAGTGCTTCCTAATTCATGAAGTTATCGTAAATAATTCCAATACTTTTGTGTGGAATCCAAATAGATAAAACCTGAACTTGCGGACTCCGGGAAATATCCACGTATGCTCGGGGTGAACCTCCCGCATCGCACCTTGTGATCTTTCTAGAGGCCATTGTGAATTCGATCTCCAGTTAGCCTTTGTGGATTTCAACTTTTTGCCTTGGCTTGCAGTTTTTTATGACCTTGGTCCGTCTCCCTTGTATGCGCAATTTCCTTTGAGATATGGCTTCCTTGACCGAAGTTCCGACTTGCGGAATTTGACTTGGGAAGGCCTTAGGGTTCTTATGAGGTCCTTTGGACAATGGAGGTTTGAGAACTTTAATCCACCTTGAAATTCCGGGTTTAGGAAGGATTTTGTGGGCCTTACGATGATGTTCGCGGAAAAGGGCTCTTGCGAATGGGCCTTGCAAGAATGGAGACTTTAGAGTTCTTCTTCTCCTTCCCTAAAATCCAAGGACCGGCCTTGTAAGTGATTAGTGGGAAGGCCTTACAGGCTTCCTCTTCGAAACCCGAGGAAAAAAATTAGACTTTTGGAGGATCTAGTGGGACGGGGCTTTAAATCCGAGCCTAGAAGGTTTATGGGTGATCGGTGGGAAGGGACTTGTGTTGGGAATCCACGAGAAGGGGGGGGAACTTACACTGGCTAATATGGGCTGTGTGGAAATGCAATGGGAAAGGGGGATTGAATCCCGGGGTAAAAATGGGCTTATAAGGGAACTCCCACGGGAAGGGGGCTTATAGAAGCCCCCTTAGAAGCTTCCTAGAGAAGCTTCTAAGAAGCTTCTACCAGCAGTGTCCACGTCGGGGGGGGGGTTCGTGATCCAGGCGGGCGGCGGCGGCACTGAAGCAGTCAGGCGGTCTGGGGCGGCAGCTAGGGCGGCTGGCAGCTGGCGGACTGGGCGGCAGTGTGGCGGCTGGTGACGGCGACCTTCTCCTTCTCACAGCCCGCCCTCCACTCTTCACGTCCGGCCCCCTTCAGCACGTCCGGCTCTCCTCCTTCCTCCCATGCTACCTTTCCCCCCCCCAAGAGCCAACGACAGAAACTCTGCCGTCTCCCTCCTTCATGCTCCTTCCATCGCCTCTCCACGATAGTCCCAGATTTGCCTCCTTCCATACGGCGACCTCCTACAGTCTGACAGCCTCTCCCTCCTCTCACCCTTCAAGCAGTCTGTCGCAGCCATCCTCCCTTTTTTTTTTTTTTTCCCCCCCCCCAAGAGGGGGTTCTTATAGTCCAAGGGGGGAGATGGGACCTCCCCACGTGGCCTGTTGCATGGCTCTCTCCCCCACGTCCTCATGCTCCCCTAGCCCATCTCTTTCCCCCAGCCACACATCGGCTGGGGAAAATAATAAAAAAAAATTGCAATAATTCCACCTTTATCCCCTTATCCTCCTCCCAAGAGGGAGTTTTCCTGCGGCTATGTAGGATTGAATCCCCGGCCTTATTTTCCTAAGGTGGAGTGTCTCCATTTCCTGCGTGTGGCTATAGATTAGCTGCTGGCACTAGTGATAATCTTTGCACGAGATTTACACGACGTGCGGGAAGTCAATATTTGCGGCACGTAGTGTGCGGAAATATTACATTCTCTCCCCCTTAGAAAAATCGAGATGTCCTCATCTCGAGATAAACTGGGGATATCGAAGATTGAGAGAGCTTTCATCCATCCAGGTAGCGTCCTCCTTAGGATAATCTTTCCACTGGACGAGGCATTCTTTCAAGGTTCTGGATCTCAGTTGTCTCACCCTAGCATCTAAAATCTTTTCCGGTCTTAGTTCAAGGACTCCTTGACTAGGCATTACAACTTGTTGGTCATCAAGTACATGATTTGGGTTGGGTACATACTTTTTCAAGAGACTAATATGGAATACATTGTGAACTTTTAGGTTATCAGGAAGTTTGCAGTCTATAAACATTAGGTCTTAAGCACTTGAGGATCTTGTATGGTCCACAATACCTTGGACTTAGCTTCCTGCAATCTCCTAAGGATAGAGAACTCTTCCTTGGGCATACGTGAATGAAGACCATGTCTCCTTCCTCAAATATTCTATCTTGACACTTCAAATCCATGTATGCCTTCTGTCTATCCTTCGCAGCTTTGATGTCCCGATAAAGTGAAATCATGAGCTTCGCACAATATCTTCTATTTAATTAACTGGCTTGCTCGTATACATGCTCTCATTCTATAGTAGACATGTCCATTATTGACAGAGAATTCACGATACTTAGCCTCTAGCTTTTGTTCCTGGTCCTTGATAAAGACTTCCCTTAGCATCCTTTGATAGGCTAGATCATGGCATCCTTCCTCTCTAGCTAGCTCACGTATTAGGTCGCTTAGCATGGACACCTCTGTAGCTAGAGATCTAGCTATTGATAGATTTTTGCAAGATTAGTGAATTAAGGAATGCCTTGCGATTGAATGCATCAACAACTACATTCCCCTGTCGAGGTCAGTACTTGATCTTAAAATCATATTCCTCCAATACTTCAATCCATCGACGTGGCCTCATGTTGAGCTCGTTCTGGGTAAAAATCCATTTGAGGCTCTTATGATCGGTTACTAGAGTGAACTTGTTTCCCAACAAATAGTGTCTCCAAAGCTTTAGAGCATGGATGACAGCTAATAACTCCAGATCATGAGTAGCATAATTCTTTTCGTGACTCTTCAATTTCCTTGAAGAATATGCTACTGGATGACCTTCCTACATAAGAACACACCCCAAGGCAAGAATGCTGGCATCAGTTACTACCTCGAACTCCTTATTGAGGTCAGGAAGTTTTAGAATAGGTGCTGATACCAAACATTGCTTCAATTGGTCGAAGCTATTTTGCTCGGGAGTTGACCATGTAATGGAAGTCTGCTTCTTTAGTAAGTCGGTAAGAGGTGCTGCAATCAAAGCATAGTTTTTTATAAAGACCCTATACCATCCTGTCAAGCCAAGAAAACTGCGTATCTCTTTGACGGATAATGGTATTGGCCATTCAAGCACATCTCTGACTTTGGCTGGATCTACTGATATTCCTTCTGATGATACTATGAATCCTAGATATTCAATCTGACGCTTGAAGAATGCACACTTCTTCATTTTTGCATACAGCTTATGAGACCTCATTGTCTCCAAAACAATCCGTAGTTGAGGTTCATGATCTTCTTCTTGTTTAGAATAGACTAAAATGTCGTCGAAGAAGACAAGCACGAAGTCATCAAGATATGGTCTAAAAATATCCTGCATTAATCTATTGAAGGTGGCAGGTGCATTTGTAAGTCCGAATGACATAACCAAGAATTCAAAGTGCCCATATCTTGTATTGAAGGCCATTTTTGGAATGTCCTCATCCTTGATCCTGATTTGATAGTAGCCTGACCTGAGATCAATTTTGGAGAAGATCTTTGCACCTTGAAGGCGATCAAGAAGCTCATCTATTCTAGGAATAGGATACTTGTTCTTGACTGTTGATTGATTCACCCCACTGTAATCAATACATGGTGAAGTGTTCCATCTTTCTTTTCTGGAACAGTACTTGTGCTTCCCATGGTGAACTGTTAGGACGGATGTAGCCCTAATCTAGTAGTTGCTTGAGTTGTTCCTTCAACTCAATTGCTTCCGATATAGACATTCTATAGGTTCTCTTCACAATTGGCACAGCTCCTATTACTGGCTTGATCTCATGATCTACTTCTCTTTGAAGTGGGCATTTTTGTTAACTCTTCAGAAACTACGTCCACATATTCCTTCAGTCAAGTGACCAATTCACTTTACTTCTTTATCAATATTCATAGTCAAGACAATCGGGAAAAAGTTTTATTCCATTCATATCAGCATAGCCCTTTCGGGGCACAATTATTTCTTGGGCCGATGGAACAAGTTAATACATTAATTCGAGGAGAATAAGATGTTGTTGCATTCAGCTACAGGAACTGAGTAGTAGTGCGGATTGGGGTCATCGATTTTCAGGAATCGATAGTTCATTGGAAGATTAGGGTATCTTTCCCTTTGATATCCATTCTTCTCATGACGTCCCAAAACCTTGATTCGGTCGGCAAAGATTCTTTGAATCACTTCTCCGTACACATACTTATTCTGGTTAACCCCTCGACCTCCAACCTGTAGAGTCGCGTTTGCGTGAGCCTCAACAAAGATGAACAGCTTTTACGATCTTCAAATCCTCCATCCACTTGATTCTCTTCAAGTTAATTTGAAGGTACGCAGGTCGATAGGAAGTTATGTAATAGATCCCTGAAACACCCATCCATCTCTGTTCCACGTACACAGGCGATGGATTGTAAATGCGGTCTAGGATGTTCATCATCTCAACCCTCTGTCGATAATCCGTGGAATGCATCGCGGTCATAAACATGACTTGGAACACTAAGAACCTGTTCCATGCTTCATAATTTTGCAAGACAGTATTCAAAGTAAGGAAATGTTTGGGACACAACATTTGCTTTACTTCTTCTTATTAAAATTTCCTAAAAACAAATACTTTGTTGGTTCGCTCTGATACCAACTGTAACGTGTCCGCTAGAATCATCCCGAACACGTCTTAGCAGTCCATCGGGAAGGATGTCTAGAAAGCTCCGCCCGGCACTCCCATGGAATGTTACGGGACTTGCGTTCTAGGTCTTCCCGCGTCTGCCACGTAGCGGAAGTATCCTGGCCGTTCCCACTTAGGATCGACCTGAATTTGGGTTTTCCTGTTCGGTCTTTATCTAGCAACAACTAGCTTCAGACCGGGCGCTTCTGCGTAAAGTAGTTCGCTCGGGTCTGACGCTAGTTGTTGCTAGATAAAGACCGAACAGGAAAACCCAAATTCAGGTCGATCCTAAGTGGGAATGGCCAGGATACTTCCGCTACGTGGCAGACGCGGGAAGACCTAGAACGCAAGTCCCGTAACATTCCATGGGAGTGCCGGGCGGAGCTTTCTAGACATCCTTCCCGATGGACTGCTAAGACGTGTCCGGGATGATTCTAGCGGACACGTTACAAGCTTAATCCATTAAGCTTAGTCTACTTAAGACAAGTCATCTCTGCAGGTCAACAACTTCAGGCCACACACCACAGAAGTCAAGTTCCGCAAGTAATTTCTGATTAAGTTCTTCAAGTTCCTTAAGTCGAATAAGTTCTGCAAGTCTGCAACTCTGCAAGTCACATAAGTCTGCAACTCTGCAAGTCAGACTAGTCAACTGGAGTCAGAACTGACTTGTGCTCAAAACTCCTAGAAGGGTTGTTCCTACGTAGAAACTCCGAACTGCAAAGTTGTTCGTTGGAAGGTACTCTACCCATACGCAGGTTTGCTGAAGCATTTTCAGCATATGAAGAATGATAAATTTCAGATTTTTTGAAGATTGAGAAAGATATATCGCAAAACACATAAGCCTTGTAATCCCGAACTTGAGCTATGCTCATCCCACTAACCTGATTTTGAGTGAGAAAGGTCTTTTAAGTTTTACAGGATGACGGAACCACATATGGATGATCTTACAGCTGAAGACGACCTACCTGAGCCTACGATGGAGCAAAAACTGGACTTAATCATGATGCAATTGGAAGAAGAACGAAGGGCTAGGCAAGCATTGCAAGCGCAACTGGCAAATTTACAAAGAGCGTCTACCGACAAAGAAGAACCTCAAGCTGAAGATCTGATTTGACGTACCATCGACGCAACTCTTGAAGCTCAAACCATTCGCAAGGAATCAAAGATAAGTAAAAGAAGTTTCAAATTTCGTACTTTCAATGGCATACGAGAAGGAAAAACTGTTCTAGCATTCATTAGTCAGTTTGATGACTATTTCCATGAGGAAACCTATGCAGAAAAAGATAAAATCAAGTGTGTTACTAATGGTTTAGTAGACAGAGCATCACTTTGGTGGACTGTAGTACGCAAGAGCATCGAATGTCCTGCTACTTGGGAAGATTTCAAGAAGAAGTTCATGCAGAATTTCCTTCCACTGCAATTTCATGAGAAATCTATTAAGCAATGGGATCTTCTCCAGCAACGGGATCGTGAGCCTATTCCTCAGTATACAGAGCATTTTTGGAATGCACTTCTCCAACTATGCATGCTTGAAGACGTACCAGAGGCGACACATAAGCGCAAGTATATGTCTGAAATCCTTGGGCATTACTACGCTGAAGTTAACATGTTCAAGCCTGCTACCCTTGAAGACGCTATTTCACTAGCTCACAACATTGAAGATAAGCTATGAGGTAGAGACAGACGACCACAGCAATTCCAAGCCAATGGTAACTATGGATCTAAACAATTCAATTCCAATTTTAGAATATTTAATCCAAGTCGTTTCTCTTCATCGTCTTTCCGCAAGAATTGGGCAAAACCACCTGCATTACCATCCAATGTCAATCAAAACCCTAAGCCTATTTCACAACCAAATCCAAATGTACCTAGACTTCCCGCCATTGTAAATAATGTAACCAAAGCCAAGCCAATAGTATGCTATAAATGCCACTAGCCTGGACATCTAGCAGCAAATTGTCATTCAAAGAAGCCTCGAGCTCATATCAACTACCTTGGAGCAATGGATGAAGACGAACATGAAGATATGCCTGATTTCACTGAAGATGAGGACGACACTACTACTACTTCCGATACTTTACCAGGTATGCCTACTCCACATTCATTATTGACAATGAAATGTTTGGTGCATGGAAAGGAAAAGACTATTTTGCATGATGACGGTAGTACTCATGATTTTATTTCAGCAAAATTAGTAAAAGAATTGAAGTTATAGACTGTACCTACGCATTATCGCATCAAAGCTGCATTTTTAGGCACTAGGTATAATGGTACACAAGAAGTGCAAGACTTAGAGATTGAAATTGGTCAATACATTGAAAGAAGAAATTTCTTAGTTGTTCCATTACAGTCGAGTGACATTATTTTAGGTATGCCTTGGCGACACCAGCATAACCCAAATATAGATTATTCCACACACACAATGAATATTAATTTTCAAGGAAAATCTATTATATTGTATGGTATGCATGCATCTAATGTCTTTCCACTGCTTTCGCATACTCAAGCTAAACGTGCATTACGCAAGAGTAGTAAATCTTATCTCATTTGGGTGAATGAATTGCAAGTAAAGGAAAATCATATGCATCCTAGGCATAAAGAATTTCTTGCATATTTTAAGGATTGTTTTGCAGAAGACCTACCACCAGGTTTACCTCCTTCACGTCTAGAAGACCATAAGATAGATTTGATCCCTGGTACACAACCACCTTGCAAAGCACCATATAGGCATAACCAGATAGAGCAAAAAGAAATCCAGAGTCAAGTTGAGGAATTACTAAATAGAGGATTGATTCGACCTAGCAGTTCTCCATTCGGTGTACCTGTTCTATTAGTCAAGAAAAAGAATAATACCTATCGTATGTGCATTGACTATCGAGCTTTAAATAAGATCACTGTAAAGAATAGGTATCCTATTCCTAGAGTTGATGACCTTATGGACAAACTGCAAGGCTCTGCAATATTTAGTAAAATTGACCTTAAGTCTGGTTATCATCAGGTGAGACTAGATAAGTCTGACATATTCAAGACTGCATTTAGAACACAGTTTGGTCATTACGAATTTTTAGTCATGCCATTTGGATTGACTAATGCACCTGCTACGTTTAGTAGAATGATGAACCGTATATTTCTAAAATATCAGTATTGTGTAATTGTCTTCTTTGATGTTATTTTGGTGTGTAGTCAAAATGAGAAAGAACATTATGAGCATTTGTCATTGGTTTTTCAGTTATTGAAAGAAAATCAATTGTATGCAAATCCTGAAAAGAGTGAATTCTTTAAAACAAAAATTGAGTATTTAGGTCATATTGTATCATCTAATGGAATTAAAGTTGATCCTAAGAAAATTGATGCAATATTGAATTGGCCTGTACCTAAAAATGTGCATGAGTTACGCTCATTCCTTGGTCTTGCTAGCTTCTATAGGAAGTTTGTACGTAATTTTTCATTACTTGCTTTACCATTAACCAAACTTCTGAAGAAAGGAATTGTTTATCAATGGACTGAAAATCAACAGAAATCCTTTGACTTACTGAAACATGCATTAACCCATGCCCCTGTTCTACAGTTGCCTGATTTTAATAGACCATTCTTTCTAGTAGTGACCGATGCTAGTGGATCAGGAATAGGAGCTGTACTTATGTAAGACAATCATCCCATAGCCTATTCTAGTTGTAAGTTGAAACCCTCTGAGCTGAAATATTCCACATATGACAAAGAACTATTAGCAATTGTACAAGCATTAAGACAGTGGAAACACTACTTAATGGGTTCAGAATTTATGATTAAGACCGATCAGCAAAGTATTAGACATTTACTTAGCCAACCCCAAATCTCTGACCGTCATATCAAATGGGCCTCCTTTATTCAAAGTTTTCATCCTATTATTCAATACCAACCTAGAAAAGAAAATGTAGTGGCTGATGCATTGAGTAGAAGACCTGCCATTCATAATATTTCTGTTATATCTTTTGATTCTTTGATTCCTATGAAAGATACATATCATCAGGATATTACTTTTCATGCTGATTGGAATAAATTAGTTCAAAATAATTTGATTCCTATTGATTCATTATCATATAATGATGGATTTATGTTTTATGAAAAGAGATTGTGTGTTACAATTCCATTCCGATCTTTTGTTTTGAATGAAATTCATTGTCCCCCATATCAAGGTCATAGAGGTATCATGTCTACCTTACGTATATTAACTGAAGATTTTTATTGGCCGCATATGGATGCTGATGTATCTAACTATGTTTCTAAAGACAAGCAATGAATTTCAAAGTTGATGAATATGTTTGGCTGAGAATAGAAAAACGTAGACTGCAAAGTGTAGATAGACATCCAGTTGTCAAATTAGCTCCTAGATTCTATGGACCATTTAGGATCATTCATAAAATTAATGATAATGCATTCAAGTTAGAATTACCACCTCATTGGAAAATTTGCA
The DNA here is from genome assembly GCF_053477565.2 of Lygodium microphyllum. Lineage (NCBI taxonomy): Eukaryota > Viridiplantae > Streptophyta > Polypodiopsida > Schizaeales > Lygodiaceae > Lygodium > Lygodium microphyllum. Next base: position 136,347,032 of record NC_141151.1, on the reverse strand, counting down.
ACACATTTCACATTAGTTTATTGAGACCATTTAGAGGCCAATTACCTGTACACCCTGTTTATGAAAACCCACCTTTATTAGAGGAAGAGACTAAAATACTTGAACCAGAAGCTATTATAGATACTGACTTTATGACCACTAGAACTGGCCAAAGATATTCTAGATATTTAGTTAAATTTAAGAACTATCCTGTAGAGGAAGCACAATGGATGCACGCTAGAGACTTAAATGCTTTCCCCACTCTGTTAGCTCCACATTGAGCTAATAGCAATTGAGGTCAATTGCTATCCCACCTCGGGGATATGATGCCAGGAGGCATATTCCACGGTGGATTCCGTGCCACGGTGGATTCCGTGAGGTTTTACGGTGGATTCCGTAAACTTTGATGACCGGGGCTCATACACAAAGTGGATTCTTTGTGCGAGAAGTTGATGGGGACGCCTGTCCTTTTCGGGCGTTTCATTAATTTAGTGTGTACATGGGTGATTCCATAGCGGGTGATTCTGCAAAATGCATATTAAATTAATAAACGTTTATGAGTTTAGAGTGCGCACTCGTAATAAATTAAGGTTAGGATTTATTTATGTAGCTGAAGACTGCTAGGTATTCACTTTTGTCGGTTTAATTGTATTATTTTACTAACGATTGTGAATGCTTCAGTTGATGTGTAGAGATAGCAGTAGTGGCGGAGGAAAGTATTGAAGGATAGCGAGTATTCGATCTATGGATTATATTTTGATAGGCGCCACGCCTATATTTTGTCATGTCTATTGAGGCATCGATTATTTATTATTATTTTGTATGCGCCCATGCGCACGGTTATGTTATTTCTATTTGGACATTGTATTGGGCGTGCCAGACTCTATGGGCACCGTCCATTAGCTTTATTCCTATTTTTGTAAAAGCAAACTCAAAAGCTAAAAGCTTGATATATTTTTGTAAATTGGGCTATTATTGAGCATGAAGATGGAAATATACATAAAATACATGCTTTGTGAAGCGCTCACACAAGGCATGGGGGGAGATTGCACCCAATTGGTCTCTTGTTCTTGTCGTTCATGCTTTTTACCTTGTAACTTGTGCAAAAAGTAGAGTTCATTGTTCTTGGGGACCTTCCGGCATTCACTACGCGAGCATACAACGACTGATCTGTGCACCAATAGATGTCTGAGCAATGCACTCTTTATTTAATGAAATCATGTGAAAAATTTACCTTTACCTATGCTTACTATTGTTGCCTACAACAATTCTTAATCTAGAGTTTTCCAATTGATTAAGCCATAGTTCCCCTAAAACTTCTTATTCTAGACAAATTAATTAAACAAAGAGCATTTGTGTCTGTAACCCCACCTCTAGAATATTATTAGTACAATTGAGTTCATCCACAAGTTTTAGAGGATCTAGTGGAGTTCTATATAGTGCAAAGAGGAGGCTAAAAACATTGAAAAGTATCCAAAGTTAATTTTATTTTCAAAATGCCTCCTCTTTTTCAACCACTCATCTGTTTCTACTTTAATGATGAAACCTAGCAATGAACTTTGTCTTCTGATTATAAGTCAACTTTATAATGTACATACCAATCTCCTCTATAAAAACTTCTGTGTTGTCTTTCTCAAAGCTCCTCAAATCTAAGAGAGGACTTGAGATCGTTACTTTGTTACAAGAAACACTAAGCGTATGTTCACCAAAATTAATGACATGATTCATGAGATTGTGAGGAGCCACTTGCATTTTATAGTTGGAATTTCATGGCATTGATGGTGATGACTCTAATTACAAGCTACTTGCCTATTTTTAGAATCTCCAAAGGGTGAGGACTCTTCTTTTTAGCATGTGCAATGTAAATGAAGAAACATCAAAATACAATATAGAATTACATTGTGTAAGCATATAGGTATCAAACATTGATCCATTATATAAATGTAATCTTTTACCAAGAAACACCAAAATCTAATTTTCATTATTGGTGAGCTTGATGAGAGTAATATTACTTTTATATTTGATCCAAGGGGATTGCTACACAAATGTTTGTGGACCGGGGGGAAGGACTAGATACATCACGTGCTTTTGCATAGCTAAGAGATTAACGGCTATGAGATTATGGTGGATTTTATTTCAACCCAACAAAGACATATTACAATGTCAAATGGACTCGGTGGCATAACTGCATATGTACATATGCAAGATGATGCATCCTTTATTAAGGTCTAATAATAGAATGAAAAAGGGGGAGAGATTATGTATTTCATTAAATTCTTAAGGGGTTTAATGTGCTTTTAGGATGCATGCGCAGGGTTGGTAGCAATGTTCATTTTGCCGCCATTTTGAGGGAGACGTGTTATAACTCAACCAATATTCACACAGAGAGAGAGAGAGGTTTCTTTGAGCTATGGTATCGTCACTATTCATTTGCCTATCCTCTAATCCTCTCACTTTGTTGTCATTATTCATCTACAATACTGCCTGTGGCTTTTGTAGAGAAGGGGGCTTTGGAGGTCGTCAGTCCAGGAGTAGCTGGTGCAGGTAGGCAACGATCAATTAATTTCTGAGATAGCTACTGTTCATCGCCTACATCACCTCCTTTCCACACCTAGCAGGATCGAGCCTACATCTTCATTCTTGGTTGCAGTGTCTACTCGTTCCACGTCTTGTTCAGAAATTAGACACGAGACTGCTTCATACAATCAACCGCTGCGAAACTGGTGTTCTTTTCAGCTCAATCAAACAGGCCCAAGGGGAGAAGACGAAACTTCGTGAGAATGAACCTCGAACTCTCATATGTCTGGGATCAAGGTAGAGGTTATGAATTATAGAGTGTGTCATACTCTAAATAGATCTTGAAGCGCAATAAAGGCAGCGTCCTAGTGTTGAACATCGGTAAACGCAGCCAAGGAAGGCTGGATTTGATGCATACGGTAGTGTAGGAGAGAGAGACAAAAAACACTGGTACTTGAGGAGAGGGAATATTTGCACAATAGCTGTTAGATACAAATTAGCCGTGGAGATTTTTACCTCTTTAACACTAAAGAATATATCTACTCCCCAATCTTGTTTGAGTTTTGATAGTTGAAAGCATGGTCTATCCACCAACAACATATTATAAGAATCTCCTACTCCATCCATCCGAAGTACCACAAAACATACTTTGAACTTTATACCTACAATATAATACCCCTTGCTATCCTTTGTCAAATTCTTGATTTTCTTATAATGGATCGTTGACCTTCATTTTGGATTTGCTATTTCTAAGTCTCTTCTCTACCCTTTTGGCACAACATCAGCCAAAACATCTATGGTGGCATTTTCTTAAATTCAATATTAGCAATTACATTTGCAATGGTCTTATCTAGACCCTTCACAAAATAGGAACTTTCTAGTTCCACTAACCGTTGATCCACAGCACCCGATCTATTCAGCAAGGTCTTGAACCTTTGTGCATAATCTTGCACAAGCATAGACTTTTGTTTGATTTGTTTTTACTTCTTTAACACATTTGTGGCTATTTTATCTTTTTTGAATCTACTAAAAAATGGATTTTTTAGTATACCATAAGTAGCAAAATTACCAATACCATATGTATTATACCAATCCATAGCCTTACCCTTAAAGATTGCACCAACAGAAACGAGGCATAGACGCCCATGTTAGACGCGCAAAGTCGGGCGCGTCTATCACAGCGTCTATAAGTGCGTGTAAACGTGCGTGTAAATAGACGCGAATTTTGCGTTTATATATCCGCGCAAATAGACGCTAATATAGACGCACTAGCAGACACACAATTATTTAACCACCTAAAATTAGCAATTCACATAATTAAAAAATCAAAGTTAATAATTATTTAACCATCTGAAATTGATTCTTGAGCATGCACATGTGTGCATGATAAAAACCATAGAATTAAGAATACACATTGAATCATTGAATTAAAAAAATAGAGTTAATAATTACTTTTTCATTGCTCTCTAATGAATGGCAGTTCCTCCAGTTGACAAGCCTGATATGAGTAATTAGCGGCAAGAGACAGAAACCTTACAATTAGTAGCAAGCATTGCAATATATATCTCGTAATTTCTCTATCTACTTGAAGATGATAAAAGATACTTCCTTTTTATTATGGAAAATTCAATTTAGCTTTAAAATTGACTATTGATTCTTGAGTATGCACATGTGCACATGATAAAAACCATAGAATTAGGAATACACATTGAATCAATAAGCAAATTAAGTATGTTATAGTGAATGATCCATCTCATCTTCAATGAGATCATCCCTTGCTAAACTATCTACTTCTAGGTCTATGTTACCAAGAGGTAACGAAACAAATAAGTTTATCCCACTATCAGATGTGTTGTTATATTGCTCAATAACTTCATCAATATCATCGACAATCACATTATTGTCTTCTTTTGCATTTCCTTGAACGTCCTCGCGAGGTTCATCTTGTACTATATCACGCATATCATCCATTATGGTGTCATCATGCACATCATCATTAATTGTTGGATTCTCATTTGCTATCTCCATGTCGGTAATATTACCATATATTGGTTTTGAACGATTAGATATAGGGATGACATACCACTATCGGTTATTGTTTACCATTGGATGATACACAACCTATATTTGAAAAACAAAAGCAAAAAACTTAAGTACTTATTATATTGTGTATATGTATCACATGTATACATATGAAAAAATTAGCCTTTGCATATATACATGCTCGCATTGTTGAGGTAGTACTAATGTGTCATTCTTGTTTTGGTGAAATTTTGTAGAGTTAATGATTACAAAACCACTTGGATGACATCTGATTGTGCAATGCTCACCATTTGTTACCACTTCTTTAAACCACTTCACATCCAGTACATATATAAAGAATCTCTGAAGTCAAGCTTCAGAATATCTTGGATCAGGCCACAATAACCTTCCATGGTACCATTGGTATCCTCGAAGTGAGCAAGGACACCACAATCTTGGGTATTTCTCTTTTCATCTATACGTTGAGTTCGAAGATGTTTACCCTCACACCAAAGTGCATTGAATAATGTGCACTAGTAGTAAAAGATAAAAGATCAAACATATCAATTATTTATATAAAATAAAACTTATAGAAATAAATTAATTGATAGTATGTCTCACCTTTGATAAGCAACCTCGTGCGTATTCCCACTCTTCTTGAGATATATTAATTTCCTCCTCTTTTTTCATTCTCTCCATTTCCTCATGTAACCAATCTATATCAATATGATGTGGGAGCACATTTAGATGATCTGGAAATGAGACATTACGTCCATATCTAGTGCGAAATTCTTGTCTTTTACTTTTTCTTCTTGCCCTTGCTTCATTATATAGTGTCACCCATTTGCTCATTACATCACTATTGAGCACACAAAAACTATTTAACTTACGAAGTTCTTCATTTGTTAGCACTTTACTCATTCCTTTTCCTTGAGGTACTACTCAAAAATTTTACCATTTCAAGGAGCAATAGCTATTGTTTGGCCATCTTTCTCAAAGTGACACTTGGTATGGTCAAAACTGACCAAGATCCACAAGTCTTGCAATTGAAAGAAGGTTCCTTTGTAGATCTAGGACATGTAAAACTTACGCAAAATTCTTGTTGAAGAAAGAGTACCAAGATATAAATCACCTATACCTTTGACTTGATAGGTTGTGTCATCAACAAGATACATCAATTTCTTGACAGGAATAGAATGATAATTATATAACCATTGGGATTGATATATCCTGTTTACCGTAGCACCAGAATGAATAATAAAAAGAGATCCATCATGAACATGAAGTATCCTTTCTGGAGAGATAGAATATCTCACACAATTTGCTTCTTCAAGACTGTTATCATGTGTAGCACCATATGCTCTAGTATGATCTGAACCAAGATGCCTCATGAAACATAGACAGGTTTGATGATCACTCTTCTTGTAGTAGTCATAAGGAGAATAATCTCTGGATAAATGTGATTGTCTACTTGTAATATCATATTCCTTATCATATTTTTTTGCCAAGCAATCATCTGCAGTGTGACCATTTCTATTACAATAAGAATGATGTTTGTTAGGAAACTTGAGATGAGAGAATTACTACCATGACGACTCCTACATGTATAGCGTGGGAAGGTACACCTTCGAGAATGTAAAGCTTGGTCAATTTGTTTTGGTTGTGTGTCCTCTTGTGAGATCATAATTGTTTCTTAATTTGTGTGTCATCGTTCATGTGGTTGTGAATATTCAATCAAAGATATACAAGTTTTATCAAAACTTATCCCATTTTTGTTAGATAATATGGTGACAATATTATCATAAGTAGGATCCTTTACAGTGTCAAGAAACTATGTTACCAATTGCTTTCATGGAATAACATCACCAACAATAGCAAGATGATTGATAATGTTCTTGAATGACTCGATATGTGTTGTCATAGAAGTTTTGATGTTGTTTTGTAACTCAGTGATCTGACTACGAAGAGAAAGTATTTCTATAATAGACTTCTTCACAAAATTTGCTATCATATACTCCCATATAGCTTGTGAGGTTGAAAGATTGCATACATCAAGCATAAGAGATTCTTGAAGAGTAGAAAGAATATATCAATGAGCTACTTTGTCATGTTAGACCCACTCATTATAAACAATTTTCCATTCTTCAAAGATAGATCCTTCACTTACAAGAGTATTATCACGAGGCTTGATCACTTGGTTGAGGCAGACATTCATAATTACCAAGAACAATGTAATGCAAGTCATCACCTTCAAGAATTAGCAGCATCTTTACTTTCCACCCATGGAATCCTTGTCCTTGAAAATGAGGGATGGAATGTTGTCCTGAAGAAAATCCATTGATGATTATAAAATTTGACATAGCTAGCTGAGAGAATACATACAACATGAGATCACAAAATCTGCACACCATATACGAAATGACGACAAAAGTGCAACACAAAAAATCATATACACATGCTATGTTTTAAGGAAAGACGTTTAGTTCAAAAAGCATACTCCAAAAGAAAGAGACCCAAGATAGACGAAACATGAGCAAGAATAAAGCGATCCAAAATTGACAAAACATGTGAGAGAAGAAATGGGTCCAACATAGACAAGAAATATGAACAACGCTCAAAACATTATCACTTTACTTTTTAGCCAAGAATAGATGATGATTTGGCTAATTTTGGCAAAAATGCATAAACACAAAGCTGATTAATCGTGATGTAGCTTGTGTCATAGAAGTCTACATGAAAAGCTATTATCCTATTTGTTTTCCTAATTCAAGTCCAATTTACCTAAACTGACATAACTTTTGATACAGAATTCCAAATTGAACAGGGATTTGATAAAAAGAAAGCTTGTGAGTCCTAGCACATTACAAAAATTGGTTTTCTTAAGAAAGGAATTTCATTAAGAGTTTCTCAACTAGGAACTTTTAGGGTGTCCAAGCAAGGCATATCTACAATTCAACATATCTGCAATCTAAATGATGATCAAGTGAACTTTTTCTATGCTTAAAAGTCATAACATAAGATGCTCATAACATACACAATACATCAAATTTAAGCATTAAAAAAACATGAATCAAGAATAGAAGAGATACTACATAAGTATACTTCCTAATTGTCTTCTTTAAGGAATTGGTTGTAGTCAATCGTGATAGCTCTGATACCATGTTGAAATGTAGATAGAGAAGATATGTACAGACATGATAGAGAGACAAGAGACACAACAATGTCAAGATTGTGGGAGAAAAGGAAGGAGTCTCACTTGTAGCTTTCTTGCTTGCACAATGGGGGAATACACACACAGGTGGAGGCTGAAAACAGTTTTCCTCTTCTTAGTTGTGTAAGCCAAAAGAACAACTCATACAAAGAAATAGAACAACCCTATATATGGGTCTCAAACCAAACTCAACTAACTAAGGTGGCATAGTAAGTGAGCCATGAACTAGAGTAGATAAGGATAGCTGTCATCTAGCTATTATTCATGGGCGGTGTACCAACCGCATCTGCAACTGACACGTCGGTGACATAAATGCACAACGGTCACCCTGGCATATCACAAGTGGAGCTCGATATCTCAACACTCCCCCTCGAGCTCAATCCCAATTCTTGCACACCAAGCAGGTCTCTGAACTTGCGCAGCTTCTCTGCGCCCAATGCCTTTGTGAATATGTCAGCTACATGATCCTCTGTGCTGACATAAACTAGATCAATAAGACCTAGTTAAACCCTCTCCCGCACATAGTGATAATGCACCTCAATGTGCTTTGTTCTAGCATGATAGACTGGGTTATTTGCCAAGTGTATACTACTCATGTCGTCACAATAAATGACAACTGGCCCATCTGTAGGCTGATGCATATCCTAAAGTAGCTTATGCAACCAAGCTACCTCACATGTAGCCATTGCTGCGCCCCTGTACTCAGCCTCTGAGCTAGATAAGGCAACTGTAGGCTGTTTCTTGCTGCTCCAAGTGACTGTAGCACTCCCAAAAGAGAACACACATCCACTGGTAGATCGTCTATTAGAAATGCTACCAGCCCAATCAGCATCACTGTATCCATGCAACTGTATCTGAACCCTAGTCTCATAAAATAGTCCATATTGCAATGTGGACTTCACATACCTGAGTATGCGTCTAGCCACATCCAAATGCGATTTCCTTGGAGCCTGCATAAACTGACTTACCAATCCAACAGCATAACTCAAATCTCGCCTGGTAATAGTCATATAAATCAAGCTTCCTACTATGCGTCTGTACATAGTAGAGTCTTCCAGAAGCTCACTTGCATCTGCGCTCAGCTTCACATTCTGCTCCAAAGGAACTGAAATAGGCTTACAGCCTGTCATCCCATATTTGGACAGCATGTCCAATCAATACTGCCTCTGCAAGAGCTGTATCTCACTTGGTGATCTAATCACCTCAATGCCCAAGAAATAACGCAGCTCTCCCAAATCCTTCATCTCAAACTTTTGCTTCAATAGCATTTTTACATGAAGGATATCTTCATCACTGTCACCTGTCATAATCAAATCATCAACATAAATGACAAGTAGGATAATACCTTTCTCTGCTTTTCTCACATAAAGTGAGAAATCTGCCTTGGAAATCTGAAAGCCAATAGTGACAAGATACTGTCCTATTTTGTTAGACCATGCTCTAGGTGCTTGCTTCAAGCCATACAAGGCTTTCTTCAACCTGCAAACAAACTCAGGATGAACAGAATGCACATAACCTGGTGGCTTCTCCATATAGACCTCTTCTTGCAAATCACCATGCAAGAAGGCATTCTTTACATCCATCTGATGTAAAGACCATCCCTTTGATGCAGCCTTAGCAATGACTGCTCTTACGGTTGCCATCCTTGCAACTGGACTGAATGTTTCTTCATAGTCAATGCCATATGTTTGTGCATACCCCTTGACTACTAATCTTTCCTTGTATCTGTTCACAGAACCATCTACATTGTGCTTCACCTTATAAACCCACTTACAACCAATTACATTCTTACCTTTAGGCAAAGGTACCAATTCCCATGTAGCATTTGCTTCCAAGGCATCCATTTCTTCATCCATGGCTTTCTCCCATTTTTCTTTTCCCATGGCTTGCTCAAAAGAAGTGGGTTCTGGTTCCTGTATCACCTTGACCATATATGCATAGTGAATGGCTGTAAATCCATCATATTTCAGCCTATCCACAGGATACCTAGCTCTCGTAGACCTGCACAAAATAGGTTCACTCCCAGGTGCTCTCAAAACATCCCTGGTCTTCCTTACTCCAGGTGTAACAATATAAGAAATACCCAACTCATCATCAATTATCTGTTCTGAGCCACTGGATTCACCATCCACATAAGAGTGACCTGCATTCACATCAAACGTGGGCTGATCAACCTTCTCTTTTCCTTTTCGTGATACCTGCATACCACTATCTGCATTTCTTTGAGAAGATTCTCTTGATTTCAATCTGCCTGTCCATGGTGAAGAATGTGAACCACTACTAGAGGACGCTCCAGGTCCACTAATATTTTGTGACTGCTGCTGTGAATTCTGTGCAGTATTACCATTTTGTGCATCTACATCATCAATCATATTTACTGGTTTATACCAGCTACTCATCTCATCAAAAACAACATCTCTGCTCATTATAAACTTACGACTAGAAGGGTTATAGCATCTATACCCTTTTTGCTGCAGAGAGTAACCAATAAAGATGCACTTCTTAGCTTTTGGGTCCAACTTGGATCTCAACTCATCTGGCACATGTACATAGGCAATGCAACCAAAAATTTTCAAATGAGAAATATCTGGTTTCCTACTAGTATACCTCTCCTCTGGAGTCATCCCATGTATTGCTGCAGTGGGAGTCCTGTTCATTATATAGACTGCTGTAGCAACTGCTTCAGTCCAGTAAAAATCTGGCAAGTCTTTTTCATTGAGCATGGCACGAGATACCTCTCCAATATGCCTGTTTTTCCTTTCTGCAATTCCATTTTGTTGTGGGGTATGACTGCATGAATATTGCTGCTTTATGCCATGCTCCTGCAGGAACCTTGCAAACTCATTTGAGAGGTACTCTCCCCCTCCATCTGACCTTAGGCATTTTATTTGCAGGCCTGTTTCTTTTTCAACCATAGCTTTAAGAGTTTTGAAATGCCCAAAAACTTCACTTTTCTTTTTCATAAAATACACCCAAACTTTTCTGCTATAGTCATCAATAAAAGTGACAAAATAATGATAGCCTCCAAGAGATGCAGCTTTAGTAGTCCACACATCAGAGTGGATTAATTCCAATGGCTTCTCACTCTCTTGAACATGTCTAGGAAATGGTTTCCTTGCCTGTTTTCCAAATTGGCAGGCTTTACATACCTTATGCATTTCTGCAACCTTGAATTTAGGCAATCCTGCAACAATATTTTGGGCCTGCATTGATTTAAGTCGCTGTACATTAACATGACCAATGAGTTTATGCCAGATATCAATATCTACAACTACACCGGTCCCATGTGCAAACATTTCTGCACTCAATTCAGACATGTCTGCATCCAATGTAAACATTCTGCCCTTCTTTTTTCCTTTTGCTATCAAGCGACCTTTATTTTTCATATCCTCAACAAAGCATCCATGAGGATTAAATCTGACCTGCAAGCCCTGTTCAACCATTTGACCAACAGAAACTAGATTCTTGGTGATATTCGGGACATGAAATACATCGGACAAGTATTTCTTTTTTCCATCCTGCATAGACAAATGAATTTTTCCAATCTGCACAATAGGATGTGCAGTATCATCACCAGTCTCCACAAATCCTGATTTTTCCATTTTCCTTGCATCCTCCATCCATTCTGCATGACCTGTCATGTGGTTTGATGCACCTAAGTCAACATACCATACATCGTTGCTTTCTTCTGCACTTGTCACAGAATTATTCATGTGCTGCACTATAAATAAATTCTCATTTCGGTCATCACCCTGTCTACTAGAAGATGCATAATTCCCTTGTTGCAGTTTTCCATTCATGATGTCATTCTGCTTTTTATAGCATTCTTTAGCCATATGACCCATTTTACCACAGTAGTAGCATTCAACATTACTGTTTGCATTTTGGCCTCTTTGCCATCCACCACGACCTCTTTGGCTTCCCCTGCCTCTAGAGTTACCACGTCCTCCTCCATAGGACTGGTTTTCTTGAGATTGCTGCATATTCTGATTTCTACCACGGCCTCCAAATCGGCCTCCTCTACCTCTGCCTCTACCTCTTCCAGCATTTGGGTAGAAGACAGCTTCTTTTGAAGTTCCTCCTGAATAAGATGCACCACCATTTCTCTGCTCCTCAAAAATTAGAAGAGCAATCAACTCCTCAAAATCAGGAAATCTTTCACGAATTGAAATGGATGTCCGAAATTGTGCATAATCCTTTCCTAGACCATTCAAGATCATAGAAACTAAATCATCATCTTCCACTGGCGACCCAATGGAAGCAACTGCATCTGCAATCTTCTTCACCTTCATGTGGTAGTCATTGATGCTCATACTTTCTCTTTGCACATTATGCAACTCTTGCTTGAGCTGCATTTTCCTGGCTTGCGTATTTGTGCTATACATTTTTGACAAAGTATCCCATGCCTCCTTTGGCGTACTTGCATCTTGAATATGCACAATCATAGAGTCTGAAATACTGATAGACAGCCAATACATAACTTTTCTGGCTCTCTCATGCCATGCTTTAAATGCCTGCATTTGCTGTTGATTGGGAACATCAGGAAGAATAGGTTCTTCTTCATTTCCTGCAACAAATTCCCAATATCCTTTTCCCATAAGGAAATTCTTCATTCTAAACTTCCATGCTTGGAAGTTTTTCTTATCAATATTTTCAGTGACAATCTGTGAGAGAGAATCAGACGCCATTAAGAACACTGCAAAAAGTTCTGTCACTGCAAAGAACACAGCTTCAGCCTCACAAGGGCTAATCTGCAAAACTGAGGAAAGTGGTATTTGACCACACACTCACTTCCTAGTGACGATTTTGCATCAACAGGCAACAAGGATGATTCTGTAACTCCCAATGTCTCTGCACACAAGCATACGATGCAATTTCTATAGTAACTTTTCATCGACCTGTAGAACAGTGGTCGCACAGCATAAAACTGGGCCTTTTCTTGAGTGCGTGTAGAAAACTTCCGCCTCCAAAACAGGCCCCGAAATTGCCTCAAATAAAAAAAACAGGGTCGCCAAGGGCTAAAGCCTCCTCCCGCAGCATATACTGCCCTCTTGCTTCACCGCGAAGGGCGTCTTAACCTGAGACAATGCACTCTTGCAATTTTCGGCTGTGCTACCTGCAGAGATCTGCTCCCAAAACAGAAAATGAAAGCAACACTGCTCCTCTTACCAGAACACTGCGAGCTTGGCTTGCTTTCTTGAACTCCTTACCACGAACAAGGCTCTGATACCATGTCAAGATTGTGGGAGAGAAGGAAGGAGTCTCACTTGTAGCTTTCTTGCTTGCACAATGGGGGAATACACACACAGGTGGAGGCTGAAAATAGTTTTCCTCTTCTTAGTTGTGTAAGCCAAAAGAACAACTCATACAAAGAAATAGAAGAACCCTATATATGGGTCTCAAACCAAACTCAACTAACTAAGGTGGCATACTAACTGAGCCACGAACTAGAGTAGATAAGGATAGCTGTCATCTAGCTATTATTCATAGGCGGTGTACCAACCGCATTTGCAACTGACCAAATACTATCTCATATTGATCACAATCTACATATATATATAGGTGAGACCTAGTCTAGATAGGGTGAGCTATATATAGCTCCAACATCAATGGGTTCATTAGATGTGTCTTCATGTTTTTTGATGAGTAAGACAACCACTTGATCACTCTTTTTTGGACTTTGTGAAACTTAAAGGGAGGTCTTGCCATCTCTTTTGACTTTGACTTTCTCACTCATTGTTGTAAGTAGTATATTTTAGACTTGGCAAATTGGATTGGTTGGGGAATATCTACATCAAAGTCACTACTTTGTTGAGTTAAAACTTGTTGTGGTGGTCTCTTTGACCTTAACTAGATTTTTGTCAACCACGAATACCTTAGGATCTAGATAACGATCATTGATCTTGTACCCCATTCATTCATACTGTAGTAATGAAGGCACCTTATCCATTTCAACTATGAGTTGTATCTTATAATACTTGAATCAATGAGCAAGCTCTCAGTTGTTGATGGTTAGAGATCCATATTGATTTTCTTAATGGTATAGCCATTTGTGTCATATTGGACCTAATGAGATTTAGTATCAATGTCATCCCAAACTGGCTAGTCATTTATCAAGGAGGAAAATGGGTTATAATATCAACATGATTAAGAAAAACTAGCCACCATTGGGGCTAAGAATCTTACATAACACAAACCTACCCATTGGGGTAAGATAGTCCTAGAAGGTCATAGCTATTGAGGAAAGGGTGTTTTTTAAAGGAAAAGAGGTCCTTTTATTACCTTACAACATGTAAGGAAAGGGTTTTTTTGAATAGCCTTTGAATACATGTGATATACAAGGTTTACATATAGTGACCCCTCCCCCAAGGTCAAGAGCTATCATAAAGATCAGTATTGAGATCCTATGTGAGGATCTATTGTGAGGGTTGGAGTGTCTCAAGCATTTATAGGAAGATTGATATTCCAACTCTTCTATGAATGATAGTCCTAAGGTGGTGAGAAATCATATTCATCCTCAAGAGAGGAAATGTATATGGCCGATGGTTGAGACGTTGGAGAGTCATTTGAATCTCAACATAAGGGTGCTACGATAGCATCCAACTAAAGTGGTGAGGTTCTCCAAGATTCCATCCCGATGCAAGCTATCTCCTTCCTATTCCCTAGGAAGACTAAACTATTACCATAGTTCTCAATGAGACATGCATTGCACATCCATGGTTGGATAGGTAATAGGTGGTAGTCTATACCTTTCATGACAACAAGATTAACTTTGAATTTTACTTCAACCATCTTGGCTAGCCAATCTCTAAAAACTCCAATTGGTTTAACTTTAAATCCATCAAGAATGCTTAGATTAAAGTGTTGTGGAGGTCACTAATGAATACATGTGTATATCATATGGGTTTGAAATAAGAGATTTTTAAAATTCCATATATATATATATATATATGTATGTATATATATATATATGTATGTATAGATATATATATGTATGTATAGATATATATATATATGTACAAAAGGGTGTCACATAAAGGGGTTATTTATATATGTACAAAAGGGTGTCACATAAAGGGGTCATTTGAATCTCAACATAAGGGTGCTACGATAGCATCCAACTAAAGTGGTGAGGTTCTCCAAGATTCCATCCCGATGCAAGCTATCTCCTTCCTATTCCCTAGGAAGACTAAACTATTACCATAGTTCTCAATGAGACATGCATTGCACATCCATGGTTGGATAGGTAATAGGTGGTAGTCTATACCTTTCATGACGACAAGATTAACTTTGAATTTTACTTCAACCATCTTGGCTAGCCAATCTCTAAAAACTCCAATTGGTTTAACTTTAAATCCATCAAGAATGCTTAGATTAAAGTGTTGTGGAGGTCACTAATGAATACATGTGTATATCATATGGGTTTGAAATAAGAGATTTTTAAAATTCCATATATATATATATATATATGTATGTATATATATATATATGTATGTATAGATATATATATATATGTACAAAAGGGTGTCACATAAAGGGGTTATTTATAGATTAAATAAGAAGGATTGTGTTTTAGTCAAGAAAAGTTCACAAATAAGGATATTTATAAATCCACCTTGAATGCATGTGATATAGAGAATATAAATATGGTGAACCCCTCAAGATTAAAGTGCACTAATTCAAGGTGTGATTTGGCAAGGTTAGTTCCTTCGACCCAATATTTTAATGCTTGCCAAATCAATGGGCTACATTTGAGCAGAGTCTGAGTAGAGTGGTAATTTTAGTGGATGCAAGAGCTAATAACGATGGGTTCGATAGTATTATAGATATATTGAAAACTGCTTGCATCATGAATAAGAAATATCTCTTGTTCCATGGGTTTTGATTGGTCTTAGTTGTGATTTCACCAAGTTGTTGAGGTTTCTCTTATGGAGATTCATGCAAGAGGCTTGAAAGGCTCGAATATGTGCCAGCTTGCCCCATATACAGCTTGTCTCGAATCACCTATATCCATTCCTTCACTTTGTCAATAAGTGTAGTAAGTAGCTAAACTAGGTCAAGATATACCTTTTCTTTTACAATGCCTCCTTTACTTTAGTAGTTTGAGGTGTAATTGTAGTACTCTCAACACTAGAGGCAGCAACACAATTATTTGGGGTGGTAATGTGAGTATTTTTCTTTTAGTCTTGGGTTAATCTCTCTTTCTGATTTTATTGGTGCTCTTTTTTCCAATGACAAGTCCATCCATAATTATGGGACCTATTACTCCCCCTAACTTTACTTTGTAGGCGAGTAATGGCATGCACGAGAATGGAAATACTATCTTCATCAATGATAATTTCCACTCTAAATAGACTCAAAGGAATGAATGGCACTATTGCCTTCCTTTTGCTTGCCTTATGTTGTGGACAATTTGGATACAAACTGCATACATGTGGGAAAATGCATGCTAAGGGCAATGTTGGTCAATATTAACAACCTTAGACTCATCTTGTTTTTATGTACACCTTGAGGAAACATGACCTAGCTGCCCACAGTTCCTATAGGAAATGGGGTCTCAATTTGCAGGAATACTTGGCTTTCAACCTTGTCCCAACATTATAATGGGTATATGATAGTAATCCATGAAGATCAAATGCCCCATGTCATTGTAATAAAATATTTATATTTATGTATTCCTCTTGTTTAGTTGGTTCTTCAATGAAATGGGCAAGGGGATTGTTGGGAGGGTGTGTAGCGATTGGGACTGGAGGTCTAGGGATTCCTAAGTAATATATCTCAATTCATTGCACCACTACTAGAGGGGTTGACATAGCCAATTTTGGTGCAATTGGAGGATGTTTAGCATGGGCCATGACTATTGATAGTCAAAGCTAGAAGCATGGGGCCCTCACAACACTCTACAATGTGTTGTCACATGGCCAAATTATCCATAGTTCATGCATGATTGAGTTGGCTAGCAACATTTCAAAGGAAGGTGTTCCTACTTTAGTAAATGTATTGCATATTCTAATGGTATGGTATAATTTTGAGTGAACATTATGTAACCAAGGGGATTTTGCCTGATCCCAAGCATCTTGAGTGTTTCCTATTCTAGTTAGGATGGTTGGTAAGATATGGATCTCTAGTTGCATCATTTTTTAGTAGTTGAACATGCATCATTTCATAAGATCCAAGAGGGAATCCTATGAAAAGGCCATTTCTTTTGCATTCAACAATATTCTTGGGATGTTTTACATCTCAAGTTACATGGTTGCAAGTTGGTATCTAGTGTCATTGTTAAGGTCCAATAGCAATTGATTAAGAGTCTTTTCCCCTTAGCCTTGTAACTCTCAAAGTTTCCTCTTGAGAGCCTCAAGATTCATAGTGAAGACATTAAAATATTTAGCTTATTGGAAGCTATTAATTGAAGCCTAGAAATCAACCTAGACATCTTGTAAGTCCTCAACTCTTTGCATTGTGTTTGATATTATCCCCATGGTTTCTCTCACTTTTAGGTGGAGTAAATGGTTGATTTGATCAATTAGGTTATGGATAGGTGTGTTTTCAAGCTCTACAAATTTAGTAGGACTAGGATTTGGGTGTTGGAAGGTCTCACCTAGTGCCTAAGTGCATGTGCCTGTGTGATGGAAGTTTTAGGTCATGGGCGTTTATTTATTTGTTATTTTGAGTCTTGTTGTTTAGTCTCTTGTCTTTATTTGGGTTTGTTGAATATAAAGCAAGCACAAATTTCTTCTTACAATTTGTCTTTTTTGTGTTATATTGAGTGTGATTTTTTGGCTTTAATGACAGTTTATTTTGTTCTACTAAGTTTTCTTTTTCATTGGAGAGTCCTCTTTTCTAATTAATGTGCTGTCCTTTTCTATTCACAGTGGCAATATACTATTATGTTGAAGGTGGAATGCTATGATTACATGAGGCTACATTAATGTATGTGGATCCTAGGTTTTGTGCATGGAGTGTGCTCATTATGCATTGTTAGTAGTGATTACAGTGCTAGATGCGTAGGTTTACTAGGAAGAAGATACTTGAAGTGATATAAGATACAATGTGTTATTGTGAACAAAAATTAAGTGATGTACACTAGTTGTTGTTGAGAAACATGGATCCTTGAGAAAGGTTGAGCTATGAAATACAAAAGTCAATGGCAAGAAGCATGTTTATATGGACTAGACACATTGACTATTAGTCAATTAGTGAATTAGGTCCTAAGATAGATTAGCTTGGACTCATAAAAACAATCTTGAGTAGAGAGAGAGAGAGAGAGAAGACTAAAAGTACAAAGTACAATAGCATTCTCATTCAAATGATTGTCAAGTACACTCTTTTATAGTTTTAGGATCGTACCACCTTTCTCACTATGCCTATGGGATAAACATAACTTCTTCTAGGGTGTTGCATGTCCCTTTCCCTATTTATCCATACAAAGAGGCTATCTTAGGAGTTTGATTACATAAATCTCAACACCCCTTCTCAATCACAACCATAAAAAGCACCAAGTATATGGAGGCTGTCATCAATAGAACCTTACCAAGTGTAAACATGGAAAAATGAACCACAAGGCCTTAGTAAGTATGTAGAGGCTATAGTGCATAGATTATATGAGGGTTACAAAATTTATGATTGGAGCATTAATGCAAGTACATACGAGGCTTAAAAAAATCAATCTGAATAGTGACAATAGAAGAACTGATAAGGTCTTTCCTTCTACTCTTGATGAGTGTCTTATTCTTCTTCATATTCATGGCCATCTTCTTCTTTGGCAGCTACTAGGTAGGCCTTCTAATCTTCTCCTGACATGATAAAATTTTCAATGTTCCCAATCCCTTTACAAAAGTCACAAACAATGTCTTCTTCCATTTGTACTTGTTGTTAGCATAGAGCACCCATTCTCCCTTTGAAGTTCTTGCTTCCACTTTACATTTTGAGCCTTTTCTCTTCCTCAAGGAGTCATGCTTTGATGTCTATCAGCTTTGGATTTGGCATATTAATTAGTGTGGTAGAGAAATTACCAAACTCTGAAGGAAGACTCTTAAGCAAGACTCCAATGAATACATTTTCTTTCATTTTTACGTTAATCCCTATAAGTTGACTTAATAGACTTTCCATATAATTAAGGTGAGTTGCAAGGGATGTATTAGCCTTCATATCCAACTTGAAAAAATTAATCAACAATCCATATTTTAGAGATTTAGATTGGGCACCAAATAGTGTGTCCAACTATTCCCAAGTGGCATGAGATATATCACATGTGTCTACATGGTGGATATAACTACCATCAAGCTCAAGCTTGATGTTGGGCTTTGTCATCGCTCTTTTGCCATACTGTTGCAAGAGTAGCATCTCTATGTTTCTTCTCTTGGCCATTGGTTATTGACCAAAGGCCCTTCTTTCATCAGGATTAACTTGATCATTGTCTGCCAAGTGTGGAAGGCCGTTCCTTTGAAGTGGCATTACAATGAATATTTCCCCATAATGGATGGCAGAATTTGTACCAAATCAACACCAAAAATCTCAAATTAGACTAGCAAATGATTTTCTTGGATGTATATAGAGACACAAGTGCCAAGAACCACTAATGAGTATCAAAAGATACTATACTTGTTGAGCTTGATGTTGAACTTTGATGGTTGAGTCTTCCTCTCCTTACTAATTTGATGTGGCAATCTCACTAGAAACTAATTTCAAGCTTAGATAAGAGTGGTACATACTTGAGTGAGCTGAGAGGAGTGAGAAAATGAAGTGAAATATGTGCTTTAATGAAAGTGGCAATGGCTACTTACTTTAGGATTTCTGTACTCGACTGATTTTTTTGATGTAGCAGCTCCCATAGTGGATTATTTAAGCTCAAAATTTGTCAAGAGAGAGCCCATAGTATTATCTTCAAAATCCTTAAGTTTCAGGGTCAATTGCACACTACCTATAGATGGTGGGATCTATATGACTAGTAGATGGCACATTCTAGACAATGAGTTGATTAGTGCACAATGTCACAACAGATAGACCACAATGTCATGATGTAACATGATAAGATGAAGCAACTAGAGTAGTAGAAGATGTTCGCAGAAGAAATCGTGGTGAGATATGGCTTGGTTGCAGAGATCTTAGTCCTCCAAGTGAGGCACGTGTTGTTGGCTATGGACATCAAGAGGTAGAGAGTGAAGATGGAGTGAAGAGATGAAGACCTCTGCTGAATTTGAGTTAAATTGAGGTTAAGGAGAGCTCGAAGAGCAGTATGTGGAGCTAAATTGAGCTCACCATGGCTCTCATATCATATTGAGAAACATGGATCCTTGAGCAAGGTTTAGCTATGGAATACAGAAGTCAATGGCAATAAACATGTTGATATGGACTAGACACACTAACTATTACTCAAGTGAATTAGGTTTCAAGATAGATTAACTTTAACTCATAAACATAATCTTGAGTAAAGAGAGAGAATAGACTGAAAGTACAAGATACAATAGCATTCTCATTCAAATGATTTTCAAGTACATTCTTTTATAGTTGCAGGATGATAACACTTTCCTCACTATGCCTATGGAATAAAGGAAGTTTCTTCTAGGTTGTTTCAAGTCCCTTTCCCTACTGTGCCATACAAAGAGGTTGTCTTAGAAGTGTGATTGCATAAATATGGATAGGTGTTTCCTAATGCTTGTATGTGATGTATAGTCTACTTGATCTAGCTATTGTGGATGCAAGTTATGCTTAGTACATGAGTGAAAGTGTTCACTACATTCCAAGGATGTTCTACAAAGGTTGTGGGGCTACGTATGTGTCAATATTGTCATTCAATATCAAGGTAAAATACATTTTCTATCCTTGATACCATCTCCAAGAAGTTACTATATGTATATCCTCTGCATCACATGCATTCAAGGCCTATTTATAAATATCATTATCTATGAACTTTTCCTAAAAACACAATATTAGTGAGTTTGGGAATCTCCCAATTCCCATTTTTTGAATACTAAAAAGGTCGCACCTGGATAACATCCCCATAAGTTTCTCAAATTAATATAATGTAATCTATCATTGAAAAGTGCTTGGAAAATGGAGTCTATTGAGCTATAGAGAGCTCAATTTGGAGTTATAGTGTTCAAGTTATGACAAATCCAAAAATTTGACCACATGTCCCAAGCTTATGGGAATTCCCATATTCCCCAATATGGTGTCTGAATAAAACACAACCCTTTTCTATTTAATATGTTCCCTTTATATTACACCCTTTTGTATATAAAAAATGTATAAAAATTATATTTTAAAAACACCTTATTTTGAACCCACGTGATACACATATATATTCATGAGTAACTTATCTAAGGATACCATTATGAGCTCCTTTCTTTATCAAGATAAGAGTTTAGGGTTTTAAAGAAGGAGGCTGCTCATAGTTTTTGTATCATGCCTACATATGCTAATATGTACGCAAGAGATAATGTAGAATGGAGTTAACTATATGTGTATGAGTATGTTCCTATATGAGTCAGATAGGATAGAGAAGTAGGAATTAGGTATACACTAGTCAATTGAAGAAAAAGGGTGGAGATGGTGTACTAGTACACAAGGTAACTACATGTATACAATATGATAGTGCTAAGGTTGAGGTTAGTTAACAAACCTAGGATGTCAAGCAGGTTGTGCAAGAGATTCGTGCACTAAAATTCTTGAGCTAAAGTGATATGAAGAAAGTGTTTTTGGGATCTCTTATGCAAGAATGGGTGCTCTTGTACATTGTGGTAGTATATTAACGTGAAGTGGTGTGAAAGGAATGGATGCAAGTGTGTTGAATGGTGTGATGGCCCTAAGGATTATGTCCACTCTCCAATATGCAAGAAAATGGGTTAGTTCTAGTGTATGTGTGCATAAGGTGTGCTAAGGGTACAATAGAATGCAAGGATTGTGTTAATGCAACTATTGACAGTGCACTAATGTGCTCTTGAAAGTAAGGTGAGTGCACTATTAGCATACTAGAATACAAGTATATGTGATGTGTTTTGGGTAAGAGTAGGTACATTAGTAAGATTTAGAAGAAAAGGCTCAAATGCACATGTGTGTATGCTAGTGTAGTACACTAGAAAACATGGGAGTGCATTAAGTGTTTGCATGAGTGCAAGTGCTATATACTTGAGGCTTGAATGCATGGGTTCATATGCAAGTTCTAAGCTAACATGCTAGTGTAGGTGAGCATGCTAGGATGGTATTAGTCAAGTGTACTAATCTTTGTGTGCACTAGTGTTTGTGCCCTTGTGCATGTGCATTGTGCACATGCACAAACAAAAGTGGTATACTAAAATACACTTGTATGGTGTTGTTAAGATGGAAGATTAGGCTTTGGTGTATTGTAAGTGTTGAAAAATGTGCATTAAGGTGGGACTATGTGTCAACAGAGGTGTATGTACACTCAAGTGTACATGAGGGCACACAAGTGCACACATGTGCACTACAAGATGTCACCTTCTTCTGTCATCCTTCCCTCCAAACATCCCTTGGAAACAAGGTAGATTGGGTTGGTATTGAGATGAAGGAGACTTGGAAGTACATGTAAGAGTAGCTCGGTGTTGTGCACTTGGGATCATTGATGAGTTAAAGCTAACAATGAGTACATGAGGTGTAAAAAGCTAGTGCAAGTGGTTACGCAAGGTCATGTACAAGAGTGGGATATTGCACACAAGTGTACACAAGTGCACTTGAGTGAGAATATACTTAAGTATAAGTGCACCTAAGTTTGAGTGCATGTGCACAAAGGTTAAAGTGCAAGTTCTCCTTCCTGCACATATACCTTACTGGAATCAAGAGATCGGAAGTGCACATGTACTCTTGAGTGTATTAGAGTACACACATGTACACTAGGTTATGATTCCTATAGCTACTAACACAAGTGCATATGAGTCCACTCTCTCCTTCCCTTTGAACCTCCTTTGTGAGTGCACGTGAGAGAAGCATTCTGTTGTGCACTATCTATGCACTTGAAATCTTGAATGATTTTGAGCTAGTAGTGAGAGTGCATGAGGTGTATAAGTTAACTCCAAATGGCCATGCAAGGTTGTGGTGATGGAGTGGTATAGTGCACAAGTTATGTGTACTAAAATAGTGCACTAGTGCATATGGATAAAATCGATTGCACAACACTACACTAGAGTCAAAAATTCATGTGCAAGTGTGCTAGTGTAGTACACTAGGCCCTAGTGCATTAGGATGTGCAAGGGTAATGCTAGTTATGTCAAGGGATGGGTCTGATGCAATTACAAGGTCCTATTTCACATTAGTGCTCATAAGTTCATGTGTTTACACTAGTGTATTATAATGAAGGCTTATTCTACCATGAAAATCGACAAAAAAACTAATGAATTGAATTAGAAAATAACATGAAATGCTTCATTTCAAGCCATGCCATATTCATCTTCCATTATACCTGATGCCAGGAGGCATATTCCACGGTGGATTCCGTGAGGTTTTACGGTGGATTCCGTAAACTTAGATGACCGGGGCTCATACGCAAAGAGGATTCTTTGTGCGAGAAGTTGATGGGGACGCCTGTCCTTTTCGGGCGTTTCATTAATTTAGTGTGTACATGGGTGATTCCATAGCGGGTGATTCCGCAAAATGCATATTAAATTAATAAACGTTTATGAGTTTAGAGTGCGCACTCGTAATAAATTAAGGTTAGGATTTATTTCTAACCAGTTGATTTATTTATGTAGCTAAAGACTGCTAGGTATTCACTTTTGTCGGTTTAATTGTGTTATTTTACTAACGATTGTGAATGCTTCAGTTGATGTGTAGAGATAGCAGCAGTGGCGGAGGAAAGCATTGGAGTCTAGCGGGTTTTCGACTATATTTTGATAGGCGCCACGCCTATATTTTGTTATGTCTATAGAGACATTGATTATTTATTATTATTTTGTATGCGCTTATGCGCCTGGATATGTTATTTTTATTTGGACATTGAGATTGGGCGTGCCAGACTCTTTGGGCACCGTCCATTAGCTTTATTTTCCTATTTTTGGTAGAAAGCAAACTCAAAAGCTAAAAGCTTGTCATATTTTTGTAATTGGGCTATTTTTGAGCAAAAAGATTGGAAATATATATTAAATACATGCTTTGTGAAGCGCTCACACAAGGCATGGGGGAGATTCAACCCAATTTGTCTCTTGTCTCATGTCGTGCTTGCTTTTACATTGGTTTTTGTGCTAAAAAGTAGAGTACTTTGTTCTTGGGGACCTTTGGGAATTCACTACGTGAGCTACCTGCGTCCGATCTGCGCACCAGTGGTATCAGAGCGGAGCAGAGATCAAGGGCTTCCAATCGCTACCAATCTCGGGCGAAGGCGGAGCTCCAGGAACAAACGGCCTCTACAGTCAATCTCGTCGCGAACCGTCGATACAGGCAGACTTCTGGCGATCAAGAACCCCTATTTCCACTGGTGCGCAGATCGGACGCAGGTAGCTCACGTAGTGAATTCCCAAAGGTCCCCAAGAACAAAGTACTCTACTTTTTAGCACAAAAACCAATGTAAAAGCAAGCACGACATGAGACAAGAGACAAATTGGGTTGAATCTCCCCCATGCCTTGTGTGAGCGCTTCACAAAGCATGTATTTAATATATATTTCCAATCTTTTTGCTCAAAAATAGCCCAATTACAAAAATATGACAAGCTTTTAGCTTTTGAGTTTGCTTTCTACCAAAAATAGGAAAATAAAGCTAATGGACGGTGCCCAAAGAGTCTGGCACGCCCAATCTCAATGTCCAAATAAAAATAACATATCCAGGCGCATAAGCGCATACAAAATAATAATAAATAATCAATGTCTCTATAGACATAACAAAATATAGGCGTGGCGCCTATCAAAATATAGTCGAAAACCCGCTAGACTCCAATGCTTTCCTCCGCCACTGCTGCTATCTCTACACATCAACTGAAGCATTCACAATCGTTAGTAAAATAACACAATTAAACCGACAAAAGTGAATACCTAGCAGTCTTCAGCTACATAAATAAATCAACTGGTTAGAAATAAATCCTAACCTTAATTTATTACGAGTGCGCACTCTAAACTCATAAACGTTTATTAATTTAATATGCATTTTGCGGAATCACCCGCTATGGAATCACCCATGTACACACTAAATTAATGAAACGCCCGAAAAGGACAGGCGTCCCCATCAACTTCTCGCACAAAGAATCCTCTTTGCGTATGAGCCCCGGTCATCTAAGTTTACGGAATCCATCGTAAAACCTCACGGAATCCACCGTGGAATATGCCTCCTGGCATCAATACCATAGCACATTGTAGCCATGGAAGCTGAAATCAAGATACAAGAGAAATAAAGCTTTGTACTTACCCCAATATGGTGATGAACAAGAAATCTCCAAGAAATTACTGTAAGTGTGAAAAAGCCCCTCAACATTAGCTCGTCTTGCCTTAGTAAACCCTAGTACCCTCATGGCTAAGGTATTTACCTGGTTTTATTTTAGTAAAGGTAAGCGAACTGATGCGGCTAATTTGCTTCATTACAAACCATCCCTTCTCAAAGATGGTGTTTTCCTCAGAACTAAAGATAATGGGGGGTGATAGGCAAGTGATTAATGAAGAAAAGCATGTCGATGAAGATCCAAAAGAGTGTGGAAGTACTTTCCATGAAGAAATCTCATAATGAACTTGAAAGAGTGAAATGAGTACTTGCTATTCAAATAGGGTTGAATTAGTAAAACTACCATAACTTTTGACTGAAGTGTCCAAATTGAGCGTTTGTGGTATAAAAATGAACTACACATCCCAAGGTATCAACCCATACAATCAAAGCCACTTTTTGATGTCACTAAGGCATTTAAAGTCATGACAATATTTTAATTCAGCAAGTTGTTCTTGCACAAATTGTCATAATTCATCTTGCAAGATCCATGGAAAATCATCCAAGTATGAAGAGGGTTGCAAAGTAGACTCTTCTACAAGTAGCCCCTTCCATTTAATCAAAAATTCAGTAAGTGCTTGGTTCCTAAGAACCTTCTCATGCTTTCCAATTATTTTCTCAGGTTCATAGACAATAAGTCCTTCTTCATCAAGTGGTGGAAGTTCTCCAATAACCTGTATATTTGGCCCAATATATTTATTCAATTGTGATACATGCAAAAGATTATGTATGCGAGTAGTAGAAGGTAATTGGACCTTATATGCAAGCTCTACAATCTTTTCCAACACCAAGTATGGGCCATAGAACCTGTGAACTAGCTTATTGTGCCCTCCTTTGAGGGTAGCATAATGAGACTTGGAAACTTTTAAAAAGACCCGATCTCCAACATCAAATTCTATGTGCCTCCTCCTATTATCAACATAGGATTTAATGACATCTTGTGCCTTCCTTATATTCTCTTTACATTGATTCATAAGCATCTCCATTCTATGTAGCTCATCTTGCTTGTGGATTTACCTCTCCATGAAACATGGCTAAAGGAATTTGAACCTTGTATCCATAGAGTGCCTCAAATGGAGGCATCCCAATACTCATATGATATGTATTGTTGTAGCAAAATTCAGCAAGATGCAAACATTTATCCCAAAAGGATTGAGTATCATGACAAATATATCTCAAGTAGACTTCCACCCAACAGTTAACCCTCTTAGTCTGGCCATCGGGTTTGAGGGTAATAAACGGTACTTGGAGTAAGAGTAGTGCCCATGGAAGTAAAAAAAATCTTCCAAAAATTTCCTATGAATCTAGTATCTCTATCCGACACAATGCTCAAACACATTCAGTGTAGCTTGAATACACCTTCATGAATTGATCAGCTACTTGCTGGAATAAAATGGGCTGATTTGGTAAGCATGTCCACAACAACAAAGACACTATTCCAACCATACCTTGTGATAGGGAGGCCCATAATGAAATCCATAGAGATATTGATCCACTTTCCTTGTGGAATTGGCAAGGGCTGAAGGAGGCCGACTAGTAATAGAGAAGAATATTTATTTCGTTGGCATTCCAAACATTGAGAGACATACTCCTTCACATGGCGCCATAATCCCTTCCAATAAAAAACTCTTATGTGCTTTGTCCAAGATCTTAGAGACCAAGATGACTAGCTAAGGGTTAAGAACACATTTCTTGAAGGACTTTTAGCTTGAAATTACTTTGAGGGATTAATTGGACCTTACCTTTATACTATAAAAGTCCATTATGCCATTTGAAGTTTGGGTGCTCTTCATTTTTCCCTTGCTGTAATTTTTGCATTATTGTGGTAGCATGCTCCTCCATCAAATATTCTTCTTGTATGTCATTTATCCCATCCTTGTATATAGTAGAGATAGTAGATACATTGCAAGCCCACATCTTAGAGAGCACATCCGCCACTATATTGTATTTTCTAGCCATATATGCAATTTCAAAATCATAAGATTGAAGGGTTGTTAACCATATTCTTTATTTAGGAGACAAATTGGACTGAGAAAGAAAGTACTTCAATACCCTATGATCACTTTTCGCTGTAGAGGCGAGCTCATGCTTCAACCACCAAGATGCACAGACCACTTATTCTTTCAAGTGTTTCAAGTGAGCACCTATGACTATCTCTCACCTAGCTAATGCACCTTCGATCCTACTAGGGTGTAGCGAGCTTACCTTGATGCCCAAATGAGTTGTCTCCTCCCTCAAGCACACCGATAGCTCCACAATTTGTGATGCAGGCTCAAGCAACCTCAAGTCTCCACCTTCAAGCTCCATCCTCCATAGCCGTGCGTAAGAGAAGAGAAGAGAAAAGGATATGATGTAGAGCTTATTATCCTTGATTCCTCACCCTCACACACTCACTCCCTCACACTCTCACACTCCCTCCCTCAAGAATACACAAGCAAGTAAGAAGGAGAGAAGAAGACAAGAAGATGAGTCCACTTTGCCATACACCAAAGAATGAGCTCTTCATCCACTTTTCAACTTTACATACAAAACTCTAAATCCATTTTGGGCAATCATCCCCTTATCCCCTTTTTTACATGACCGGCCCTCTTTCCCATTGTCCTCCTATCTTCCTAGATTCCTTTCTACCACCCATCTACCTTTACAATTTGCACACGAGGGAGCCTCTGGCGCTCTGTAAAGTTCTACATTTCTCTTCGCTTGAACTAATCCTTTCAATGGATGATTTTGATAAATGCCTACGATAATGCAATTTTTTTTATTATTATTCCCCTCCCCAACCGACTATTATGCTGGAAGGGGAGGGGAATAGAAAGGTAGCAGAAGCACCTCGGTGGGTGCTCTTAGGTGTGCGAGATGCATGCCATCGACACGTATGAGGGGGGGAGGATCTTATCCCCTCCCCTATATAACTGAGGGGGGGCCGCACGGCTGAAGGTGGTGAGAAGGCCAGAGATGGAGAGGACAACACTGCCACCATATCACCATGCAGTACTGCTACTAAGAGAAGGTAGGGATGGCTGAACGTTGCCAGTCCTTCTAGCACCGCCGCCTGCAGCTGCAGGACTCACTGACTCACAAAAGTGCCGCCAGTCCATCACCGACACGGCGTTCAATCTCCCTCCTTGCCACGTATGAAGCATAGAAGCTTCTAAAGAGAAGCTTCTAAGGGGGCTAGATAAGCCCCCTTTCCCCCCCTTGTTGTTGCCTCATCAAATCCTTTTCCCCTCGGGTTTTTAAATCCTCCTAAGCCCCCTTTCACCCCCTTCTCATGTTTTTTTGAACCTCACCCCCCCCCTCCCCCCCGTGTCTTATCACCCCCCTTATCCTTTGAGCCTTTAGGCTTTAAAGGTCTTACCACCCCTCTTATCCCTTAAGCCTAAAACACCTCCGTGTCTAAAACATTATATGGCTCTCTCCCATGGGTGTTGGAACCCCATGTTTTACCCTTAAGTCCTTTCTTTTGGGATTATTATCTTCCCTGTGATTTTAAAGTTCACTCAACCCCTATCCTTAAGCCCCTTATTTTTTTCATAATTTATAAATCCTTAAGCCCCTTTTTTTTTCCTTGGAACCACACCCCCCATGTTAATCCCTTAAACCCCTATCCCTTTTCCTTGGAACCACCCCTCTTTCCTCCGTGTTTAAACCTTCCCTAGCCCTCCCCTTGTGGCATATTGAAACCCCTTCCTCCAAGTTTGACCTAAGGGTCCTTCGACCTTACTTATAACCTTTACGGTTACTATATTTCCTTGGAGTTCTCCTCCGTACCTTGTGTCTTTTCCATCCCTTTTCATTCCTCGTTTGAACGAGTCATTAAAATTCCATTAATCCTTCCCCATGGCTTCAATGGGTCTTAGTCGTAAAAGATTCTGAAACACCCTTTCGAATTTTCCGACTTCAAGGACGGAACCTTCCAAAAACTACTTTTGACGGACGCTGCAAGGGAGCAACGGTGGAATTCCAAAGAACAGTTGTAAAAGAAGAGTTGTAAAAGCTGCTTCCACGTCCGAACGACTACAATTGCGATGCCTCCTAAGAAAGTCTAGGGCGTAGCCGCGGGAGGGTCATCTCCTGGTATCCATGTGGATATCTCACCCCAAACCCAGGTTTTTCCTTCTTAATTTTATATCGTTGTAATTTAATCATGCAAGATGAATTGTTAGAAATAGGATATATTTTGTCCTAGTTGTTCACGACGAAGGAATTTAGTCATTAATACATTTAATGGAACTTGAAAAATAGATAAAGCATAAACCTATTTTTAACAAATAGCTTTATGCATGGAAATGAATTATGAGCTAGATTGTTAACCATTAAAATAGTATACTTCGGTTAAGCCTAAAGGTATAAAAATGCATCTCGCACTATTAAACCCTATTCTTTTACAATGAATCATCATGGAAAGTGCAAATCATGAAATGACTCCTACAATGCATAAACTCTATGAAATTATCATTGTTAACTGCATAACTTAACAAGAAAAAGGTTGCTTATTTAGCATGAGTTGTGTTTGCAAAGAAAATGAAAGATTAGTTGAAATTAACCTAACCTATGCCTAACCTCAAATCGATAAGTTAGGGTTACGCATAGACAACAAATCAAAGGGAAGTAATCTCGAAATTATCTTCTAGAGTTAATCAAATTGATATAAACTTAAAGCGCCTATGCTGCGAAATACTCGTTGGGAATAAGTTAAATTCCAAGTAACATCTATACCTTAAATACTTGCCCACATTCATTGAAGGTAGGGACAGTGAATCGTAATCGTAAAAGGATCTAGGGTTTGACCCTGAGAATCTTACAAAAATGAAGTTGGGAAACCCTAGGTCTAACGACGTCAGCTTAAAGAACCTGAAACAGATTGTTTCATGACTCCGTTATCGCATAGTACGATGCGGCACTTGCGCAGCAAGTATGGAGTCATATGGTCTTGTGATTGGATCACAAGAAGAAAGGCCAAATTCTCGCAACGAGAATGGCCGATGATTTTTCTCGAAGTTTCAAAAAATGCCCTGACACTTTAGTCTATTCTAAACAGGAAGAAGATCATGAACCCCAACTTCGGATTGTCCTTGAGACAATGAGGTCACATAAGCTGTATGCTAAAATGAAGAAGTGTGCATTCTTCAAGCGTCAGATTGAATATTTGGGATTCATAGTATCAGCAGAAGGAATATCAGTGGACCCAGCCAAGGTCAGAGATGTGCTTGTTGAGATATCGAGCTCCACTCGTGATATGCCAGGGTGACCATTGTGCATTTACGTCACCGACGTGTCAGTTACAGATGTGGTTGGTACACCGCCCATGAATAATAGCTAGATGACAACTATCCTTATCTACTCTAGTTCGTGGCTCAGTTAGTATGCCACCTTAGTTATTTGAGTTTGATTTGAGACCCATATATAGGGTTCTTCTATTTTCTTTGTAAGAGAGTTCTTTTGGCTTACACAACTAAGAAGAGGAAAACTGTTTTCAGCCTCCACCTTTGTGTGTATTCCCCCATTGTGCAAGCAAGAAAGCTACAAGTGAGACTCCTTCCTTCTCTCCCACAATCTTGACATGGTATCAGAGCCTTGTTCGTGGTAAGGAGCTCAAGAAAGCAAGCCAAGCTCGCGGTGTTCTGGTAAGAGGAGCAGTGTTTCTTTCATTTTCTGTTTTGGGAGCAGATCTCTGCAGGTAGCACAGCCAGAAATTGCAAGAGTGCATTGTCTCAGGTTGAGATGCCCTTCGCGGTGAAGCAAGAGGGCAGTATATGCTGTGGGTAAGGGCTTTAGCCCTTGGCGTGTTGAGATATCGAGCTCCACTCGTGATATGCCAGGGTGACCGTTGTGCATTTATGTCACCGACGTGTTAGTTGCACATGCGGTTGGTACACCGCCCATGAATAATAGCTACATGATAGCTATCCTTATCTACTCTAGTTCGTGGCTCAGTTAGTATGCCACCTTAGTTAGTTGAGTTTGGTTTGAGACCCATATATAGGGTTCTTCTATTTCTTTGTACTAGAGTTCTTTTGGCTTACACAACTAAGAAGAGGAAAATTGTTTTCAGCCTCCACCCTTGTGTGTATTCCCCCATTGTGCAAGCAAGAAAGCTACAAGTGAGACTCCTTCCTTCTCTCCCACAATCTTGACATGGTATCAGAGCCTTGTTCGTGGTAAGGAGCTCAAGAAAGCAAGCCAAGCTCGCGGTGTTCTGGTAAGAGGAGCAGTGTTGCTTTCATTTTCTGTTTTGGGAGCAGATCTCTGCAGGTAGCACAGCCGGAAAGTGCAGGAGTGCATTGTCTCAGGTTGAGATGCCCTTCGCGGTGAAGCAAGAGGGCAGTATATGCTGCGGGCGAGGGATTTAGCCCTTGGCGACCTTGTTTTTTTGATTTGAGGCCATTTCGGGGCCTGTTTTGTAGGCGGAAGTTTTCTGCACGCACTCAGGAAAATACCCTATTTTATGCTGTGCGACCACTGTTCTACAGGTCGGTGAAAAGTTACTGTAGAAATTGCATCGTATGCTTGTGCGCAGAGACATTGGGAGTTTCAGAATCATCATTGGTTCCTGTTTATGCAAAATCGTCACTTGGAAGTGACTGTGTGGTCAAATACCACTTTCGCCAGTTTTGCAGATTTGCCCTTGTGAGGGTGAAGCAGTGTTTTTTGCAGTGACAGAATTTTTTGCAGTATTCTGTAATGGCATCTGATTCTCTTTCACAGATTGTCACAAAAAAAGCTTGACAAGAACAACTTCCAGGCATGGAAGTTTAGAATGACAAATTTCCTTATAGGAAAAGGATATTGGGAATTTGTTGCAGGAAATGAAGAAGAACCAGTGCTTCCTGATGTTCCCAATCAACAGCAAATGCAGGCATTCAAAGCATGGCATGAGAGAGCCAGGAAAGTTATGTACTGGCTGTCTATCAGCATTTCAGACTCTATGATTGTGCATATTCAGGATGCAAGTACGCCAAAGGAGGCATGGGATACTCTGTCAAAGATGTATAGCACAAATACGCAAGCCAGGAAAATGCAGCTCAAGCAAGAGTTGCATAATGTGCAAAGAGAAAGTATGAGCATCAATGACTACCACATGAAGGTGAAGAAGATTGCAGATGCACTTGCTTCCATTGGGTCGCCAGTGGAAGATGATGATTTAGTTTCTGTGACCTTGAATGGTCTAGGAAAGGATTATGCACAGTTTCGGACATCCATTTCAGTTCGTGAAAGATTTCCTGACTTTGAGGAGTTGATTGCTCTTCTAATTTCTGAGGAGCAGAGAAATGGTGGTGCATCTTCTTCAGGAGGAACTTCTAAAGAAGCTGTCTTCTACTCAAATGCTGGAAGAGGTAGAGGCAGAGGTAGAGAAGGCCGATATGGAGGCCGTGGTAGAAATCAGAATATGCAGCAAACTCAAGAAAACCAGTCCTATGGAGGAGGACGTGGTAACTCTAGAGGCAGGGGGAGCCAAAGAGGTCGTGGTGGATGGCAAAGAGGCCAAAATGCAAACAGTAATGTTGAATGCTACTACTGTGGTAAAATGGGTCATATGGCTAAAGACTGCTATAAAAAGCAGAATGACATCATGAATGGAAAACTGCAACAAGGGAATTATGCATCTTCTAGTAGACAGGGTGATGACAGAAATGAGCACTTGTTTATGGTGCAGCACATGAACAATTCTGTGACAAGTGCAGAAGAAAGCAATGATGTATGGTATGTTGACTCAGGTGCATCAAACCACATGACAGGTCATGTAGAATGGATGGAGGATGCAAGGAAAATGGAAAAACCAGGATTTGTGGAGACTGGTGATGATACTGCACATCCTATTGTGCAGATTGGAAAAATTCCTTTGTCCATGCAGGATGGAAAAAAGAAATACCTCTCCGATGTATTTCATGTTCCGAATATCACCAAGAATCTTGTTTCTGTTGGTCAAATGGTTGAGCAGGGCTTGCAGGTCAGATTTAATCCTCATGGATGCTTTGTTGAGGATATGAAAAATAAAGGTCGCTTGATAGCAAAAGGAAAGAAGAAGGGCAGAATGTTTACCTTGGATGCAGACATGCCTGAATTGAGTGCAGCAATGTTTGCACATGGGACCGGTGTAGTTGCAGATATTGATATCTGGCATAAACGCATTGGTCATGTTAATGTACAGCGACTTAAATCAATGCAGGCCCAAAACATTGTTGCAGGATTGCCTAAATTCAAGGTTGCTGAAATGCATAAGGTATGTGAAGCCTGTCAGTTTGGAAAACAGGCAAGGAAACCATTTTCTAGACATGTTCAAGAGAGTAAGAAGCCATTGGAATTAATCCACTCTGATGTGTGGACTACTAAAGCTGCATCTCTTGGAGGCTGTCACTATTTTGTCAGTTTTATTGATGACTATAGCAGAAAAGTTTGGGTGTATTTTATGAAAAAGAAAAGTGAAGTTTTTGGGCATTTCAAAACTCTTAAAGCTATGGTTGAAAAAGAAACAGGCCTGCAAATAAAATGCCTAAGGTCAGATGGAGGGGGAGAGTACCTCTCAAATGAGTTTGCAAGGTTCCTGCAGGAGCATGGCATAAAGCAGCAATATTCATGCAGTCATACCCCACAGCAAAATGGAATTGCAGAAAGAAAAAACAGACATATTGGAGAGGTGTCTCGTGCCATGCTCAATGAAAAAGACCTGCCAGACTTTTATTGGGCTGAAGCAGTTGCTACAGCAGTCTACATAATGAACAGGACTCCCACAGCAGCAATACATGGAATGACTCTAGAGGAGAGGTATACTGGTAGGAAACCAGATATTTCTCATTTGAAAATTTTTGGTTGCATTGCCTATGTACATGTGCCAGATGAGCTGAGATCCAAGTTGGATCCAAAAGCTGAGAAGTGCATCTTTATTGGTTACTCTCTGCAGCAAAAAGGGTATAGATGCTATAACCCTTCTAGTCGTAAGTTTACAGTGAGCAGAGATGTTGTTTTTGATGAGATGAGTAGCTGGTATAAACCAGTAAATGTGATTGATGATGTAGATGCACAAAATGGTAATGCTGTACAGAATTCACAGCAGCAGTCATAAAATATTAGTGGACCTGGAGCATCCTCTAGCAGTGGTTCACATTCTTCGCCATGGACAGGCAGATTGAGATCAAGAGAATCTTCTCAAAGCAATGCAGTTAGTGGTATGCAGGTATCACGAAAAGGAAAAGAGAAGGTTGATCAGCCCATGTTTGATGTGAATGCAGGTCACTCTTATGTGGATGGTGAATCCAGTGGCTCAAAACAGAGCATTGATGATGAGTTGGGTATCCCCTCTATTGTTACACCTGGAGTAAGAAAGACCAGGGATGTTTTGAGAGCACCTGGAAGTGAGCCTACTTTGCGTAGGTCTACCAGAGCTAGGTATCCTGTGGATAGGCTGAAATATGATGGATTTACAGCCATTCACTATGCATATATGGTCAAAGTGATACAGGAACCAGAACCCACTTCTTTTGAGCAAGCCATGGGAAAAGAAAAATGGGAGAAAGCCATGGATGAAGAAATGGATGCCTTGGAAGCAAATGCTACATGGGAATTGGTACCTTTGCCTAAAAGTAAAAATGCAATTGGCTGTAAGTGGGTTTATAAGGTGAAGCACAATGCGGATGGTTTTGTGAACAGATACAAGGCAAGATTAGTAGTCAAGGGGTATGCACAAACATATGGCATTGACTATGAAGAAACATTCAGTCCGGTTGCAAGGATGGCAACCGTAAGAGCAGTCATTGCTATGGCTGCATCAAAGGGATGGTCTTTACATCAGATGGATGTAAAGAATGCCTTCTTGCATGGTGATTTGCAAGAAGAGGTCTATATGGAGCAGCCACCAGGTTATGTGCATGCTGTTCATCCTGAGTTTGTTTGCAGGTTGAAGAAAGCCTTGTATGGCTTGAAGCAAGCACCTAGAGCATGGTTTGACAAGATAGGACAGTATCTTGTTACTATTGGCTTTCAGATTTCCAAGGCAGATTTCTCACTTTATGTGAGAAAAACAGAGAAAGGTATTATGCTACTTGTCATTTATGTTGATGATTTGATTATGACAGGTGACAGTGATGAAGATATCCTTCATGTGAAAATGCTATTGAAGCAGAAGTTTGAGATGAAGGATTTGGGAGAGCTGCGTTATTTCTTGGGCATTGAGGTGATTAGATCACCAGGTGGGATACAGCTCTTGCAGAGGCAGTATGGATTGGACATGCTGTTCAAATATGGGATGACAGGCTGTAAGCCTATTTCAGTTCCTTTGGAGCAGAATGTGAAGCTGAGCACAGATGCAGGTGAGCTTCTAGAAGACCCTACTATGTACAGACGCATAGTAGGAAGTTTGATTTATATGACTATTACCAGGCCAGATTTGAGCTATGCTGTTGGATTGGTAAGTCTGTTTATGCAGGCTCCAAGGAAACCACATTTGGATGCGGCTAGACGCATACTCAGGTATGTGAAGTCCACATTGCAGTATGGACTATTTTATGAGACTGGGGTTCAGATACAGTTGCATGGATACACTGATGCTGATTGGGCTGGTAGTATTTTTGATAGAAGATCTACTAGTGGATATGTGTTCTCTTTTGGGAGTGTTGTAGTCACTTGGAGCAGCAAGAAACAGCCTACAGTTGCCTTGTCGAGCACAAAGGCTGAGTACAGGGGTGCAGCAAAGGCTGCATGTGAGGTAGCTTGGTTGCATAAGCTACTTTATGATATGCATCAGTCTACAGATGGGCTAGTTGTCATTTATTGTGACAACATGAGTAGTATACACTTGGCAAATAACCCAGTCTATCATGCTAGAACAAAGCACATTGAGGTGCATTATCACTATGTGCGGGAGAGGGTTTTACTAGGTCTTATTGATCTAGTTTATGTCAGCACAGAGGATCAGGTAGCTGACATATTCACGAAGGCATTGGGCGCAGAGAAGCTGCGCAAGTTCAGAGACCTGCTTGGTGTGCAGGAATTGGGATTGAGCTCGACGGGGAGTGTTGAGATATCGAGCTCCACTCGTGATACGCCAGGGTGACCGTTGTGCATTTATGTCACCGACGTGTTAGTTGCAGATGCGGTTGGTACACCGCCCATGAATAATAGCTACTTGATAGCTATCCTTATCTACTCTAGTTCGTGGCTCAGTTAGTATGCCACCTTAGTTAGTTGAGTTTGGTTTGAGACCCATATATAGGGTTCTTCTATTTCTTTGTACTAGAGTTCTTTTGGCTTACACAACTAAGAAGAGGAAAATTGTTTTCAGCCTCCACCCTTGTGTGTATTCCCCCATTGTGCAAGCAAGAAAGCTACAAGTGAGACTCCTTCCTTCTCTCCCACAATCTTGACATGGCGACCCTATTTTTTTTATTTGAGGCCATTTCGGGGCCTGTTTTGGAGGCGGAAGTTTTCTGCACGCACTTAAGAAAAGGCCCAGTTTTATGCTGTGCAGCCACTGTTCTACAGGTCGGTGAAAAGTTACTGTAGAAATTGCATTGTATGCTTGTGCGCAGAGACATTGGGAGTTACAGAATCATCCTTGTTTCCTGTTGATGCAAAATCGTCACTAGGAAGTGACTGTGTGGTCAAATACCACTTTCGTCAGTTTTGCAGATTTGCCCTTGTGAGGCTGAAGCTGTGTTCTTTGTAATGATAGAATTTTTTTGCAGTGTTCTGTAATGGCGTCTGATTCTCTTTCACAGATTGTCACTGAAAAGCTTGACAAGAACAACTTCCAAGCATGGAAGTTTAGAATGACGAATTTCCTTATGGGAAAAGGATATTGGGAATTTGTTGCAGGAAATGAAGAAGAACCAGTTCTTCCTGATGTTCCCAATCAACAGCAAATGCAGGCATTTAAAGCATGGCATGAGAGAGCGAGGAAAGTTATGTACTGGCTGTCTATCAGCATTTCAGACTCTATGATTGTGCATATTCAGGATGCAAGTACGCCAAAGGAGGCATGGGATACTTTGTCAAAAATGTATAGCACAAATACGCAAGCCAGGAAAATGCAGCTCAAGCAAGAGTTGCATAATGTGCAAAGAGAAAATATGAGCATCAATGACTACCACATGAAGGTGAAGAAGATTGCAGATGCACTTACTTCCATTGGGTCGCCAGTGGAAGATGATGATTTAGTTTCTGTGACCTTGAATGGTTTAGGAAAGGATTATGCACAGTTCGGAACATTCATTTCCATCCGTGAAAGATTTCCTGATTTTGAGGAGTTGATTGCTCTTCTAATTTCTGAGGAGCAGAGAAATGGTGGTGCATCTTCTTCAGGAGGAACTTCAAAAGAAGCTATCTTCTACTCAAATGCTGGAAGAGGTAGAGGCAGAGGTAGAGGAGGCCGATTTGGAGGCCGTGGTAGAAATCAGAATATGCAGCAAACTCAAGAAAACCAGTCCTATGGAGGAGGACGTGGTAACTCTAGAGGCAGGGGGAGCCAAAGAGGTCGTGGTGGATGGCAAAGAGGCCAAAATGCAAATAGTAATGTTGAATGCTACTACTGTGGTAAAATGGGTCATATGACTAAAGACTGCTATAAAAAGCAGAATGACATAATGAATGGAAAACTGCAACAAGGGAATTATGCATCTTCTAATAGACAGGGTGATGACAGAAATGAGCATTTGTTTATGGTGCAGCACATGAACAATGCTGTGACAAGTGCAAAAGAAAGCAATGATGTATGGTATGTTGACTCAGGTGCATCAAACCACATGACAGGTCATGCAAAATGGATGGAGGATGCAAGGAAAATGGAAAAACCAGGATTTGTGGAGACTGGTGATGATACTGCACATCCGATTGTGCAGATTGGAAAAATTTCTTTGTCTATGCAGGATGGGAAAAAGAAATACCTGTCCGATGTATTTCATGTCCCGAATATCACCAAGAATCTGGTTTGTGTTGGTCAAATGGTTGAACAGGGCTTGCAGGTCAGATTTGATCCTCATGGATGCTTTGTTGAGGATATGAAAAATAAAGGTCGCTTGATAGCAAAAGGAAAGAAGATGGGCAGAATGTTTACGTTGGATGCAGACATGTCTGAATTGAGTGCAGCAATGTTTGCACATGGGACCGGTGTAGTTGCAGATATTGATATATGGCATAAACGCATTGGTCATGTTAATGTACAGCGACTTAAATCAATGCAGGCCCAAAATATTGTTGCAGGATTGCCTAAATTCAAGGTTGCAGAAATGCATAAGGTATGTGAAGCCTGCCAATTTGGAAAACAGGCAAGGAAACCATTTCCTAGACATGTTCAAGAGAGTGAGAAGCCATTGGAATTAATCCACTCTGATGTGTGGACTACTAAAGCTGCATCTCTTGGAGGTTGTCATTATTTTGTCACTTTTATTGATGACTATAGCAGAAAAGTTTGGGTGTATTTTATGAAAAAGAAAAGTGAAGTTTTTGGGCATTTCAAAACTCTTAAAGCTATGGTTGAGAAAGAAACAGGCCTGCAAATAAAATGCCTAAGGTCAGATGGAGGGGGAGAGTACCTCTCAAATGAGTTTGCAAGGTTCTTGCAGGAGCATGGCATAAAGCAGCAATATTCATGTAGTCATACCCCACAACAAAATGGAATTGCAGAAAGGAAAAACAGGCATATTCGAGAGGTATCTCGTGCCATGCTCAACGAAAAAGACTTGCCAGATTTTTACTGGGCTGAAGCAGTTGCTACAGTAGTCTATATAATGAATAGGACTCCCACTGCAACAATACATGGGATGACTCCAGAGGAGAGGTATACTGGTAGGAAACCATATATTTCTCATTTGAAAATTTTTGGTTGCATTGCCTATGTACATGTGCCAGATGAGTTGAGATCCAAGTTGGATCCAAAAGCTAAGAAGTGCATCTTTATTGGTTACTTTCTGTAGAGCAGAAAGGGTATAGATGCTATAACCCTTCTACTCGTAAGTTTATAGTGAGCAGAGATGTTGTTTTTTATGAGATGAGTAGCTGGTATAAACCAGTAAATGTGATTGATGATATAGATGCACAAAATGGTAATGCTGCACAGAATTCACAGCAGCAGTCACAAAATATTAGTGGACCTGGAGTGTCCTCTAGCAGTGGTTCATATTCTTCGCCATGGACAGGCAGATTGAGATCAGGAGAATCTCCTCAAAACAATGCAGATAGTGGTATGCAGGTTTCACGAAAAGGAAAAGAGAAGGTAGATCAGCCCATGTTTGATGTGAATGCAGGTCACTCTTATGTGGATGGTGAATACAGTGGCTCAGAACAGAGCATTGATGATGAGTTGGGTATTCCTTCTATTGTAACACCTGGAGTAAGGAAGACCAGGGATGTTTTGAGAGCACCTGAAAGTGAACCTACTTTGCGCAGGTCTACCAGAGCTAGGTATCCTGTGGATAGATTGAAATATGATGGATTTACAGCCATTCACTATGCATATATGGTCAAAGTGATACAGGAACCAGAACCCACTTCTTTTGAGCAAGCCATGGGAAAAGAAAAATGGGAGAAAGCCATGGATGAAGAAATGGATGCCTTGGAAGCAAATGCTACATGGGAATTGGTACCTTTGCCTAAAGGTAAGAATGCAATTGGCTGTAAGTGGGTTTATAAGGTGAAGCACAATGCAGATGGTTCTGTGAACAGATACAAGGCAAGATTAGTAGTCAAGGGGCATGCACAAACATATGGCATTGACTATGAAGAAACATTCAGTCCGGTTGCAAGGATGGCAACCGTAAGAGCAGTCATTGATATGGCTGCATCAAAGAGATGGTCTTTACATCAGATGGATGTAAGGAATGCCTTCTTGCATGGTGATTTGCAAGAAGAGGTCTATATGGAGCAGCCACCAGGTTATGTGCATGCTGCTCATCCTGAGTTTGTTTGCAGGTTGAATAAAGCCTTATATGGCTTGAAGCAAGCACCTAGAGCATGGTCTGACAAGATAGGACAGTATCTTGTCACTATTGGCTTTCAGATTTCCAAGGCAGATTTCTCATTTTATGTGAGAAAAACAGAGAAAGGTATTATGCTACTTGTCATTTATGTTGATGATTTGATTATGACAGGTGACAGTGATGAAGATATCCTTCATGTGAAAATGCTATTGAAGCAGAAGTTTGAGATGAAGGATTTGGGAGAGCTGCATTATTTCTTGGGCATTGAGGTGATTAGATCACCAAGTGGGATACAGCTCTTGCAGAGGCAGTATGGATTGGACATGTTGTCCAAATATGGGATGATAGGCTGTAAGCCTATTTCAGTTCCTTTGGAGCAGAATGTGAAGCTAAGCGCAGATGCAGGTGAGCTTCTGGAAGACCCTACTATGTACAGATGCATAGTAGGAAGCTTGATTTATATGACTATTACCAGGCCAGATTTGAGCGATGCTGTTGGATTGGTAAGTCAGTTTATGCAGGCTCCAAGGAAACCACATTTGGATGCGGCTAGACGCATACTCAGGTATGTGAAGTCCACATTGCAGTATGGACTAATTTATGAGACTGGGGTTCAAATACAACTGCATGGATACACTGATGCTGATTGGGCTAGTAGTATTTCTGATAGACGATCTACCAGTGGATATATGTTCTCTTTTGGGAGTGCTGCAGTCACTTGGAGCAGCAAGAAACAGCCTATAGTTGCCTTGTCGAGCACAGAGGCCGAGTACAGGGGTGCAGCAATGGCTGCATGTGAGGTAGCTTGGTTGCATAAGCTACTTTATGATATGCATCAGCCTACAGATGGACCAGTTGTCATTTATTGTGACAACATGAGCAGTATACACTTGGCAAATAACCTAGTCTATCATACTAGAACAAAGCACATTGAGGTGCATTATCACTATGTGTGGGAGAGGGTTTTACTAGGTCTTATTGATCTAGTTTATGTCAGCAGAGAGGATCAGGTAGCTGACATATTTACGAAGGCATTGGGCGCAGAGAAGCTGCGCAAGTTCTGAGACCTGCTTGGTGTGCAGGAATTGGGATTGAGCTCGAGGGGGAGTGTTGAGATATCGAGCTCCACTCGTGATATGCCAGGGTGACCGTTGTGCATTTATGTCACCGACGTGTCAGTTACAAATGCGGTTGGTACACCGCCCATGAATAATAGCTAGATGATAGCTATCCTTATCTACTCTAGTTCGTGGCTCAGTTAGTATGCCACCTTAGTTATTTGAGTTTGGTTTGAGACCCATATATAGGGTTCTTCTATTTTCTTTGTAAGAGAGTTCTTTTGGCTTACACAACTAAGAAGAGGAAAACTGTTTTCAGCCTCCACCTTTGTGTGTATTTCCCCATTGTGCAAGCAAGAAAGCTACAAGTGAGACTCCTTCCTTCTCTCCCACAATCTTGACAGTGCTTGAGTGGCCAATACCAGTATCCATCAAAGAGAGACGTAGCTTCCTTGGATTGACAGGATGGTATAGGGTCTTCATAAAAAATTATGCTTTGATTGCAGCACCTCTGACGAGCTTACTAAAGAAGCAAACTTCCATTGCATGGTCAACTCCCGAACAAAATAGCTTCGATATATTGAAGCAAATTTTGGTATCAGCACCTATTCTAAAACTTCCAGACCTCAATAAGGAGTTGGAGGTAGTAGCTGATGCTAGCATTCTTGCCTTGGGGTGTGTAGTTATGCAGGAAGGTTATCTAGTAGCATACTCTTCAAGGAAATTGAAGAGTCATGAAAAGAATTATGTTACGCATGATCTGGAAGTGCTAGCTGTCATCCATGCTCTAAAGCTTTGGAGACACTACCTGTTGGGTAACAAGTTTACTCTAGTAACTGACCATAAGAGTCTCAAATGGATCTTTACCCAAAACGAGCTCAACATGAGGCAACGTCGGTGGATTGAAGTGTTGGAGGAATATGACTTTGAAATCAAGTACCGACCAGGGAAAGAGAATGTAGTTGCCGATGAACTTAGTCACAAGGCATTCCCAAATTCCCTAATCTTGCAAAATCCATCAACAACCAGAACTCTAGCTACAAAAGTATCTATGCCAAACAACCGTATACTTGAGTTAGCTAGAGAGGATGCATGCCATGGT
This sequence comes from Lygodium microphyllum, assembly GCF_053477565.2. Lineage (NCBI taxonomy): Eukaryota > Viridiplantae > Streptophyta > Polypodiopsida > Schizaeales > Lygodiaceae > Lygodium > Lygodium microphyllum. The sequence goes on along the minus strand of NC_141151.1, from coordinate 136,304,818 downwards.
CCAGCCTACCAAACAATGCTAAGGGAGATCTCTATCAAGGATCAGAATCAAAAATTGTAGGCTAAGTATCATGAATTTTCTATCAATAGTGGACTTGTTTACTATAGAACAAGGCTGTGTATACCAACAAGCCAGTCACTTAAGCAGAAGATATTGTGGGAAGCTCATGATTCTCCTTTCGCAGGACATCCTGGCTATGCTAAGACTCTTAATGTAGTTAGGAAGAGCTACCATTGGGAAAGGCTCAAAGGTGACGTTCTCAAATATGTCACCGAGTGTTTGTCTTGCCAACGTATCAAAGCCGAACATATCATGATGCCAAGGAAACTGCAACTGCTTGACATCCCCCAAATGAAATGGGAATTCATCAGTATGGATTTTGTTGTAGGCCTACCCCAAGTCCAGGGAGGATACAACTCCATCATGGTTATGTTTGACATGCTTACTAAGGTTGCACACCTTATTCCAGTAAAGACAAACTATAAAGCCTCAGACATTGCAAGATTGTTTATCAAGGAGATATTCAAGCTACGTGGTTTACCTAGAAGAATCATTAGTGATCGTGATTCTCTCTTCACATCACACTTCTGGAGAGCTATCTTTGAAGCTATTGGGACTCAACTCTATTTTAGCACTGCCTACCATCCCCAAATGGATGGCCAAACAGAGAGAGTAAATCAAGTCATCGAGGATATGCTTAGGGCATACTGCTGTCGAGAGCCGAAGAGGTGGATTCAATACTTGCCTTTGATTGAATTCGCCTATAATGCTTCTTACCAGCAAAGAATTTAGATGAACCCTTCCCAAGCATTATATGGTCATGACTGCAGAAGTCCCCTAAACTTTTCTAATCCAACCCTAAGGGTTGAAGCTTCAAGGCAAATGTTGGAAGAGATGGATGACCAAATAAAGTCAATAAGACAGGACATACAAGCGGCCAAGGATAGACAGAAGGCATACACGGATTTGAAGCGTCAAGAAAGGGTCTTCGAAGAAGGAGACATGGTCTTCATTCGCGTACGCCCTAAAAAGAGTTCTCTATCCTTAGGAGATTGCAAGATGCTAAGTCCAAGGTACTGTGGGCCATACAAGATCCTCAAATGCCTAGGACCTAATGCTTATAAACTGCAACTCCCTGAGAACCTAAAAATTCATAATGTATTCCATATCAGCCTATTGAAAAAGTATGTACCTAATCCTAACCATGTACTTGATGACCAAAAAGTTGTAATGCCTAGTCAAGGAGTCCTTGAGCTAAGACCTAATAGGATCTTAGATATTAGGGAGAGACAATTAAGATCCAGAACCCGGAGAGAATGCCTTGTCCAGTGGAAAGATTATCTCGAAGAGGATGCCACTTGGATAAATGAAGGCACTCTCAACCATCAATATTCCCAGTTTATCTCGAGATGAGGACATCTCGATTCCTCTAAGGGGGAGAGAATGTAAAGTTCTACATTTCTCTTCGCGTGAACTAACCCTTTCAATGGATAATTTTGATAAATGCCTACGATAATGCATTTTTTTTTTATTCCCCTCCCCAACCGACTATTGCGCTGGAAGGGGAGGGGAATAGAAAGGTTGCAGAAGCACCTCGGTGGGTGCTCTCAGGTGTGCGAGATGCATGCCATTGATACGTATGAGGGGGGGCTTATCCCCTCCCCTATATAGCTGAGGGAGGGGCCGCACGGCTGAAGGTGGTGAGAAGGCCAGAGATGGAGAGGACGACGCTGCCAGCATATCACCATGCAGTACCGCTGCTAAGAGAAGGGAGGGACGGCTGAATGCTGCCAGTCCTTCTAGCACCGCCGCTTGCAGCGGCAGGCCTCGCTGACTCACAGAAGTGCTGTCAGTCCGTCACCGACACAACGTTCAATCTCCCTCCTTGCCACGTATGAAGCATAGAAGCTTCTAAAGAGAAGCTTCTAAGGGGGCTAGATAAGCCCCCTTTCCCCCCGGGTTTTTAAATCCTCCTAAGCTCCCTTTCACCCCCTTCTCATTTTTTTTTTTAAACCTCACCCCTCCCCCCCCCCCGTGTCTTATCACCCCCCTTATCCTTTGAGCCTTTAGGCTTTAAAGGTCTTATCACCCCTCTTATCCCTTAAGCCTAAAACTGGTGCACAGATCGGTCGCAGATAGCTCACGTGGTGAATCCCGGAAGGTCCCCAAGAACAAAGAACTCTACCTTTTTGCACAAAAAACCATGTAAAAGCATGCACGACAAGAGGCAAGAGACAAATTGGGTTCAATCTCCCCCATGCCTTGTGTGAGCGCTTCACAAAGCATGTATTTTATGTATATTTCCAATCTTCATGCTCAATAATAGCCCAATTACAAGAATATGACAAGCTTTTTAGCTTTTGAGTTTGCTTTCTACAAAAATAGGAAAATAAAGCTAATGGACGGTGCCCATAGAGTCTGGCACGCCCAATCTCAATGTCCAAATAGAAATAACATATCCGAGCGCATAAGCGCATACAAAATAATAATCAATAATCAATGTCTCAATAGACATAACAAAATATAGGCATGGCGCCTATCAAAATATAGTCCAAAGGTCGAATACTCGCTAAACTCCAATGCTTTCCTCCGCCACTGCTGCTATCTCTACACATCAACTGAAGCATTCACAATCGTTAGTAAAATAATACAATTAAACTGAAAAAAGTGAATACCTAGCAATCTTCAGCTACATAAATAAATCAACTGGTTAGAAATAAATCCTAACCTTAATTTATTACGAGTGCGCACTCTAAACTCATAAACGTTTATTAATTTAATATGCATTTTGCGGAATCACCCGCTATGGAATCACCCATGTACACACTAAATTAATGAAACGCCCGAAAAGGAGAGGCGTCCCCATCAACTTCTCGCACAAAGAATCCTCTTTGTGTATGAGCCCCGGTCATCTAAGTTTACAGAATCCACCGTAAAACCTCACAGAATCCACCGTGGAATATGCCTCCTGGCATCATACCCCCGCGGTGGGATAGCAATTAACCTCAATTGCTATTAGCTCAATGTGGAGCTAACATAGTGGGGAAAGCATTTAAGTCTCTAGCGTGCATCCATTGTGCTTCCTCTATAGGATGGTTCTTGAATTTTACTAGATATCTAGAATACCTTCGGCCAGTTCTAGTGGTCATGTAGTCAGTGTCTATGATGGCTTCTGGTTCAAGTATTTCAGTCTCTTCTTCTAGTAAAGGTGGATTTTCATATATAGGGTGGATAGGTAATTGGCCTCTAAATGGTCTTAATAAACTAATATGAAATGTATTATGAATTTTCCAATGAGATGGCAATTCTAACTTGAAGGCATTGTCATTAATCTTATGAATGATTCTAAATGGTCCATAAAATCTAGGAGCTAATTTGACAACTGGATGTCTATCTACAGTTTGCAGTCTACGCTTTTCTATACTAAGCCAAACATAATCATCAACTTTAAAATTCATGGCTTGTCTTTTCTTGTTGGCTTGTTTGGTATATGATTGTTGGGCTTTAGCAATCATATCCTTAACCTCATCAAAAATACTATTATGCATAATAGCAATATCGTCAGCGCTCTGAATTCTATTAGACAAAGATGCAACAGGTGTAGATAATCTATATCCATAAATAACTTCAAAAGGTGCTTTCTTTGTAGATGTGTGCGGTGTATTATTGTAAGCAAACTGTAATAAATGCAAATGAGTATCCCAAGTCTGAGGTTTAGAGATAGTGTATGCACGTAAAAGATCTAGAATGGTGCTATTTGTGGCTTCTGTTTGTCCATTTGTTTCTAGATGAAATGCAGATGAGAAATCAATCTTTGTGCCTAGATTTGCAAACAGTGTTATCCAAAAATTATTACAAAATCTAGAATCTCGGTCTGAAATAATCACTTTTGGCAATCCATGGTTAGTAAAAACAGTTTTCAAAAATAACTGTGCTGCTTGTGATGCTGTTAAAGTTTTCTTACATGCAATGAAATATGCTTGCTTACTAAATCTATCTACAATTGTCCAAATCATGTCATGGTTAGATTTAGTATTTGGTAAACCAGTAATGAAATCCATAGAAATATGTTCCCAAGGTTTAGATGGAATAGACAAAGGCATTAATAATCCATACTGTTTACCATGATGTCTCTTTATTCTTTGACAAATCAAACATTCAGAAACGAAATTAGATACATCTGTATCCATATGCGGCCAATAAAAATCTTCAGTTAACATGCGTAATGTAGAAATGATACCTCTATGACCTTGATATGGGGGACAATGAATTTCATTCAAAACAAAAGATTGGAATGGAATAGTAACACACAGTCTCTTTTCAAAAAACATAAATCCATCATTATATGACAATGAATCAACAGGAATGAAATTATTTTGAACTAATTTTTGCCAATCAGAATGAAAAGTAATATCCTGGTGATATGTGTCTTTCATAGCAATCAAAGAATCAAAAGACATGATGGAAATATTATGAATTGCAGGTCTTCTACTCAATGCATCAGCAACTACATTTTCTTTTCCAGGTTGGTATTGAATAATAGGATGGAAACTTTGAATGAATGAAGCCCATTTGATATGACGGTCAGAAATTTGGGGCTGGCTAAGTAGATGTCTAATGCTTTGCTGGTCAGTCTTTATCATGAATTCTGAACCCATTAAATAATGCTTCCATTGTTTTAATGCTTGTACAACTGCTAATAGTTCCTTGTCATAAGTGGAATATTTGAGCTCAGAGGGTTTCAGCTTAGAACTAGAATATGCTATTGGATGATTGTCTTGCATTAATACGGCTCCTATTCATGATCCGCTAGCATCGGTCACAACTAGAAAGAATGGTCTATTAAAGTCAGGCAATTGTAGAACAGGGGCATTAGTTAATGCACGTTTGAGTAAATCAAAGGATTTCTGCTGATTTTCAGTCCATTGATAAACAATTCCTTTCTTAAGAAGTTTTGTTAATGGTAAAGCAAGTAATGAGAAATTACGTACAAACTTCCTATAGAAACTAGCAAGACCAAGGAATGAGCGTAATTCATGTACATTTTTAGGAACAGGCCAATGCAATATTGTGTCAATTTTCTTAGGATCATTTTTTATTCCTTCTTTTGATACAATATGACCTAGATATTCTATTTCTGTCTTAAAAAATTCACTCTTTTCAGGATTTGCAAACAATTGATTTTCTTTCAGTAATTGAAAAACTAATGATAAATGCTCATAATGCTCTTTTTCACTTTGGCTGAACACCAAAATATCATCAAAGAAAACAATCACACAATACTGATATTTCAGAAAGATACGGTTCATCATTCTACTGAAAGTGGCAGGTGCATTGGTTAATCCGAATGGCATGACTAGGAATTCGTAATGGCCAAACTGTGTCCTGAATGCAGTTTTAAATATGTCGGATCTATCTAACCTCACCTGATGATATCCAAACTTAAGGTCAATTTTACTAAATATAGAAGATCCTTGCAGTTTGTCCATAAGGTCATCAACTCTAGGTATAGGATACCTATTCTTTACAGTGATCTTATTTAATGCTCGGTAGTCAATACACATACGATAGGTATTATTCTTTTTCTTGACTAAGAGTACAGGTGCACCGAATGAAGAACTGCTAGGTCAAATTAAGCCTCTATTTAGTAATTCTTCAACTTGATTCTGGATTTCTTTTTTCTCTATTTGATTGTGCCTATATGGTGCTTTGCAAGGTGGTTGTGTGCCAGGAATTAGATCAATCTTATGGTCTTCTGGACGTGATGGTGGTAAACCTGGTGGTAGGTCTTCTGCAAAATAGTCCTTAAAATATGCAATAAATTCCTTATGCATAGGGTGCAGATGATTTTCCTTTGCGTGCAATTCATTCACCCAAATGAGATATGATTTAGTATTCTTGCGAGGTGCACGTTTTGCTTGAGTATGCGAAAGCAGTGGAAAAATATGAGATGCATACATACCAAATAATGTAATAGATTTTCCTTGAAAATTAATATTCATTGTGTGCGTAGAATAATCTATATTGGGATTATGTTGGTGTCTCCATGGCATGCCTAGGATAATTTCGCTTGACTGTAATGGGACAACTAAGAAATTTCTTCTTTCAATGTATGGGCCAATTTGAATTTCTAAATCTTGTACTTCTTGTGTGCCATTGTACCTAGTGCTTAAAAATGCAGCTTTTATGCGATAATGCGTAGGTACAGTGTGCAATTTCAATTCCTTTACCAATTTTGCTGAAATAAAGTCATGGGTACTACCGTCATCATGCAATATAGTTCTTTCTTTTCCATGCACCATACATTTCATAGTCAACAATGAATGTGGAGTAGGCATACCTGGTAAAGTGTCAGAAGTAGTAGTAATATCATCCTCTTCTTCAGTGAAATCCGGCATATCCTCATGCTCGTCTTCGTCCATAGCTCCAAGGTAGTTGATATGTGCTGATGGCTTCTTTGAATGACAATTTGCTGCGAGATGCCCTGGCTGGTGACACTTGTAGCATACTATTGGCTTGGCTTTGGTCACATTATTTGCAATGGCTGGAAGTCTGGGTACATTTGGATTTTCTTGTGGAATAGGCTTTGGATTTGGATTGACAGTGGATGGTAATGCAGGTGGTTTAGGCCAATTCTTGCGGAAAGATGGTGATGAGGAACGACCTGGATTAAACCTTCTAAAATTGGAATTGAATTGTTTAGATCCATAATTACCGTTGGCTTGGAATTGCTGTGGTCGTCGATCTCTTCCGCGTAACTTATCTTCAGTGTCGTGAGCTAAAGAGATGGCGTCTTCAAGGGTAGCAGGCTTGAACATGTTCACTTCAGCGTAGTAATGTCCAAGAAGTCCAGACATATACTTCCGCTTATGTGTCGTCTCTGGTACGTCTTCAAGCATGCGTAGCTGTAGGAGTGCATTCCAAAAACGCTCTGTATACTGTGGAATAGGCTCACGATCTCGCTGTTGAAGTAAATCCCATTGCTTGATAGCCTTCTCATGAAATTGCGGTGGAAGGAAATTTTGCATGAACTTCTTCTTGAAATCTTCCCATGTAGCAGGACATTCTATGCTCTTGCGGACTACAGTCCACCAAAGTGATGCTCTATCTATCAGATGATTAGTAACACACTTGATTTTATCTTTTTCAGGATAAGTTTCCTCATGGAAATAGTCATCAAACTGGCTAATGAATGATAAAACAGTCTTTCCTTCTCTTATGCCATTGAAAGTGCGAAACTTGAAACTTCGTTTACTTATCTTGGATTCCTTGCGAATGGTTTGTGCTTCAAGGGTGGCGTCGATGGTACGGCGAATCAAATCTTCTGCTTGAGGTTCTTCTTTATCAGTGGACGCTCCTTGTAGCTTTGTCAATTGCGCTTGCAAGGCTTGCCTAGCTCTTCGCTCTTCTTCCAATTGTAGCATGATTAGATCCAGCTTCTGTTCCATAGTAAGCTCGGGTAGGTCGTCTTCAGCCATAGGATCATCCATATGTGGGGTAGTCATCCTGTAAAACTCAACAAACCTTTCTCTCTCAAAATCAGTTAGCGGGATGAGCATAGCTCAAATTTGGGGTTACAAGGCTATGTATTTTTGGGTATTTTCTTCTTCAGTTTTCAAAAATTCTGCAATATTTCTGTCTCCGTTTGCTGAAAGTACTTCGATGAACTTGCAGATAGGTAGAACAGCTTGCTGCGAACAACTTTCCAGTTCAGAGTTTTTGCATACGAACAAGTCTTCTATGAGTTTTAAGCACTAGTCAGTTCTGATTTAGTCTGACTTGCAGAGTTGCAGACTTAGTAGACTTGCAGAGTTGTTGACTTGCTGGACTTAGGCCGACTTGCAGAACTTGCAGAACTTGATTACCGTCGACTTGCGGAACTTAACTTCAGAAGTGCGAGACCCGGAGTTTGCCGACTTGTCTGCCCTGTGTGACTTGCAGTGGTTTAAGCTTAAGTGATTAAGCTTAAGCTTATGAAGCTTAATGGTGGACTAGACTAGCAGCGTCGATTTTATGGGGGGGGGGCATTTTTTCTTCACGCGGAAATTTCGGGGGCTCTTCCTGACACACGACAAGAGGCAAGAGACAAATTGGGTTCAATCTCCCCCATGCCTTGTGTGAGTGCTTCACAAAGCATGTATTTTATGTATATTTCCAATCTTCATGCTCAATAATAGCCCAATTACAAGAATATGACAAGCTTTTTAGCTTTTGAGTTTGCTTTCTACAAAAATAGGAAAATAAAGCTAATGGACGGTGCCCATAGAGTCTGGCACGCCCAATCTCAATGTCCAAATAGAAATAACATATCCGGGCGCATAAGCGCATACAAAATAATAATCAATAATCAATGTCTCAATAGACATAACAAAATATAGGCATGGCGCCTATCAAAATATAGTCCAAAGGTCGAATACTCGCTAAACTCCAATGCTTTCCTCCGCCACTGCTGCTATCTCTACACATCAACTGAAGCATTCACAATCGTTAGTAAAATAATACAATTAAACCGACAAAAGTGAATACCTAGCAGTCTTCAGCTACATAAATAAATCAACTGGTTAGAAATAAATCCTAACCTTAATTTATTACGAGTGCGCACTCTAAACTCATAAACGTTTATTAATTTAATATGCATTTTGCGGAATCACCCGCTATGGAATCACCCATGTACACACTAAATTAATGAAACGCCCGAAAAGGACAGGCGTCCCCATCAACTTCTCGCACAAAGAATCCTCTTTGTGTATGAGCCCCGGTCATCTAAGTTTACGGAATCCACCGTAAAACCTCACGGAATCCACCGTGGAATATGCCTCCTGGCATCAAAAACACCTCCGTGTCTAAAACATTATATGGCCCTCTCCCATGGGTGTTGGAACCCCATATTTTACCCTTAAGTCCTTTCTTTTGGGATTATTATCTTCCCTGTGATTTTAAAGTTCACTCAACCCCTATCCTTAAGCCCCTTATTTTTTTCATAATTTATAAATCCTTAAGCCCCTTTTTTTTCCTTGGAACCACACCCCCCGTGTTAATCCCTTAAACCCCTATCCCTTTTCCTTGGAACCACCCCTCTTTCCTCCGTGTTTAAACCTTCCCTAGCCCTCCCCTTGTGGCATATTGAAACCCCTTCCCTCCAAGTTTGACCTAAGGGTCCTTCGACCTTACTTATAACCTTTACGGTTACTATATTTCCTTGGAGTTCTCTTCCGCACCTTGTGTCTTTTCCATCCCTTTTCATTCCTCGTTTGAACGAGTCATTAAAAGCCCATTAAGCCTTCCCCATGGCTTCAATGGGTCTTAGTTGGTAAAGATTTTGAAACAACCTTTCGAATTTCTCAACTTCAAGGAGGGAGCCTTCCAAAAATTACTTTTGACGGACGGTGCAAGGGAGCGACTGTGGAATTCCAAAGAAGAGTTGTAAAAGCTGCTTCCACGTCCGAACGACTACAATTGCGATGCCTCCTAAGAAAGTCTAGGGCGTAGCCACGGGAGGGTCATCTCCCAGTATCCATGTGGATATCTCACCCCAAACCCTGGTTTTTTCTTCTTAATTTTATATCGTTGTCATTTAATCATGCAAGATGAATTGTTAGAAATAGGATATATTTTGTCCTAGTTGTTCATGAGGAAGGAATTTAGTCATTAATACATTTAATGGAGCATGCAAAATAAATAAAGCATAAATATATTTTTAACAAATAGCTTTATGCATGGAAATGAATTATCGGCTAGATTGTTACCCATTAAAATAGTATACTTCGGTTAAGCCTAAAGGTATAAAACTGCATCTCGCACTATTAAACCCTATTCTTTTACAATGAATCGTCATGGAAAGTGCAAATCATGAAATGACTCCTACAATGCATAAACTCTATGAAATTATCATTGTTAACTGCATAACTTAGCAAGAAAAAGTTGCTTATTTAGCATGAGTTGTGTTTGCAAAGAAAATGAAAGATTAGTTGAAATTAACCTAACCTATGCCTAACCTCAAATTGATAAGTTAGGGTTATGCATAGACAATGAATCAAGTGGAAGTAATCTCGAAATTATCTTCTAGAGTTAACCAAATTGATATAAACTTAAAACACCTATGCTGCGAAATACTCGTTGGGAATAGGTTAAATTCCAAGTAACATCTATACCTTAAATACTTGCCCACATTCATTGAAGGTAGGGACAGTGAATGGTAATCGTAAAAGGATCTAGGGTTTGACCCTGAGAATCTTACAAAAATGAAGCTAGGAAACCCTAGGTCTAACGATGTCAGCTTAAAGAACCTGAAACAGATTGTTTCATGTCTCCATCATCGCATAGTACGATGCAACACTTGCGCAGCAAGTACGGAGTCATATGGTCTTGTGATTGGATCACAAGAAGAAATGCCAAATTCTCGCAACGAGGATGGCAGATCCTTATGCAAGTTATCTTGCAAGAGGATGTATACTTTGATATCCTTCTTGAGTAAGGAAGATTAATTGAAGATTAAAGACAAGAAAATTGGAGTACCCAATGAATCTTAAGGTTTGACCATGTTGGGTTAATAGGATATAGGGGACCTTGCCAAGTTGCAAGTCATCTCGAATCGAATGCTGGATGCATTCGAAAGGAAGGATTCATTCCTTAGCAGTTTGCCAATAAAAACGATCAATGGAAATGTTTGTGCTTGCTACAAATTTTAGAGCACTGTTTGACTTGTTTGACCAATGAATTAAAAGATAAATGAATATCTATACTTCAGGTTGAAGGCCTGAAGGGAGAGACAGCTTCAGTTACCCCCCACTACCTGCCTGACCCTAACCAAGGGCGTTGTTGACCATGCCGTGAACGTGGATCGAACCCGCTGTGAGAGGTCTCTCCGTTGAGCGCTACTTGGAGCAGGAGGACGCTTGGGTGCCAGGGGGGGCTCTCGCCATAGATCCCTCGCCTTCCGGGTCTTGCATAAGAGGCTAACGTGACTCGGGATTGGATCTCGAGACCAGCATACTAGTCTACGGGCGGAAACTTGGAATAGTGATCCCTGTGGATTGTTGGATAGCCTTCGGGCGGATTGTGGATAAGCCTACGGGCGGAACTCTTTGTATTTCAAAGATAAATATGATGACCTGTTAATAAAGAACTTGTCTGATATTGTTTTTCTATGTCAAGTGATAAGATTACGTGAAGGAACCAGTGCCTAATGGGTTAATTAAAGAAGCTGGTTGTTACATGTCCAACTAATGTGTTAGATAATTAAATAACTAAAACAACCCGAGGAAAGTTCGAAGGATGGGCCATGGGTCCGTCCTATGGATGGGTGGTCCCGGTTGGCCGGGAACTTTTCTCAAATCACGAGGAACAGGGGGATGATTGTCAAAGGACACGAACAACAAAAGGGTTGACCTAGAGTTATGTTTTAACCCGATTTACGCTTTTTTAGGGGAACGGAATGGGACTATGCCTTATGGCAGAGAGGTTGAGCTTTGCATCCGTCTTGTTTCCCATTCTCCTTGAACCAAGTGCAGCGTGAATCCGTTTCGGACCTGGCGTTTCTACGTAAAGTAGTTCGCTTGGGTCCGATGCTAGTTGCTGTTAGGAAATGACCAATCAGGACTCAATTTGTTCAAGCTTGTCCTGGATTGATCCTTTCCGATGGACTGCTCTATTTGAGCCTCTATTTAATAATTCTTCAACTTGATTCTGGATTTCTTTTTGCTCTATTTGATTGGTCATTTCCTAACAGCAACTAGCATCGGAAAGCCTCAATTTGTTCAAGCTTGTTTTTTTAACTGAAATTTTCAATTTTCCACCACAATTATAGTGAAAATTAAACAATCTAGAGGACTATATTCGAACAAAAGGCATTATATGAACAACAAGTTTAAGCAGCATGATACTTGCAATTCCATTGGCATTTTGTGTTGTTGATGAAAGGGTCTCTTGCCAATACACAGGCTTGCAATTGTGAAAAAATAAGATAATCACATATACACACCATTCCACCAGACAAAACATGTTTGATTACCATAGTGCTCTTGTCTCCCAGCTAAGAAAATAGAATACATTTCTCTCTTTGTTCTCTTAGATCAAAGTATAAGACTATATAGCACTTGCCATTGTAAAACTTTCCATACTTTCTTGAAGGTGTAGCCTCTTTTGAGTCTGGCTGTACATGCCATACTTGAGCAACACTCCATAAGTCTGATTGTTGATCCCTTGTAGTCATGCCATACCATAAAAAATATTAGCCAGTGATCTACACACCAAAGGACTTGATATGGCATATAGAAGAGCCTATTATGAGATTGGATGTCATGCCATGGATCCCCATTCACACATTGCCTTTTTGCATACTCTCAAATAGAAAGCCAATCCACTACCTAAAGACACTCAACAAGTTGCCATAAATACTAGACATGGATAATACTCATGCATTTGGTCAACCAAATAACATATAATAAGACAATAGAACAAGGAAACCTTTAAAGCTAAGTGAATCCAAGAATAATCTTAAGGAAAGAAATAAGGCTAGTTATAGACTAAGATGCCTAACTATTATATGTGAATATTTATGTTACAAAAATGTATATACAAACCCTCTTCATTAAGGTGTTGCAAGGTATAGACTATTACCTTTAGTACATGAGGGCTCATGGCAGCCTTGTGGCACACATTAATTTGTCCTTGCATGATTGTCGACCGTAAGAACCAATGTAACCTATCCTATAGATGCAAAAACGTTTCCAAAAAACGAGCATCAAGATCCTATGTTAGAGGAAGCAATGATAATAATGATATCAACTATTATTCGAGTAGGAGGAGTTGCTCCTTATCTCAATCTTCCATCTTGACTTCGGAAACCTAAATATAATTCATCATTTTTTATTTGATGGCTACTCCCTTTAGTGTATTCTATAATAGACTTATAGATGTACTTTCTACCCACATTTTGACCATGCAATAGTACCTACCTTCACCTTCTCTAGATGAAGATATAAAAAATGATGATAGATTGCACACATTGTTTCATGGATGACTGCCTCCTCATGTAAGCTTCACTATAGCTATCTTCTATTTTTTATTTTTATGAGCTAACAACTAGCTAATAAGTGTATTTTCCTGTATTCAAGAAAACTTGCAGCCTTTGATGGACCACCAAGTCTTTTGTCAAGGTTGACACGCATGTCAACCCAACCTATAATGCACTATGACTCGAAAGACCTATGAAAAATATTTTGTCCATCGCTTGAGCTAAGGAGACTATTGTTTCAACTTACTATCCAGAATCTCAAGAGATCTTTTGTGCTATGTGGCTATACCTAAAGTCAAGAGAACCTAGTATTCTCATCACTCTCTTTTTCTCTACATCATCTCTTCAAAATTAATCCCGTTCACCTCCAGTACATGCTCTCAATACATGTAGTCTTGTCACCACTATATCCATTCCAGTCCCTCCCTTATCTTCTCATAATGCTTGTTCTTTTGTTATCTCCTTTTTCCCATGTTTTTGAAGAGCTTTCACCTATGAATATCCATCTTTGCCACATCAAAACAAAAGGTATGCACTAAAATTCTATCCTACGATCAAACTTAGAAGCACCTATATTGCAAGGTCATGATTTATGCAATGTATCGATTTAGACTTCGGATGTTTTCAAGAAGTCCCTCTCGACTAAATCGTGCTCTTCTTTGTCATAGATCTATTCTCCTAGTTGTCTCCCCTTTTTTGTGGCTTCTTGAGTAATTATTCACATGCTCTTGATGATCAAAACGTGCGTAAAGAAGTCGATTGTCCTCAAGCATGGATGGCTACATCATTGGCAAATCATCTAGCCCAAGCTTCCATTCTATAATCTTTAAGATTTTTTTAAAAATGCCTTCACAACCAATGACTCACATTGGTTTTGCATTGTCTCATATGTTGGTATATGTATTTCCACTTTTGACAGTATCATACTGCACAAGATTTTCCAAGCCCATTAACTTGAAGATACCATTTGTTACAGATTAGATTGAAACCCAATATTTTATTGAACTTTAGGTGCATGTTTGATATGGAATATCTTAGGTAGCAAGCATAGCCAATGCTTTAAGTGGAACAAAAGTTGGAAACTCAAGATTTGGAGTTTACTTAGGACTACATTGGATGAGCATTATATACTCAAAAATACCATCCAGAGCTAGGAAGATTTGTAACCTTTAGTACACCACACTGAATGAGCATAATCTAGTTCATGGGGTGTGATCAAATTAATTTGATATGATGTGTCCAAATTTTCTAGTTGCATATTTTGAATGCCTACATCATGATCACCATCTATCATCAATGATTGCATAGAATTACAATTCTCTCTGCTGTGATAAGGTCTATTCTCTCACTATTGTCTCATTTTCTACATGAACATACTCAGCACATTGGCAATCACTACTTTGACTAGGCAGAGACTTAGTTAGAGCAGATTTAGTACAATTTAGCCACTTCTTATGTGCATTCTCCCTTACAAATCAAAGCAAAACTTGAAAACTACCACTCATCCAAAGCACATTAAATCCTCTGAAATCATATGCCCAAATTCTACATAATAAAAGTAATCCTCATATTTGAATGCTTTTGAAAAAAAACATTTTATTGGACATTATGTCATAAATATCAAAAAATCACTAAGCATAATTAGACAGCTTGATATATTTCAAATCATAATACTAGATTACTTTGGTGATAAAGGAGATTCGCAATCTACTCCTGGAAGGTTTTTCCATAGTTGTGTTGCATCCTCGGGTAAGTTACTCATGAATATATGTGTGCATCATGTGGGTTCAAAATAATGGATTTTTAAAATACCATTTTTATACATTTTTTACATACAGAAGGGTATAGTATAAAGGGACTATTTACATATTGAATAGAAAAGGGTTATGTTTTATTAAGAAAAAATTCATAGATAAGGATATTTATAAATAGGCCTTGAACGCATGTGATGTACAGAATATACATATACTAACTTCCTTGAGGTTGCATCATGCACACTATCTCCTACTTGTTTCACCTTCAAATTGCATGCATCAAAATTTTTGGGTTTTGCCACAGGGCTACAATGAGACTACAATTCATGATAGCATTCAACATGGTGCCATGGGGCATTGCTTCAAATGTTGGCCCTGCTCCTGCTGAGAAAACTATGTGATGCACAGATCGGATGCCGTAAGCGCGCGTAGTGAGCGTCAGAAGGTCCTAAGAACAAAAGAACTCTACTTTTTGCACACAAATCAATGTACAAGACTTGCACGACATGAATAAGAGACCAATTGGGTGCAACCTCCCCCCATGCCTTGTGTGAGTGCTCCACAAAGCATGTATTCTATGTATTAATCATCTTCAAGCTCAAATAATAGCCCAAATTACAAAATAGCACGCTTTTGGCTTTTTGAGTTTGCTTTTGTGCCAAATAGAGAATAAAGCTAATGGGCACCCAAGAAGTCAGGCATACCCAATACAATGTCCAAATACAAATATCTAAATTGTGAGCCCATGCGCATACAAAAATAATAAATAAATATCAAACGCCTTGATAAATAGGCATGGCAAAATATAGGTGCCATACCTAAGGTATGCGCCCATCAAAATATAGATGATAACTCGAATACACGCTATCCTCCAATGCTTTCCACCGCCACTGCTGCTATCTCTACACATCAACTGAAGCATTCACAATTGTTAGTAAAATAATACAATTAAACCGACAAAAGTGAATACCTAGTAGTCTTCAGCTACATAAATAAATCAATTGGTTAGAAATCAATCCTAGCCTTAATTTATCACGAGTGCACACTCTAAACTCATAAATGTTTATTAATTTAAATATGTATTTTGCAGAATCACTCGCTATGGAATCACCCATGTACACACTAAATTAACAAAACACCTGAAAAGGATAGGCGTCCCCATCGACTTCTCGCACAAAGAATCCACTTTGTGTATGAGCCCCGGTAATCAAAGTTTACGGAATCCACCGTAAAACCTCACAATCCATCGTGGCACGGAATCCACCATGAAATATGCCTCCTGGCATCACTATGTCTTTCATATCTAAGAGTTGGCTCAATGTGCAGAAGAGCACATATGAATATATCAAGAGCATTAATGAGATCTCAGGCAAGGTCATTCATTGACCTTGCCAATTCTACTCGAGAATTTTAGGAAAGCTTTCCTCAAGCATGGAGTAGATAGCAGCAGCTCATAGAGCTTGTTTGGTTCTTTCAAAGATAGTAGTCGTCTATACATTGCTCTCAACATGTTACACTTCGAGGACCTCGATTTTTGAAGAAGGTGAAGCCTTTATCTCAATTTAGGAGATCCCATTCAAACTTGAATTTCAGCAATGAGCAAAACTGACTAGGTGGTAGCAGAGGCGCTGCAATTTCGAGGCTTGAAACACTTAACTTTCTCCAACTAAACTCATAGAAGACCTTCAAAGAATTTTATTTTGAATGCGATCCTATTACCCTCCCTGTTTGTCAATGACCACCCCAGCTAGATCACCCTCTTGAGCACGCACCATGCCACCATCCCTACATATCTAATAACGTCAGGCCAATCTTATGAAGCCACTAGAGCACCAATAGATGGACTAAAATCCTCTCCTTAACCTTGATTTTTCAACAACTTTTTTGCTTGGTAATGGTCACTCCTCTTATACAATGTTAATTATTATCATCCCCCCTCTTCTTCATAGAGATGCCCTCTAATGTGGCCTATTCACATACCTATTCGTGGCTTGACAATCATGAAGATTATTGTCTTTTTCATCCAATGTTTTGATTCCCTTTCTTAATGTTCCAATTAAGGATAATGAGATCCCCTCATAGCTAGTGAAATTCCACCTTATACTTGCTCCTTTAGCCATAGTTGAACTACTATGTGTCATGCCTACCATCTTGAGGTTAGGCATCAAATCCCATTTGCACACCCTACCTTCTCGAAGAGAACACTCCCTCATCTTCTTTTAAGTATACCACCTTCCACCAAAGAACCTTCAAGCCCCTAGCCTCTCCTTGTAAGTCTATTTTCTTTTGGACGATCCATCCCTCTCATCTTGAAGAGTGCCCTGCAATAGTCTACCTTGTATGAATGGTTTTTCCATAGTATATAGGGTCAGGAAAGGAATCAAAATCTAAAATATCGCCAATCTCAAGATACGGCCCTCCCTTTGCATCTCATGGCTTGTTCCTCATGTAGGTTTTCCAATCTCTAGTTGAATCCCTGAAAAGCCACTACCATGAAGATGAGAGTCCCTAACCTGCCAAGACTCTATCATACTCGTGGCCTGTTGCAATTTTGATAAGGTCAAACATCAACGTACTTGATCTTAACCACAAAGTTCCTCTCGACACATGCAGCTATGCATTTGTAAATGCAAGGATTTTGGCACCTAGGTGAAGGTTGAGATTGAGAGTATTTTCTTTCTTGAGATTTGTGATGTGCTCAATATAAAAAATGACATAATGTGAGAGCATTAGACATTGTGTTAAGTTTTAGTCGCGTCTATACTCATTTATGGTGCAAGATGACAAAGTGTGGGACCTCAATAGGGCCAGTGATTGGTTAGAGATCTAAGTTAGAGATTCACCCTAGTGAGTATTGTGCCACACATTTGCAATAGACCAAATTTGTATAGTGGACACCTAGCATTATTACCAATATTAGGGTGATGCTCAAGGTTATATCCAAAACTACTAGAGTGATAGTGAATCTTAGTATGTGACATTATGGTCATTTGAATTCCTACTAAAGCCACCATATAGTAGTCTAATTCGCACCTTAGTTTTTTCCCAATATGAATGAGTATATAATGTGCACATAATAGTAGGGTTGTGTGAAAGAAGGTGTCACCTCTATGAGAAAGAAATAGATATGAAATATCATGTACATGGAAGGGTTGTGTAAAAGATGCTTGCCTAATAAGCCTCCTATTAGTAAGGAGCCTTGAACATGGGAGCAGAATTTGGTAACACACACAAACACAAAGGAATTAAATGTGATTGAAAGTGTACTTTTCATGAACATAGAGGATGAGTTAAAAAACAAAGAGAAAAATTTAGTGTACGTTAATGCATGTATTATATTCAAAATCCATATAGGATAAATTGCATGTATGTGAAAGCAAGATTGAATAGCAAATAATACTTTTTCACAAAGTTCTTGAAATGCTTTATGGTATCCACATAGGATTGATTCAACATTAGTGCTTCAATGTTAGGTTTGATTTTGTTTCTAGAATAGGTAACCGGATTGAAGAAGACATTCAAACATAAGCACAAATCCTAATGCCATACAAAAGCCACAAAATCTCTCTCTCTCTCTCTCTCTCTCTCTCTTCATGGGTTTAGCTACTCTTAGCATAAATTTACGCAATTTGATATGCATAAGTAATATTTATCTTGTATAAGAATTGTTATCCTAACATAGGCTTATATAATCCAATGAAGTTATTAAAGGCCTTGAATATTAACCCCATAGTGATGTATTCTTGATAGTGCACTTTTGATTTAAAGCATGCATTTCATTAGTTTATGGAAAATAGCTTTTTAGATCATGCCTTCAGCTCTTCTTTTATCTTAGACTACTTGCATTTGCATGATGAACTACCGAGATTGACTAATAGAGAAGCATGATAGTTTAGCATGCTTTAGCTTAACATGAAACTAATATAACACTATTTGGACATTACCTTTTTGTAATCAAAACTAAGGTTGATAATGGTTCTACATAACCATATTAGTTGTAAAATTTCTAGGCTTTCTTGGCACATAGTTATGCTTGCATATAGATGGCAAAGATATAAATATATCCTTAGTTTGTCAAAATTACACAATAAATTGGACCAAGAAAATATAATAAAGAAACAACACCTTAGATTTGATTATATATAGATTGGAAATTTGATTAGGCTTACTATCATAAGGTTTTTCTATCTGAATGCAAAACCACTTTTACCTCAAAATGCTTCAAGAAGCAAGACTTGAGAGGAAACTATAGAAACTAAATATAAAAGAGAAAATTAAATCATGAGGTTGATGAGGAGAGACATAGCTCTTTTATAAAGGGTATACCACAAAACTTTTCATAAATTGTTATTAGAAGTGGTTAAATATTTTTAAATGTATCAAAAATAAGAAGAAAGTATAATGGAATAACAAGGAAGCATGGCATAGCCACCCTTGCTAGTACCAATATACAATAAAATTTAATGCACTTCAATAAGTGGAGAATCTCCCTGAAATATATAATAAAACTATAGTTTCACACATAGGTTCTAGTTTAAATATGAACTTTGAAACAAGGTCTAGAGGTGTAATCATAGTATAAACTCCTATTTCTAATATGAATGCCAAAACAAGGTGTGGAGACTTCACCCTCCATGATAAAATATATTACTAGCAAAACTGCATGAATTAAGTGTTCATAGATGGTGTGATTTTTGAACATTTGAGTCTTTGCTACAATAAACAAGTAGTACTCAAGATTCTCCAAGGTGTGGTGCACAACTCTCCCCCCATCCCCCCTAAAAACAAGAGTGCCAAGAAAGAGATATACACCCTTCTTACTCCTCAAGCACCACAAATTTCATTTTGACTAAACCAAATAAGAAATAATCATTTTCTTAATTTATACCCTATGTATGTAAACACCACATGCTAACAAAGTCATAAAATACTTTTACTTAGAGTGCAATAAAGAATAAGCATTTTCTTAATCTGCACCCTTGTGTGTGGACACCGCATGTTAAAAAAGTAGTGAGTTACTTTTGGATAGAGTGGACTAGTGTATGCAATCAAAACTCCTCTAGTTCTTTATTGATATATAAACCTTTAACTCAAAAATTTAATGAAGCTAAGAATTACTTTTGCAAAAGATGAGAATAAATGCAGGAATTAATGTTGCACCAAATAGGCATTAAATGAATAAATTACATCACCCATGTAATTAGCAAGGAATCAAGTGATTTCTTAGTTTGAGCCTCCCACTTCTATAATATGGTGGTTATTTCTATTGTTTAGTGCTAGGGAAAATAAGTCCATAACTATTTCTAGATATGGCTAGTTAACTAAGAGTGGAGAAGGGGATGGGAGGTGTGTATGTATGTTTTTTTGTCAGGGGATAGGGAGGGGGGGTTGGATGTGTCCATTAAAAATTTGAGTTTATCTCCATATGATTTATTCCAATCTTACCAATTTTGAGATTGTGTCTACAAGCTAGATCTTAAATATGTAGTAGAAAGCTTGAATTTCCCATATTTTTACTTTAGAGATTTTGAGAGAAAATGGACAAATTTCTATATGTATGTCTTTTCCCTATTGTTAGAATTGGGGAATGAAATTCTTACATTCTCCTATATAGGAAATTCTCAAAGAACATAGAAACTCTCTCTAGTGACATATCATTCCCTACTATTACAATTAGAGAATCCCATTTTTTAATTCTCTAATATAGGGAATTTCATAAGAATGTAGGAAATTCTCCATATTGATGTACAATTCCCTATGATCACATATGGGGAATGTGATTCCCTTACCCTTGAGGATCTTCATGTCTTCAGAGAATAAGAAGTAAATCATAGAGAACATGT
This sequence comes from Lygodium microphyllum, assembly GCF_053477565.2. Taxonomy (NCBI): domain Eukaryota; kingdom Viridiplantae; phylum Streptophyta; class Polypodiopsida; order Schizaeales; family Lygodiaceae; genus Lygodium; species Lygodium microphyllum. The sequence continues at coordinate 136,284,206 of NC_141151.1, read as the reverse complement.
TGCAAATAAGATAAAGACATAGTAGATGATGGCACCAACTATAAGATCCTCAATATATCCAAATAAATCCATCATACATCAAGCATAGACATCCACGATGATCAGATCCACGAAAATGTCACACCAAAGTGCCTCTTTAGGTCATGTTTTACAATTGCCTCAAAACTGCACTTAACGAGGCACTAAAATTCATAAGATAAATAAAGGCTGCCTCACACATAAGACTGACATAACTAAGGTCCAACAATGCTAACGGTATAATACATGATCCATAAAGTGTGAGACCATGACCATGGCTAACATGTATGTTACTCTATAAAGTATTATTGGGTTTTCTCTTTTGAGACTCGTCTTGGGTCTCGTCCTCCTAAGTCTTGTCCTCTCTAATTTTTTCCTCTTTAATCTCATCCTCTTGGGCCTCATTCCACTTGTAGACCATATAAAGACAACCATATTTAGCACTCCACATGTTCTATGCTACACTCATTCACACACTGTTGGTTGGTGCTTCACTCTTTGCTCCAACTTGTTGTGACTATTCTCATGTGCTTACTTTGGGTTAACTCATGTGTGATCTCCATCATTATTGAGTTGATTTCCAGTTGTAGCCTACTGATGGGACGTGAAATGGGCCGGCACTGGCTATGGCACTAGCCGGACCTCATGCTCAAAGCAAACAAACACACCCTCACGGCCTCGCGGACTAGGAGCGTCTTTTTGCTCCTAAAGGACAAACCGTCCTAAAGCCTAATCTATGTGTTTATAGTTTTATAGTTTTGTAGTCCAACGTTTCCCTTTCTATAAACTCCTCACAGGGAGAACCCATACACATTGGCAATAAATACCACGATAATCACATACATGGGAGGCAGTCTCTCGGTAGAAACACCGCGGCCCCACTGCAGCTCTCGTATATCGCAGGGATTAGCCCCTTGATGCGCTACTCAACATATAAAACAAACGAAAAAACTCCACTCTTTCATTTCGAAAGTACTCCAGGAGACACCATGTGTCCTTCCCAAATAATCCCACAAGAAACGAACGTCTATCCTATGGCTTAGGAGGCCTTTCCACACTCAAGCGTAGGTCATTGTCATTGAAAACAACTGTTATGCATCCAGTCATTTTATTCCGATACCATGGTTTCATGCACATGCAATGTGAATGATCCTAAAGTGCTCAAACATAATTTTAAATCAAAAATATGTGTGGTGTGCACAACCAGGCTTTCCAATGTATCTACTAACTCGTTGCGGCAATGTAAGGATAGCACCGAGATAACACTCGTGCTACTATCCTCTTAATTAAAATACAAAACCCTCTATGTCATGATATGCATCAGAAAACTAGCAACAATCAGCACGCAAATCACACCATTCAAACCTCCCAACCCCCTACGTTTAGGTATTGCTTTCGTTGCATAGGTGTAGAGGTTCATTTCGTCATGTTTTGATGTAGAAAAGCAATAAATCACAAACTTTGACAAGGAGATAGGGAAAACTGAGGCTAAACCTCATGCTTTTCCACTACCACACATCCACAAACAATCATTATATTTTTTGTTATTTTTTACAAGACGTATTTCTATTTTTTCCCTTATTTTCTCCATTTTCTTGATGTATTTGGCAATAAAATATGCTATTTTCTGGCTTTTCTTGTTCCAATCACTTTAGCATACTAACATTCAATTTATCTTCCATTTTTCCCCCATGGAAACACCTTTTACCAACCCGAAACAGAGAAACTACCATTTTACCACTTAAAAACCGCATTTCGGGTTTACGGGAATTAAATAGAGCATGTAAATCATTGCGAAATTAGAATTTTCTAGTAAAAAACAATTACTCATAATGAAACGAGCATGCAAACAAATATTCATCCAATAAGAACATAATTATCATCATAAACTATAAAAAATCCTTCATTTTCCTTCATAAAAATAGTCATACCGTGTTTTTACGTAACCCAAGATGCCTTGAATGATTGCATAACCAGAAAACAGAGCCTCCATTGCTCTCAATCCAATGCTGTACTTTAATCTTTAGCATCTCTATCAATCTCCATCACCATTTCCTTCATTCACCTTCCCCGGTTCCTTCATCAAGATGGTACATATGAACAGTCCATAGAGAAGAGAGAGAGGGAGGAGAGAGAAAGACTAGAATCTGTTCTCTTCATCCGGACAGCCATTCCTCATATGAAGACCGGCGATATCATCAGCCAAGAGGGAGAAATTGAGGGGTAATGTCTGTTACATGAGGTATTTGCAGCCCCACATCATGATTGGGGGGGATGATGGCGCATTTTTCGGCGCATCTTCACACCATCTTCACGTCCTTTTTCTCCACATTTTTTGATAAAAAATGGATGGGGGGTTAAAATTCCCAAAGGGCACCCCTCCTTTGGTCCAAGTTGTGTCACCCTTTCGTATCTTGGCCAATTTGTGGCCTCTTCCTCGTTCGGACTCCGTTTCGAGCTCTGAAAAATCCTGCGTGTCTCATCTCGGCATCCCACACTGACTCGCAGCTCCTGGCATCCCGCACGTCAGTCGAAAAAATTATCAAAAATCCACAAGTGTCGCTCGGACGCCTTTTAAAAGCCGTCTTTCACTTGGTGCTTAAAATCGTCCTAGTTGCAGCCGCCGCCTTCGATGTCGAATATTTTTTCCCTAAATTTCAGATGTTTTAGCAAATTTTAGGCACATCCTGAGCTCAAAACTCCGCTCTCACCTACATAAAGGCAACCCTAGTTGGTATCCCACAGATTGTGTGCTACACTCATCATTCACTCATTCTTAATCTATGCTTCACTCTTGTCCTGTGAGATCACCATCATTATTGAGTTGCTTTCCATTGGTCCTCACTAATCTTTTGTACACCTTACATTGTATTGTGACTACCTAAGTGCATGATCTTGTAATGTTGTAACATACACTCTCTTTTCTCAAGAGAGAAGCGTGCTATAACTAGAGAAGATAGAGGACTAGATCCCTCAAGAACCAACCAAGTATGAGCATAGCCCTTTCTTATAAATTTTCATTCGACCCATTCTTGAAGCTCCTCCTTAGAGAGTATTCTACCCATGAGAAATATAACTTAGCATTGACTAGGCGGGTAGAAAAGAACTCATTCATCACTTAGATTTTCTATTTGGTTTAATGCTTTCATATTCAAGGAGGATATAAATGTTGTTAATGAAAATCCTTAATCGGCCTATCATATGTCTCAAAACAAAATTCAATGTTTGATGGCCGTGTAGGGCGACCAAATTTTCGTGCGGTCCTCAAATTAGCTTGTGGCGTTGCTAATGAATGGACAGGAATTGGCATAGAAGGAGAGAAAGGGATGGTGAAACAAGTGGAACAACTAGTGCTTGCAGGATAGGTGGCACAATCACAGGATGAAGAGGAGTCTACCAACTTATAGTGGGAGATGCCTTTTTGGTAGGAAGATCATCAATGGAATTGATTGATAAACATGACAGCAGCAGGTGAGTGGTCATGGTTATTAGCAAGAGCAAAGATAACTAAGTCTTCATCAAATATGACATGATAGATAAAGAAACAATTTTAGGTGTTAGGATCATAAAGGCGGACATAGCCCTTTTAACACCATGTGGCTCCCCATATCCAACAGACAATAACACGGGTAGCATAAACTTGTAGTTTTTTGGAATCATCTAGAGGGAAAAAGGCATATCCTGGTGAGCTAAACACATGAAAGGAAGTGTAGTCAAGGAGACGATCAAACCATCGAGTGAATGGGAAGAATTGATGATTTTAGAATAGACTCTATTTTGTATAAAATAGGCGGTTGATACTGCTTCCTCCCAATAAGATGGAGGTAGCCCCCACAACAACAAGCTTCCTCCTAGTTGAATCCATCAATGTACGATTACAGTGTTTAGCCGAACCATTTTGTTGAGTGGTAGAGGGGACAATAAACTATTACTTAATACCGCGACTAAATATGTCTTGATTTGTCCATTTATTATATAAGATGTGGGGAATGGAACTTCCTAGTTGTCTAACCTATCATTCCGTAGCATGACATCTAGGGAGTGGGATTCCTTAGTTATATGAGCTATAATTCCTTAATATAAGATGTTGGGAATAGAACTCCCTAGCTATATATAGGGAATTCGTATACGCATGCCTAGGAATTCCTTGTATCATACATGTGGGAAAAGTGCCTCTCTAGTTATATGTAAGGAATGCATATATATGTATAGAATTCCCTAGTTGTATATAGGGAATTCATATAGCCATGTCCAGGATTTCCTACTATGACATGTGGGAAAAGTGATTCCCTAGTTATATGTAGGGAATGCATATGTATGTACCTATGAAATATTAGAGAATTTCCTACGTTCAATAAGTTTCCCTATATAGGAAGTGTTCAAAAGCTCCATATGCTTTGGTGTGGCTCAGACTAAGGGTGTGTAGATGCCGCCATGTATTGTGAGGCTCGGTATTAAGGTAACTACTGTATGAGGAGCTCTCAAAGGAACCTGGGTGAGAAAGGAATGGTGCCATGAGTGAAGATAGCAATGATTGTCTAGCTAGATGAAAAACGGGTATAGGGAGCTACTATGCGCAATGTGGTGAAGGACATGAGGATCGAAATGGACGTAGGGCTCTTCTGTTTGAGAGAAAGGATTGGATTGAAGGCGGATACTTCTTGTCATCATGTCTACAACTTGCGTTAACTTCTGGAATGTGTGTGCTCTCCGAAGTGCAATGATGTTTGTATGGTCCAAGCTAGAAGTTTGATAGATTTACCCTGAGGCTAGTAGCAACGCATAATATAACCAAGCTAACGAATGTCTTACGAAGATTCCTAACATGACAATGAGCCATAAGACCCAAAACGAGAAGTTCAAACAAGAGAAAAAGTTACAACCACCCTTTTTCAATCAGATTCATATATATCATTTTATGCTTTATATTCAAGTTTCCTTGCGAGGTTGGTTGGTTTTTCTTGTTTGATTTTGCCCCGCATTTTCTTTTTCCCAAGTTTTTCCTTTTCTTTTAGTGGTTCTTCTTCTTTTGATACGGTCATGAAAAAAGTAGTAGAATGGCGGAGAAGCCGAAAAGCGATGACGCGTGCCACGTGACCCCCAAATGCGGGATTGGTCAAAAGCACGTGAGTGATATAAAAGCCCCTGCACCCCACGAGAACTTTTATTCTGCCATCTGTGTTTCTCTGTGAGACCTCGGCTCTTGCTCTCTCTTTCTCTCGCTCGCTCGCTCACGTTGTCTATTTGGTAGTGCCGTACTTCTCAGCGATCAGATCACCCACCGCCTGTAAAATTCAATAATCCATGGGGCTCTTGCACTTCGTACAATATTGTTTCCAGGGCACTGCTACACGTCCTGCACCAGCTGATCACGATCATGGCCTGAAGATGGGCGTCCATGTCGTCGACGCAGCTCCAGCTTACAATCATTCGATAACATCTTCAGAAAGTACTACCAAAAAGAAGGCCAGTCTGCGCCGCTGCCGCCTTGCGGCCGACAGCCGACCTGCAGATCATGATGGAAAGCTAAATTGTATCCAAGCTGCTGCTACGGCAGTGGTGCAGCAGTTTAACGGCATCCGCGTGAGGTCGAGCAGCTGCAACAGCCTTATCAATCTGCCCAACTTCAGGATCGCGTGGAGCTACCATGAAGAAAATCGTGATGATGATGATCATGCCCGTCGTCCATGTCTCAGCCTCGCATCCCAGCGGACCCTGCTTGATTTTGTGGTGGAAAGTGTGGTGCACGGCAAGCTAGCATTGTCAGCCAAGGTACAAAAGCTTATCGATATCTGCATCGTGGCGCCCACCCGGCCAGGAGACCATGCTCACGACGACCATAGCAGCTGCGTGAGCGACAGTACAAGTAGCTCTGCTCCATATTCGTCCTCATCATCAAAGAGCGACTTCAATCATGGTTCCAAGACATCTAGCCCCTCCTCTTCGTCTACCTGTAATTTTTCATCGTCCGGAGAAGAGGAAGGAGAAGACCGACCATCTTGTCAGACAGATGATCAGTGCTTGTACGACAATAATATGGATGCTGCCACAAGGCTGCTCGCCAGGGAGATCCTTCGACAAGCGCAGCGCCAATTAGACGCTGGTCACTATGGCGTTTCCATCCACAGCGTCTCCTTCGATCGGCCTTCCTTGGTTGATGAATTTGCCAAGAGTACAGCTGGCCCTAAACGACCACGACAGCGATCCTTGTTAATGTTGTATTGAGATATTCAACCCAGATTGTAGTACTGGAGCTAATGTTCCTGCCTATTATAATTACTTTATTCTCGTTGATTCTTGTAGCTCGCATTTCGACGATCTTCCATTAAAGTCAACGGAACAAATCGATTCTTTTCCTATATTTATTCATAGTTTTGTTGAAGGAATGATCAGAGGAGAATATTGCAAGCACATTCATGCTTGTCTGCATCGGTCTCTTCTCTCATTCCGTCTGCGCAGTACGGCGGTAAATGTGTGCGAGTGAGTGTGTGTGCGTGTGTGTGTGAAGCTCCCCCAATCCCATCTTCACTCATCGCATGCGTTCTTCATGGAGGCACACACCATCCCACATTCGGAATTCCCAAAGTTTTAGAGTCTTCAATTTAATTGGAGCCAAAGTCTTGCCTTCGCAATTCACTAGACTTAACCTTGTAGAATCCAATGTATTTGCATTAAAAAGCAGTGGAGAGCCATCTTTATTTTCATTTCCCCATGTTAATTAATCTTATTGACCTTTCCAAGCTTACACACATCTCTACAATAAAAAATATGTATGTCGAGGATCTTAAATAAACAAATTAAATTACTCATCATCCTCGATACACCATGGGGAGACAATCTGCAAATTCAAAACATATCCCAAATTGTGAACACATATTGTACAAAAGGAGAATCTTTATGCATTGATACATAGGGCCTACATTGATGTGGTGAGTTCCATAAACATTCACTCCTCTACTTTATTCATTGCACAACTTTATTGGCCAATCCTCTACCTCTTCTTGCAAACTCATTGAGTGGGAGCAAACATGAGCTTCAAGGATTAGAAAAGTGTTGAACAAAGGAACTTTTCTTCTCGGTCCACTTTCATGCATCCTATACCATATAGGTTTGAATGGCTAATGAGGAGGCTATTGTACACCATCATTCAACGACTTTCACTAATTAAGACATATCTCCTTAAATGTAGTTATGCCTCCATCGAGCTTATGTGGTACCTAGCTTACACACAGCAAACGTTACGGGGGATATCTCTATCTATCTCTTAGGAAATGATTAGAGATATGTCTTCACAAAGAAAAATATAGGAGAAGGTCACAATGGCTTACCTAGAACAAAGTGATCCACTCGAGGGCTTGTCCCATATCCATTAAGGAGGAATGGAACATGCTTAATCTGTCGACATGTGTGTTTATCTCAAGGTTCCAACTCTTTCTACATAGGCTTCGGCCTATATAATATTGCCACAAGCCATTTATAAATTATAAATATATTTGCTATTATCGCCCTATGTAGATAGTAAGTTGTAGATGGAGATAAATGCTTACTAAAATAGACCATGAGTTGATTTGTTGGCCTACTTGGACAATAAATGCTATAATCTAGATGAATATGACAACTGTTGGAGTGTCTCCAATAGCTGTTGTTGAAGCAAACATGGGGACTAAACATGATGATAATAAAGAATGGTAGCTGAGGTGAAGACTCACTTTGAGTGGTATGGGTGGTGATACAGGTGACCTATCACATTGTCTACTCATCCAGATGAAATCAACCAAACTTAAGGGTTCCTTTTTTAGGGATGCTGAAGCACACTTAGTCCATCTGAGTTTGGCACTATGTGATCAAGTCATAAAACATATTGTTTCAAAATCCAAAATGGTTTTAGAGCGGGATACACTTGCATCTAGAGCTCGCATAACCAACACTTGATTAGTTCATTATCATTGGGTACTAATCATTCTTTTAGTTTAAAGTTATTCTTACCCTTCCATCCTTAGCGTTAGATAATCTTCTACTTACCTTATTCACCAACCATCACTAGTTCCTAACATAATTATACTTTTTTAAGTGACAATACTTTTTAAAGTTCTAAATTAGAATTACCATGAATATTAGAATGGAATAAGGATTATGATGTAATTATTTTTAGGAGCTTTTAAATATGATAAAGGCTAGAAAAAGGACTCAAAATATTTTTTTAAATTATTACTTATGATTAAGAAAGCTATTTAAGAAGTTGTTAATTAGGATTAGGATTACAATAGCTAGGCTATATATAAGCCAAACTTCAAGTTACATGAGAGTACACATGTAAAAAAAACCTTGCTTATACATAGAGTGGATTTGCAGTAGATATATAGACTAACTAAACGCAAGGGCTTCTTCAAGCTACACATACACATTGAGCTTGATAGAATCATAAGCTCAAAGGGTTGGGTGAACAGGCTTAACATTTTATTTTCTACTCTAACTTAGGTATACCAACTTTATCGAGCTTAGATAATGCTCAAGGTAATGTTTTAAACTAGAGATATTTTAATGGGAGAATACCTTACCCATGTAGCCAATGCAAGATAACTATTAGATGACATCATCACATCATATAAGAGCTTGTAGACTATTGTGTAATGTCAATGCCTCCAATTACATCAACTTGTGTGACAAGTTAACTTGAATTTGATGTGACTCATGAATCTATCTATTGTATAAGATTTTATGAGAGCTTCATTAATGATTATGAATGAAATATTCATGAACCAGAGGTCAATGAACATTCACAAAGAGCCAAACTACAAACTAGTGAGGTGTGTTCTAAGGTGCCACAAGTGGAGGTGGTGAGCCATTTCCACATCTTTGAAGAGGAAAACCAATAGAAAATGCATCTAACAAAGGGCTGAGAATGATCCCCTTGAGGCAAAGATGGATCCAATAGAGCTAGATAAAGATGAAATGACATACTATCTTCTCAATGACAATCACCCTTTTGTTGTTGCCTTGAAGAAGGAGGCAAATATGGAACTCTACAAGGGGTCAAGAATATCTAGACTAAAGGTTTATTTATCATGAAAAAAATTATAATCAGACATGATTGCGTCCATGTTGGTAAATGTGCTAGGGTACAAAAAACATGATTTTTTTAATGACTGTAAACATGCCTAGTCTTTGTAGGTTTTATTGTGCCACATTAAATACATTCATAGATGTAATATCTCACATGCCTAATAGATGCATTTAGTTTGTAATTTTTTATATTCCTTCTACTTTATGTAGGGATTTTATATTTGATAGCTATTTCAAATCATTCTCTTCTTTACTTAGCTAATATGTAATTTTTTAGCATTCATGATTTTATGTTTGGTAAATGTCTCAAATAATTCTCTTCTTTACTTATCTTGGAGCTAATTCGTTATGATTTCATGATTTATGATTTCTCTTCTTTAATACCTGAAGTAGAGGAAAAAGGACTAGAGAAATAATCTCTAGAGTCTTGAAAAAATCAAAGCTATGGCTTCCTGTGCTTATTTGATATTTGGTTTAATTTTCTTGTACTCATTATTTGGTATTGTAATCGTTGTCGTACTGCTGCGCATTCGAGGTGTGGAATCCACCAAAAAGTTTGTGTGTGTGACATTTGTTACTTTGTACATACTTAGACGTTGTGCTTTGCTCTACCTGAACGTTTTGCCTTCAGTTGGTTCATGTTCAATTTCACAGAAGAGACAAGTGCTGTTTGGGAGTGAATCTAGTATTTGTTACAAAGATTTTAGAAGGAGAATGGGCTCTAGATCTGTAATGAGTATGGTTTTCCCGAGCTTTTCAAGTTGTTTGCTTATGCTGAAGATATAAATGGTATCAACAACGGGAGAACTTCTACCTTTCATGCTTTGAGATGGCTTCATCTTATGTGCAGTCTACTGAAGAGAAAATAATTACATGCTTCTTGCACATAGACAATCTATTATAGGATGCTATGCACATATATAACTTGGGCGTGGATCAAATGTGTAAGGGTTTGAAACTACTACAACATTCAACCCTTCAATGAATGATTTTGTCATACATATTCCAACTTTAAGAGCTACCAAATGGTGACCAGGAGGCTTCGGGAAAGTTTCAACACATGTGATTGTTTATGAAATTCTGCTTACAGATGTCCGTAATTATGATGTTTAGTGCAAATTTGTAGCCTTGACAATCATCAAGCATTGCCTGGAGTTACAGTTGCTAATTAACAGAAATGAGACGATATCAGTTCAATGAAAAGAGAGGCGTCCTATTATCTATTATAAATTTCAATTGGATATGGGTTACGGGAGCCTGGAGATCAACGGCCTTCAAAGCTCTACAATAAACAGAATATACGACAGTTTTGCAAAAGATAAACAGTGTATTTCAAAATGCATCGAAGGACGGATGTGGTATTCTGAAAGGCTTGATGATGGTTGATGCAGCACGTAAGGCATGGCAGGCTAGGAAGAAGATGGCGACTGAAATTATGACAACAAAAATAGGCCTAAGCTTTTTTAGGAAGAAAGCTTGGTGAAATCCCAAAATATACAGACATGCCAATCTTGTCTTTAGGACACGAGATCGTCATCAACGAGGGGGAAAAGAAAAAAGCCAACAGGAGGAAAGATATCGGCAATCTCAAGATGATCCTCTCTGCACTGTCAAAATCCCCTGCACGACCAAAGACGTCCACTAAAGCAAAAAAGTGCTTCAACTGAAAACAAACATCATGCTGTGTGATCAGCAAGCCACAGCACTAAAGACCTCTTTTAGTAATGCCAGCATGACTGCAAGCAGCGAGGACTAAAAAAAAAAGCTACTCCAGCTATCTGGTTGTGCTTGCTAGGTGCATGTAGTATACATGGAAATAGGGATTTGGCGAAGCTGGTATTCACCCATGTTGTGCATGACTATTCTAAAGAATCAGGTGCATATGTTTTGATGTCAAATGTATATGCTGATGTTGAGCTACCAGATGACGAAAACAAAGGAGTGATTGCAGGTAGGCAGATGTCTACAGGTCTGGGTTGCGGTTGTGGTTATGAAATGAGAATGCTTATCTGCATAGACAATATGCCAATATGGGATGACATCGGAAGTCGGGAAAAGGTTACTTGTGGAGGAATTCAGGGTTAAAGCCAATACCATAGGCACTGCTGCTGGGAGAGGGTTGGATATTCCCCTTCCAGAGGCTTTATATCAAACTCTTGACTGTCTTAGTCATTGGTTGGTCATGCTATGTCATCCACGTAGGTTCACATTGATTATTTAGGAAAACAGTGAATGGGCATTGCTTGAGATCAAGTTGGGAAGGTATGAATGTCAACGAGTAAGAACGCAGAGTTCTGATGCTCTATGTTCTACGACAGACATTGATGTTGGGGGACAATGTTTCAGAGCTAGCAAGGGTACACCAGAGCAGATACTTGATCTAGCTCATCACAAAGCAGAGATTGAAGGGAGAGTACATGCAGTGATTGACAAATTCAATGAGGGAGGCTTGCGACCTGCTTTGGATTCCAGGGGTGGTAGAGAAAGATCAACTTGAATGTGATGAAGATTTTGTCTCATCTAGGCTTGGAGAAATCTACAAGAGGCTGGAACAAATAGATGCATACTCTACAGAAGCTCGTGCTGGCTCTATTCTTGCAAGGGTTGGTGGATCTGCAACATCAACATCTCGGTTTTCTGATCAGGGACTCAAGTCCAATGGAGTGCCACATAATCTAAGTAATGGTAATGCCATTACATTTGGAGTAATTGGGAAGAAGGTAACCTGAGTTCAGAGCTACTTAAAGCAGTTTACAAGGCAGGGTACAAGAAACCATCTACAATCTAGATGGTTGCTATACCGATTGGTCTTCAGCAAAACGAAATGTCGTTGGCATAGTAGAAACAACTTGCTACTAAGAATGAGAAAGAACTTCATGCTCAAATACGGGCTAGAGAAGGAGTAGAAGAAAAGCCAAAAGAGGCAGAAATCTCACCAATGGAAATGATCATATTGTGCATCTGCTCAGGAGAAAGTTCTTGAAGTCTCAGACAATGTACTATCTATCTTTAGACGTATTGCAGAGCAGTTAATGGAGAGTGGGTATCATTCTTCTGCAGAGTCATAGAACCGAGCAATAAAGCATTACCATAGTGTATGTTATACTCGTGTAGGGTCGAATAACTATTGATCATAAACTGGCCTTTGATTTACTGGAACGAGTGATGCTACAGACTTGGATCCAATAGCTCTTCACACTGTGAACAAGTTTATTGAACAGGCTTCTGTTTCTTGTTCATTACATCACTTTGACATTATGTATATGTGTGGTTTTGGACACACCTAAGCATCTTCTTAGTAGGACTCATTGTTCGAAGCTTTAATTGAGACTAAGTTGCACTGCGCAGACTAGAATTGGTCTTCTTCTTTTGGGAAATCTCTCAGATGCATGTTAAATCAACAATCTTTCCATTCAATATGAATAGTTTGGAATTTACTGCTGCATAGCCTGATCTTGCTTGATTGATCTTCTATCTTGGAATTCCTCAAGAACCTCTATGGTCATGACTTTGATTTCGAAAAACCTTCGATATCTTTGGTGAACCCGATGTGAAAGCGTTGCATTTAAATTTCAGGATGGGAGATACTTCAGCATCAATTTCAGCCCCTTCTACGATTCCTGCTTTGTCCTCTACTTCAGCTTCATTATCGACTTCTGCTTCAAGTACTTCTACGGATGATTTAAAGCAGATTTTGCAGAATATGTCTATGTATATGCAGCTTCAAAATCAGCAGACACAATTGTATATGCAGCAGTAGCAATAGTTACATCAACAAGAGTTGTCTCAACAAAGGCAACTATATTTGGAGCAAGAGAATGCAATCAGCGCGACTAAGGCGATTGAAGCAATTGAAAATGAAAAGAAGCTATTTGATGGCCGTAATGTATCGGCTTATTTGAAGACGTATGAGATTAAGATGGGATTTTTTGGAGTACCGACAGGACTTATGAGTAAATATTTCCTTCACCTTGTCACACCCGCCTTGAGGGTAAAAATGACTCATCTTTTCCTTCAAAATCTGCATTGGCAAGATTTTAAGAAGGCCCTGAAAGAGGAGTATTTTCTTGAGGACTTTAGGATGGCTACACGGTGGTTATTCCGAGAGTGGATCTACATGCCAAACAAAGGTCTAGCTGCTTCAGAATTGATATGAGAATTTGAAGAGAGGCATAGTCAGATTGATGCTATTGAACAAAGAGCATTGGATATTGAGAAAGTTGAGCTTTTCTTGCAAGCTACAGATCCTGCTCTTCAGGAAGAATTAGGAGAGCTTCTTGAGGATCGCACGAATCCTATGGGTCTTAAAATATATTGGCAAGATGTCCAGGATGCGGTCTTGACTTTGACCAAGAGACGGATATGGAAGACCCGCCTACAAAATGGATCTATGACACCGACGTTGTCTTCTACTCCTATGTCTACTTCTACCCCTATCATTTCTTCTCTTCCTCAGCCAGTTACTTGGCCTATGCCAGTGCCTACTGTTTCTAATCTTCCTATTCCTCCTGTTCCAAGACCGATGCCGGCTCCTTTTACTCCGAAATCATCCGCTCCTTTGTTTCCTTTGTCTCTTAATGGCATAATCAAAGGCATAATGGATTTGACACTGGATTCAGTTAAAGCAGAATTGGTGGGAAAATTGAAAGAGCAGTTTTCTTCGACCACGCCCACTATTTCTTCTAGTGCTCCTAGTGCACCTAGGAGAGATCGAAGATGTATTTGGTGTAATAGTACGGAACATCAGCATTGCAGGGATTGTGAATCTTTTCAAGATGCAAGGAGGAAGAATTTGGTATTGTAGGGACACGATGGCAAGATTTGGTTGATTGAAATAGGAGCTCCGCTTGCTACCAATTTTGGGAAAGGCGAAATGAAGAAATTAGTAGATAACATGGCTGCGCGTAGTTCTTGTGTGGTAGCTAGAGGAGATGCTTTTGCATATGTAGTCCAGATTGAGAAAGGATCAAAGAGTCAGTCAACATTATGGACCTATACTATGGAGATGGCAAACAAGGGGAAAATTCAGCAGACTGTTTTGACTAGTGCAGGTTCTAGCATCAGATCTGAGACAAGTTGGGATTCGCCTATTGACAGGTACACTATTTATGCCTACTTGGCTAAGTCTCAGAGAGTAGATGTACTTGTTGAGGAGAAGCGTAAGAGAGATAAAGAGAATCCAAATGCAGCTAAAAAGACTAGAGGGGATGAGTTTGTTACTCCACCTACTGCAGGGCTGTCTTTGAGACTAGGGCCAAAACGACAAATGGAAGATGCTTAAAAGAAAGAAAAGAGGCAGGAGCCTAGACAGAGAAAGCAGCCAGGATTTAGATTAATGTCCGATATTGAGACATCTACGGACATGAAGAAAATCTTTAATGACAAGATACTTGGCAATGAGGTGACTTTTACTATTTCTGAGGTTTTGGGCATCTCGAAAAGAGAGTTTCAAGATCAGTTCCAAGAAGTCCTGAAGAGAAAAAGACATACATTGCCTACTACTGATACATAGAGAGTTTTGATTGGGGAGTTGGATGAGGATGAGGATGAGGTTATGGTTGAGAATGCTTCTGTTTTTCCGCAAATAGAGAAGAGAGTTCAGCCTATGCATTATGCTGAAACTGATGAGCCTATCTTGGTACTACGTAGTCATTTTTCAGGGAGTCATAGGGCAACTACAGATACAATGGTAAAAATTGGAGAGAAACAGGTGCCTTATGTTGCTTTGGTGGATCATGGTTCAGAGATTAATCTCATAGTTCGTGGAGTTTATGAAAGTAATAGATGGCCTATGGATGTAGAGCATGGGTGGCGTATGAGAGCCGTCAACAACACTGCAGGTGATTTGTATGCTGCCTGTCCTAGTGTCAGGATTTCTATTGGAGATGTAGAGGAGGATTTCCATTTCTTTGTGCAGGATTCATGCTCTTACCCCATAATCCTAGGACAACCATTCATCACAGAGATGCGCATGAAGACGAAAGTAATGGATGATGGATCTGCTTATGCATGGATTCGCAGTAAAGATAGTATGAGAGCAGTCCATTTTATGACTATGTGTGTAAACCATGCTAGAAACAGGGATACTCTTTGATATGCACCTTTGCCCACTGTGAGGGATTCGGATTTTCATTAGGTACCACTGTTCCGCGAGATGACGGTGGTACAGAGCAGAGGAGATTGGAGTTCTCGCCTCCTGGAAGTAGTGTTTTCTTCTCCAATTTTGTTGGAATTTTAGCAAACAATTCGATGAGTTATTAGAAGATTTCTAAGTTGCCTAGAGCTGCCAGGCAGTACATATACAGGAAGGAGAAAGATTTGAAAAATGCAGATATTTTAGAGGATGATGAGCATATAGATGGGATGTATGATAGTATGGTTTGTGCAAATAAGATGACAAAGATGGAAAATATGCTGAAAGCTGATATGCAGAGCTGTCTCAGTAATGTATCAGTGCAGTCCCTGGACATGTTTCATGAAATTTCACATTTTGTGTCACAGATAGAGTCAGAGGCTGAGGTGACTCAGCAAAAAGTGTTGAGAGCTGAAGAATTTCAGTAAACAGAGTTTTCGGCTGATTATGATCAGGCTACAGAGACACAGAGGACTGAAAACTTTCAACCAACAGAGTTTACTGCTGAAATATTTCAGCATCTAGAGTTTAGGGCTGTTCCTATGCAGTCCATAGAGCAGAGAGCTAAGGATATTCAGCCACCATCAGAGGGCAGAATTGCTGATTTACAGCAAGATTTGAGTAATACAGAGGATCATAATGAAGCCAGGGTTGATAGGAAATACAAGGCTGTGGATAAGAAGGTGAAGCCGATAGCTGGACCGCTTCCACCTGACAGTGATTAGCAAATAGAGAGGGCTGCCAAGCAGCCAATTTCGAGGAATCCAGAGCATATAGGCCATAAATTTTCAGCAGAGACTCTTGTTGAATTAAAAATTGGAAATGGTGATTTCTTGCTACCCTCAAAGAAGCAATGCTTTTAGGATATGGTTCAGCGACATGGAAGGGGGTTTGCTTTCTTTTCGCATAAGATTGGATGTGTGAATCCGGATATTGTTGCCCCTATGGTGATATTTACTATTCCTCATATTCCATGGAACCTCCGACCTATTCCAGTGCCTAGGGCACACCTGCCAAAGCTAGTAGACTTGTTGAATGTGTAACATGTCCACCTGCTATCTTCAGGACACGTCTTAGCAGTCCATCGGAAAGGATGTCTAGAAAGCTCCACTCGGCACCCCCATGGAATGTTACGGGATTTGCGATCCAGGACACTCCATGTCTGCCACGTAGCGGAAGTATTCCGGCCGTTCCCACTTAGGACTGACCTGAATTAGGGTTTTTCCTATTGGTCATTTCCTAACGGCAACTAGCGTCGAACCCGAGCGAACTACTTTATGCAGAAATGCCAGGTCCGAAGCGGATTCACGCTGCACTTGGTTCAAGGAGAATGGGAAACGAGAGGGATACAAAGCTCAACCTCTCTGCCATAAGGCATAGTCCCATTCTGTTCCCCTAAAACAACGTAAATCGGGATCATTTATAACTTAGACTCTAGGTCAACACTCTTGCTGTTCATGTTCTTTGAACGATCTTCCTATTTTCCATCTTGATTGAGAAAAGTTCTCGGCCAACCGGGACCACCCATCCATAGGATGGACGCATGGCCCATCCTCCGCACTTTCCTCAGGTTGTTTAGTTATTTAATTACCTAACACATTTAGTTGGACATGTGTCAATCAACTTCCTTAATTAGCCCATTAGGCATTGGTTCCTTCACGTAATCATAGCACTTGACATAGAAAAATAATGTCAAACAAGTTCCTTTTCAACACGTTATCATATTTATCTTTGAAATACATAAAGTCCAGCCCATAGGCTTATCCATAATCCGCCCGAAGGCTATCGAGCAATCCACAGGGATTACTAATCCAAGATTTTCGCCCGTAGACTAGTATGCGGGCCTCGAGATCAAATCATGAGTCATGTTGGCCTCTTGTGCAAGGCCCGGAAGGCGAGGGATTTACGGCCAGAGCCCCCCTGGCACCCAAGCGTCCTCATGCTCCAAGTAGCGCTCAACGGACAGACCTCTTGTGGCGGGTTCGGTCCACCTTCCCGGCGCGGTTAACAACCCCCTTTGTTAGGGTCAAGCAGGCAGTCAGTGGTAATTGAAGCTACCTCTCCCTTCAGGCCTTCAACCTAAAGCATTAGATATATTTTCATCCTTTAATTCTTTGAGCAAACAAAGCAAAACAATGCTCTTAAAATTGTTACAAGCACAATCATTCCATTGGTCGTTATTTTTGGCCAATTGCTAAGGAGTGAATCCTTCTTTTTGAATGCATCCAGCACTCGATCCGGGATCAATTTCAACTTGGCAAGATCTCCAAGAGTTTATTTTTTATCCCTATATTCTAGGTTAGGGCTGTACCCTATGAATCCGACTTAGTTAATACTTTAAGTTCATATTTTATTCCAATCTATTAATTGGTCTTTTGCTTCCAAGCATTTATCTTTACCCAAGAAAGGTACTATATTAGGACAATTATTCATCCTCTTGCAAGATAAACTTGCATAAGAATCTACCAATCTCATTCCAAGGAACTGGCCATTCCCTTATGATCAAATCACAAGATCGTGCGACTCTACAACTTGTTGCACAAGTGTCACATCAGACTATGGGACTATTTACCCATCGAATGGAGTCATTAAATCATGATTGGATATAACAATCTATTCCTGAGTGCGTTAGGCCGACATTGTTGGACTAGGGTTCCAAGTTTCATCTTTTTAGCGAGAGATTCATAGGAAAAACCCTAGATCACTTCTCGCAGGTATGTTCCAATGTCCCTACATTCCGTGAATAATTATGCTATTTTAGGTGTTTAGGTTTAAACCCATTTAACTTGTCTATTCTTGAAGATAATTACGCTATCATTTCCGTAACCACATGATTCATTACCTACGTATAAGTTGATTTACAAACCCTAACTTTTTGGGTTAGGGTCAAAGCATAGGTTAAGTCATAGCATAATTCTAATTGATTATCCTATAACATGCAAACAAGATTCATGCTACTAAACTTTAGGATTTTATGTTTAAACATGCAGCTTTTCTTTCTTCTTTTATTTCCGAATGAATTTGTCGTATGCAGAACTTACACAATCTCTCGTTGATTAGGGGTTTTAGGCCACGTGCCTAGAGTTAAATCTTTTTCATGCAGCCCTAGCAAGTTCCTACAGTTGCTAGCAATTTTCTTTAAGAATCATTTCGAAAAAGATGTTTAATAATGCAATATGCAGTTTATTCCTTCCATGCTTAATCGAAGTGTACTATCATAATTCCATTTTGTAAAGATGGACATTAATTAATCTAATTTCATTTCTTTGCAATGCATAAAAACCACTTGCTAGAAATGCATAGAAATCTTATGCTTGCTTTATTTTGTTCGTTTTATTGAAAAATATACTTAATGACCAAATTCTTCCATCGTGAGCTATTTCTTTTAAATTAGTCAAAGTATTTAAATTGGAAAATGCATCTTATCTCCAAAAATGATTTATGCATGATTGAATTATAATGACGTAAATCAAAACTAGGAAGAAAAACGTGGACTTGTGGTGAAATGTCCACATGGATGTTCGGAGATGATCCTCCTGCGGCTGCGCCTTGTGCTTTCTTAGGAGCCATCGCGAATTCGGCCTTTCCACCTTGGACACAGATTTATGATGTTGGCCGATCTTCTTCGAACGCGAACTCCCTTTGTGATTCCACCGTCCTTGGAGAACGAACCTTAGAAATGGAACTTATTAATTTCTCCTTCCTTTCTTAGAAGCTCCGGGGTGCTAATTGTCTACATGGGAAGGGGTTTAGCACTTGTGCTAATTGGGAGATTGTAGGAAATCCAAGGGAAAAATGAGAATTTTTAATGGACTTGGATAGGATTCCATGGAAAAAGGGTTACTAAATGGATTTTTGAGAGATTAAAAAGAAGGGCAAGGGCGTAAAAGGCCTTCTAGAGGGATTTTCATGGGGGAGGGGGAAAACCCACGGGAATGGGGTTTAATTCTTGGGAAGAGGGGGGGTAGAAAAACCTTTTGAGAGTAAGGCTTATTAAAGCCATGGGAATGAGGCTTTTTTTTAATTTGATCCTGAGGGGGTTAGTTTTAGGCCACTAGGTGGGCAAAAGGGGGTAAAAGGGGGGAACAGGCGGGAGCAGTGGACTGCGCTAGCTGGTGAGCAGGAGATTGTCCACGTCTTCTTCCCTCAACTCTCAATGGCAGCTTCCGTGTTGAATCCTCACGGCCTCTCCCTCCTCACAGCAGTCACACGTCCCTCTTAATGGCAGCAAGCATGGCCTTGAGCTTTTCCTCTCTCACAGCCCTCTCCTCTTCTACGGCAGCATCGACTCGGACTCCCAGCTCACGGCAGCGATTCAGAAATCTGATGATTCTCTCTTTCTAGCGACCAACTCCCTGGCTTCACCTCACACACTCAACGTCAATCTGTGCCTCTCCCACTCCTCAACAACAGCTTATATAGTTGAGGGGAGGGGATCCTCCCTCCCTCTACGCGCCATATTGCATGGCGTACAACCGCTTGTGAGCTCCAGCAAGGAGCTTGGTGGCCATTGCTATTCCCTTCTCCTCCAGCACCACAGTTGGCTGGAGGAGAGAGGGATAACTAATTTTTTTTAAAAATTACCATTATCCTAACCTTTTGGCCTCCTAAGAGGAGATTCATTTAAAGAATGCATGTTTTAGATTCCGGAATGTTACATTCTCTCCCCCTTGGAGGAATCGAGATGTCCTCATCTCGAGATAAACTGGGGATATTGATGGTTGAGAGTGCTTTCATCTATCCAAGTGGCATCCTCTTTGGGATAATCTTTCCATTGGACGAGGCATTCTCTCAAGGTTCTGGATCTCAGTTGTCTCTCCCTAACATCTAAGATCCTGTCACGCCTTAGTTCAAGGACTCCTTGACTAGGCATTACAACTTGTTGGTCATCAAGTACATGGTTAGGATTAGATACATACTTCTTCAATAGGCTGATATGGAATACATTATGAACTTTTAGGTTCTCCGAGAGTTGCAGTCTATAGGCATTAGGTCCTAGGCACTTGAGGATCTTGTATGGTCCACAATACCTTGGACTTAGCTTCTTGCAATCTCCTAAGGATAGAGAACTTTTCTTTGGTCGTACGCGAATGGAGACCATGTCTCCTTCCTCGAAGGTTCTATCTTGACACTTCAAATCCACGTATGCCTTATGTCTATCATTGGCGGCTTGGATGTCCTGTCTTATTGACTTTATTTGGTCATCCATCTCTTCCAACATGTGCCTTGAAGCTTCAACCCTCAAGGTTGGATTTGAGAAGTTTAGGGGACTTCGGCAGTCATGACCATACAATGCTTGAAAAGGGGTCATCTGAATGCTTTGTTGGTAAGAAGCATTGTAGGGAAATTCAACCAAAGGCAAGTATTGAATCCACCTTTTTGGTTCACGACAGTAGTATGCCCTAAGCATATCCTTGATGACTTGATTGACTCGCTTTATTTGGCCATCCATTTGGGGACGGTAAGATATGCTAAAGAAGAGTTGAATCCCAATAGCTTCAAAGATAGCTCTCCAGAAGTGTGATGTGAAGAGAGAATTACGATCACTAATGATTCTTCTAGGTAACCCATGTAGCTTGAATATCTCCTTGATAAACAACCTTTCAATGTCAGAGGCTTTATAGTTTGTCTTTACTAGAATAAGGTGTGTATCCTTAGTAAACATGTCAACCGTAACCATGATGGAGTTGTATCCCCCCTGAACTTGGGGTAGACCAACAACAAAGTCCATACTGATGAATTCCCATTTCATTTGGGGAATGTCAAGTGGTTGCAACTTCCCTAGCATCTTGACATGTTCGGCTTTGATACGTTGACAAGACAAACATTCAGTGACATATTTGAGCACGTCACCTTTAAGCCTTTCCCAATAGTAGCTCTTCCTAACTACATTGAGAGTCTTGGCATAGCCAGGATGTCCTGAGAAAGAGAAATCATGAGATTCCCACAATATCTTCTGCTTAAGTGACTGGCTTGCCGGTATATATAGCCTCGTTCTATAGTAGACAAGTCCACTATTGACAGAGAATTCATGATACTTCGCCTACAGCTTTTGATCCCGATCCTTGATAGAGATCTCCCTTAGCATCATTTGATAGGTTGGATCATGACATGCTTTCCCTTTAGCTAACTCAAGTATTGGGTTGTTTGACATGGATACCTTTGTGGCTAGAGATCTAGCTATTGATGGATTTTGCAAGATTAGAGAATTAAGGAATGCCTTGCGACTGAGTGCATCGGCAACTACATTTTCTTTTCCTGGTCGGTACTTGATTTCAAAGTCATACTCCTCCAGCACTTCAATCCATCATCGTTGCCTCATGTTGAGCTCATTCTAGGTAAAGATCCACTTGAGACTCTTATGATCAGTCACTAGAGTAAACTTGTTACCCAACAGGTAGTATCTCTAAAGCTTTAGAGCATGGATGATAGCTAACAATTCCAGATCATGGGTAGCATAATTCTTCTCATGACTCTTCAGTTTCCTTGAAGAATACACTACAGGATGACCTTCCTGTATGAGCACACAACCTAAGGCAAGCGTGCTAGCATCTGTTACTACCTCAAACTCCTTATTGAGGTTCGGAAGTTTTTGGATAGGTGCTGATACCAAACATTGCTTCAATCTATCAAAGCTGGTTTGTTCGGGAGTTGACCATGCAATGGATGTTTGCTTCTTCAGTAAGTTCGTTAGAGGTGCTGCAATCAAAGCATAGTTTTTAATGAAGACCCTATACCATCCTATCAATCCAAGAAAGCTGTGTATTTCTTTGATAGTTATTGGTATTGGCCATTCTAGCACATCTCTGACCTTGGCTGGGTCCATTGAGATTCCTTCCACTGATACGATGAATCCCAGATATTCAATCTGACGTTTGAAGAATGCACACTTCTTCATCTTAGCATACAGCTGATGTGACCTCATTGTCTCAAGGGAAATCCAAAGTTGGGACTCATGATCTTACTCTTGTTTGAAATAGACTAAAGTTTCATAGAAGAAGACGAGTACGAAGTCATCAAGGTATGGCCTAAAGATATCTTGCATTAACCTGTTGAAGGTGGCAGGTGCATTCGTAAGCCCGAATGACATAACTAGGAACTCAAAGTGCCCATATCTTGTGTTGAAGGATGTCTTTGGGATATCTTCTTCCTTGATCCTTATCTGATAGTAACCAGAGTTGAGATCAATCTTGGAGAAGATCTTCGCACCCTGAAGACGATCAAGAAGCTTATCTATTCTAGGAATAGGGTACTTGTTCTTGACAGTTGATTGATTCAACCCTCTGTAAATCAATACATAGTTGAAGTGTTCCATCTTTCTTTTTCTAGAATAGTACTGGAGCTCCCCATGGTGAACTGCTAGGATGGATGTAGCCCTGATCTAGCAGTTCACCATGGGGAAGCTCCAGTACTGTTCAAGAAAAAGAAAGATGGAACACTTCTGTAATCAATACATAGTCGAAGTGTTCCATCTTTCTTTTTCTGGAACAACACTGGAGCTCCCCATGGTGAACTGCTAAGACGGATGTAGCCCTGATCTAGCAGTTGCTTGAGTTGTTCCTTCAGCTCAATTGCTTCCGATATGGACATTCTTCAAGGTCTCTTT
Organism: Lygodium microphyllum; assembly: GCF_053477565.2. Classification (NCBI taxonomy): domain Eukaryota; kingdom Viridiplantae; phylum Streptophyta; class Polypodiopsida; order Schizaeales; family Lygodiaceae; genus Lygodium; species Lygodium microphyllum. The sequence goes on along the minus strand of NC_141151.1, from coordinate 136,261,386 downwards.
GCAATTGGTACAGCTCCTGGTACTAACTTGATCTCATGATCCACTTCTCTTTGAGACGGGAGTTCTGTTAGTTTTTTAGGAAATACATCCGCGTATTCCTTTAGCCATGAAGGTTCTTAATTAAACTCGTGCTTTTGATCTAACTTGTTGAGCTTAATCAAGTAGACAGGTAGTCCTTTTCTGACTCCCTTTATAATCCAAGATACCTTGGCCAATTGAATTTTTGGCTTTCTTACTTCTCCTTGAGTTGTAACCAATTCCCCTTTAAAGTTTCGAAAGGAAATTTGGCCCTTTCCACAATGAATGTGGGCATCATTAGGCTTAAGCCAATCCATTCCGAGTAGACACTCATGGATACCTAAATTCATGACTCTGAATTTGACCGAAGTTGTCTTTTCTCCCAGAAAGAATTCCACCTTAGCAGTTTGCCTCGTACAAGTAACCTCACGACGCTTGATCGTCTGACGGTGTCTGAATTATCGAGAACTGGCGATTCGGCCCTTTCTTGTGAAGAGCGGCATGGACTGCCCTTTCAAACTCTGCTTCCATGGTTGGATCTTCTTCTTCTTCACACATTTGCCTATTGGCAACGCAGATGGTTCTTCCTCTGCCTCGGGTAGCGTCTCCCTTTCCACGGCCCGTTCCTTGGAAAGGTGCTTGGTGATGTCCTCCTTCAAGCTTGGGACATTGCCTCTTGAAGTGACCGGGCTCGTTGCAGTGGAAACAACGGAGGTTTTGGCCATCACTTTGAGTAGGAACAAAGTTGTTGACATTGTTAGTCCTTGCTTTCTTTCTTTGTCCCTGATTCTGACCTTGAACTCTCTTTATTTGAGGCCTAAATGTTCCTCTATTTGAGTCATTATAAGACCAAATTTTGTTACCTCTTGGTCTAGCTTGCACCTCCTGAATTATAGATGCAGCTCGAATGAGAGCATCCTGAAGATCTGATGGATGCATAGATTCAAGATACGTATTCACTGGTGGATTTAAGCCAGCACAAAATTTTGGCACCTGATATGACATGTCCATCTGTGGTGCATACTTAAGAAGTGAGACAAATTTGGAGTAGTATGCGTCAAGAGTGAGTCCAAGCTGTTTTAGCTCGTAGAACTAATTCATTTTCTGCGTGCGATACGCAGGTGGTAAGTATCTTCCCTGCATGGCTTTCTTCAGCTTCTCCCAAGTAATGGATCCCTCTGCGATCCCTTGATCTCTACACCATTACTTCCACCAAAGCCTGGCTTCGCCCATGAGCTTCAGCTTGGTAAGCATAGCCTGATTGGCGGGTGCAGTACCAGTTGCTTCAAAGTAATCCTCCATGGATTCAATCCAAATTTCAGCATCTACTTGGACGGACCTGCCTCTCCCGTCAAATTCAGGCGACTTAATCTGCTTGAGAAGAAACTTCTTCTCTTGGATTACAGCACTACTTGATGTAGGAGGCAAACTGGGAATCTGTACCTAGGGTTGTGCCTGAATAAAGGTTTATTAACGTTATTACACAATAAACGCGGTGATTTATATTTCATTTCCATTTCAGCTATCAACCAAGTAATCTAACCACTTAACTTCTTATCAATTCCCATGAACAAACAGACATTGATAAAAAGGAGTCTTATTGTATTTATATGGCCATAGCCCTTTCGGAATACAACATTTCTTGGGATGATAGGGCAACTGTTTACATTTAGTTTGGGGAGAATAATGTTGTATTACATTTATCTACAGGGACTGGATAATAGTATGGTTTCGGGTCATGGATCTTCAGGAATCGGTAAGTCATTGAAAGATCAGGGTATCTTTTCCTTTGGAACCCATTCTTCTCATGGCGCCCCAACACCTTGATCATGTTGGCAGGGATTACACGGGTCACTTCCTCATATACATATGAGTTCAGCTCAACCCTCCGACCTCGAATATGTAAAGTTGAGTTTACGTGAGCCTCCACAAAAATAAACAGCTTCACGACTTTCAGGTCTTCCAACCACTTGATCCTCTTTAGGTTGGTTTGAAGGTATGCAAACCGGTGGGCAGCTATATAGTAGATTCCTGAGGCACCCATCCATCTTCGTTCCATGTACAAAGGCGATGGATTATAGATACGCTCTAGGATGTTCATCATCCCAACCCTTTTTTGATAATCCGAGGAATGCATCGTAGTCATAAACATGACTCGGAACACTAAGAACCTATTCCATGCTTCATAATTTTGCAAGACAACATTGAAAGTAAGAAAATGCTTGGAACAGCGACATTTGCTTTACTTCATCTTATCAAGATTTCATAAAAACAAATCCTTCATTTGTTGGCTCTGATACCAACTGTAACGTATCCACCTGTTATCTTCAGGACACGTCTTAGAAGTCCATTGGAAAGGATGTCTAGAAAGCTCCGCCCGGTACTCCCATGGAATGTTACAGGGTTTGTGATCTAGGACTCTCTGCGTCTGCCACGTAGCGGAAGTATTCTGGCCATTCCCACTTAGGACTGACCTGAATTAGGGTTTTCCCTATTGGTCATTTCCTAATGGCAACTACGTCGAACCCGAGCGAACTACTGTACGCAGAAACGCTAGGTCCGAAACGAATTCATGCTGCACTTGGTTCAAGGAGAATAGGAAACAAGAGGGATGCGAAGCTCAACCTCTCTGCCATAAGGCATAGTCTCATTCCATTCCCCTAAAACATCGTAAATCGGGATCATTTATAACTTAGACTCTAGGTCAACGCTCTTGCTGTTCGTGTTCTTTGAATGATCTTCCTGCTGTCCATCTTGATTGAGAAAAGTTCTCGGCCAATCGAGACCACCCATCCATAGGACGGACCCATGGCCCATCCTCCACACTTTCCTCAGGTTGTTTAGTTATTTAATTACCTAACACATTTAGTTGGACATGTGTCAATTAGCTTCCTTAATTAGCCCGTTAGGCACTGGTTCCTTCACGTAATCATAGCACTTGACATAGAAAAACAATGTCAAACAAGTTCCTTTTCAACAGGTTATCATATTTATCTTTGAAATACATAAAGTCTAGCCCGTAGGCTTATCCATAATCCGCCTGAAGGCAGCAATCCACAGGGATTACTAATCCAAGATTTCTACCCGTAGACTAGTATGCGGGCCTCGAGATCAAATCCTGAGTCACGTTGGCCTCTTGTGCAGGGCCCGGAAGGCGAGGGATTTACGGCCAGAGCCCCCTGGCACCCAAGCGTCCTCCTGCTCCAAGTAGCGTTCAATGGAGAGACCTCTCACGGCGGGTTCGGTCCACCTTCCCGGCGCAGTTAACATTCCCCTTGGTTAGGGTCAGGCAGGTAGTCGGGGGTAACTGAAGCTGCCTCTCCCTTCAGGCCTTCAACCTGAAGCATTAGATATATTTTCATCATTTAATTCTTTGAGCAAACAAAGCAAAACAATGCTCTTAAAACTGCTACAAACACAATCATTTCCATTGGTCGTTATTTTTGGCCAACTGCTAAGGAGCGAATCCTTCTTTCCGAATGCATCCAGAACTTGATCCGGGATCAATTTCGACTTGGCAAGATCCCCAAGGGTTTATTTGTTAACCCTATATTCTGGGTTAGGGCTGTACCCTATTAACCTGACTTAGTCAATACCTTAAGTTCATATTTTATTCCAATTTATTGATCGGTCTTTTGCTTCCAAGCATTTATCTTTACCCAAGAAAGGTACTATATCAGGACAATTATTCATTCTCTTGCAAGATAAACTTACGTAAGAATCTGCTAATCTCATTCCGAGGAATTGGCCATTCCCTTGTGATCAAATCACAAGATCGTGCGACTCTACAACTTGTTGCACAAGTGTCATATCAGACTATGGGACTATTTACCCATCGAATGGAGTCATTAAATCATGATTGGATATAACAATCTATTCCTGAGTGCGTTAGGCCGACATTGTCGGACCTAGGGTTCCGAGTTTCATCTTTTTAGCGAGAGATTCTTAGGAAAAACCCTAGATCACTTCTCGTAGGTATGTTCCAATGTCCCTACATTCCGTGAATTTGGGAAAGTCTTTAGGGTATAGGAGTTTTAGCTTTGGTAATATGAGCGACTAGGTAATGTCCTCAACATGCTAACCCTAGTTAGCTCTTTGGGATATGTTGCATTGAATTTACCCTTCCTAAATGAGTACTTCGTGGTTTTACGTGTTTAGGTTTAAACCGATTTAACTTGTCTATTCTTGAAGATAATTACGCTATCATTTTCGTAACCACGATTCATTACCTACGTATAAGTTGATTTACAAACCCTAACTTTTTGGGTTAAGGTCAAAGCATAGGTTAAGTTATAGCATAATTCTAATTGATCATCCTATAATATGCAAACAAGATTCATGCCGCTAAACTTTAGGATTTTATGTTTAAACATGCAGTCGTTTTTTCTTCGTTCATTTCCAAATGAATTTGTCGTATGCAGAACTTACACAATCTTTCGTTGATTAAGGTTTTTAGGCCACGTGCCTAGAGTTAAATCATTTCAAAAAGCCCTAGCAATTTCCTACGGTTGCTAGCAATTTTCTTTAAGAATCATTTCGAAAAAGATGTTCAATAATGCAATATGCAGTTTATTCCTTCCATGCTTAATCGAAGTGTATTATCATAATTCCATTTTGTAAAGATGGACATTAATTAATCTAATTTCATTTCTTTGCAATGCATAAAAACCACTTGCTAGAAATGCATAGAAATCTTATGCTTTCTTTATTTTTATCTTTTTATTGAGAAATATACTTAATGACCGAATTCTTCCATCGTGAGCTATTTCTTTTAAATTAGTCAAAGTTTTTAAATCAGAAAATGCATCTTATCTCCAAAAATGATCCATGCACGATTGAATTATAACGACGTAAATCAAAACTAGGAAGAAAAACGTGGACTTGTGGTGAAATGTCCACATGGATGTTCGAAGACGATCCTCCTGGCTGCGCCTTGTGCTTTCTTAGGAGCCATCGCGAATTCGGCCTTTCCACCTTGGACGCAGATTTATAATGTTGGCCGATCTTCTTCGAACGCAGACTCCCTTTGTGATTCCACCGTCCTTGGAGAACGAACCTTAGAAATGGAATGTATTAATTTCTCCTTCCTTTCTTAGAAGCTCTGGGGTGCTAATTGTCTACACGGGAAGGGGTTTAGCACTTGTGCTAATTGGGAGATTGTAGGAAATCCAAGGGAAAAATGAGCCTTTTTAAAGGACTCAGATAGGATTCCATGGAAAAAGGGTTACTAAATGGATTTTTGAGAGATTGAAAAGAAGGGCAAGGGCGTAAAAGATCTTCTAGAGGGATTTTCATGGGGGAGGGGGAAAACCCACGGGAATGGGGTTTAATTCCCGGGAAGGGGGGGTAGGAAAACCTTTTGAGAGTAAGGCTTATTAAAGCCACGGGAATGAGGATTTTTTTTAATTTGATCCAGAGGGGGTTAATTTTAGGATGCACTAGGTGGGCAAAAGGGGGGAAAGGGGGGGAAGGAAGGGGTGTATAAGACCTTAAAGAGGGGATTTTATGTGGAAGGGAAAGGGGGCTTAAAGAGCCACATGAAGGGGGGGCTTCTTAGGAGGCTTGAGAAGCTTCCTAAGAAGCTTTTAAAGCTTCTGGGAGCTTGCCTTGGAGCTCCACGTGGTGAGAGAGAAGGCAATGACTTCTGGCGGCAACAGTGGACAGCGCTGGGCGACGAGCAGCAGCAGCAGATTGTCCACGTCTTTTTCCCTCCACTCTCAATGGCGGCTTCCATGCTTAATCCTCACGGCCTCTCCCTCCTCACAGCAATCACACGGCCCTCCTTCATGGCAGCGAGCGTGGCCTTGAGCTTTTTCTCTCTCACAGCCCTCTCCTCTTCTACGGCAGCATCGACTCGAACTCCTAGCTCATGGTAGCGATTCAGAAATCTAACGGTTCTCTCTTCCCGGCGACCACCTCCTGGCTTCACCTCACACACTAGACGTCAATCTCCCCCTCTCCCACTCCTCAACAGCAGCTTATATAGTTGAGGGGAGGGGATCCTCCCTCCCTCCAGGTGCCATATTGCATGGTGTCCAACCGCTTCTGAGCTCCAGCAAAGCTTGGTGGCCATTGCTATTCCCTTCTCCTCCAGCACGACAGTCGGCTGGAGGAGAGAGGGATAACTAATTTTAAAAAAAATTGCCATTATCCTAACCTTTTGGCCTCCTAAGAGGAGATTCATATAAAGAATGCATGTTTTAGATTCGAGAATGTTACAGAATGAGAAAATCAGGATGGGAATCCTAGAGCCGTCATCTGCACCATACTCAAATAGGTGGTTTACGATTCCAAAGAAGAATGGTACTCTCCGATTTATACAAGACATGCAGCCCCAGTAAACAGAGCTACTATCAAGAATGTTGGTATAGGTCCAGTTATGGATGAGTTTGCAGAAGCATTTGCTGGATGTGCCATCTATTCTTTAGGTGACTTCTATTCGGGATATCATCAATTTCAGCTAGCCTTGGAAAGCAGGGACATAACCACTATGAGAACTCCTATTGGGCTTGTCAGGATGTGTACCTTGCCTCAAGGTGCCACTAATTGTGTTGCGCATATGATGAGTGCCATGCATAAGGTCCTTCATGAGTACATACCACAGCTTACCATGCCTTTCTTGGATGATGTGCCCATTAAGGGGTGTGCAGAAGAAGAGAAGAATGAGAGTCTAAATGAGCAGGGATGCAGATACTAACTTGACCTTATCAGGGAAGAAATCTATTTTTGGAGTAAATGAGGTCGTCATTGTTGGATATATGTGTGGGTATTATGGCAGGAAACCTTCACCTGAGAAGGTGGATGCTATAGGAAAGATTACAGAGTATTGTTCTACCACTTCAGAGATACAGAGATTCATTGCAGCCTGTGTGTTTTACATGGTCTGAATAGCCCATTTTGCACACATAACAGATTGTTTATATCAGCTTCTTCGAAAGGGGAAGAAATTTTAATGGGATAAGAGCCACACTAGAGCCATGCTGAAATTGAAGAAGTTATTGCAGATTGCTCCTAGTCTCAGGAAAGCGGATTATAATTGCGGAAGGCCTATTGTATTGATAGTTGACACTAGTCCAATTGGCATAGGTTGGGCTATGGGTCAAGATGATGCAAGTGGAAACAGGTACGCTATTCGGTTTGGGGCGAAAGTCCTAAACAAGAGACTGAGGAGGTATCCGCAAATCAAGAGGGAATTACTGGGAATTGTTACGGCTGTCAAATGTGACAAGGAATACTTTATTGAAACCTCAGTTGTGGTAGAGACAAATTGTTTGCCATTGATAGGTATGATTACGAGTTGCTCTACTCCGGATATAGCTATGCTGAGATGGATTGCATACATCAAGTCATTAAATCCAGAATTTAAACACATAGCAGGAAAGGATAATCCAGTGGTAGATATGCTGTCTAGAGCCAGATATGATGATGAGGAGACACTACTTGTAGAAGAGGATGATACAAAAATTTCAATCGCTATGGTTGATCATGTTTGTCATGTCTATGATATTGTGGCTTTCATAGAAGAACTCTATGTTGGAGATTGGTTGCAGATTGGCAAGTACCTTAGTACAATAAGAAAAAGAGATGAATGGACAAATGAAGAGTTCAAGAAGATCAGAAGAAAAGCCTATGGTTATTTTCTCAAGGATGGATTTCTTTGGAAGCACCCAAAGAAAAGAGGTGGATTACCCTTGCGGGTTGTCTGCAATAAAGAGACCCAGTTATTACAGGTGATGAGAGAGTTTCATGAGAGTCCTTGGGCTGGTCATAGAGGAGTGTGGGCTATTTATGAGAAAATCAATGAAAACTATTGGTGGAAAGGCATGTACAGAGATGTTTCTCGCTTTGTAGAGACTTGCAGAGATTGTCAGATGTATTCCATAGTGCGTCATCGAGATGAGCTTCATCCGACCTATCCGCTATGCATTCATTATAAGTGTGTAGTTGAATTGGTTACAATGCCTATGGGTCTATGGCACATGAGATATATTGTATTGGCTACAGAGGATCTTATCAATCATGTTGAGGGCAGACCTTTGAGAACGAAGACCACTAGTGCAGTGTGTAAGTTCTTATTGGAAGAAATTTTCTGCAAGTATGGCTATGTGGGTAAGATCATTGCAGATCACGGTGAATTAGATGTAGATGAAGCTAGGGAGTTTTTCTCTCAACTAGGAATCAAGTTGGCTCTAACCACAGCATACAATCTAGAGGGAAATGGAAAGAGTGAAAGAAGGCATCCGCCGATAGTGAAAGCATTAGCCAAAGCATGCATAGGACAGATTGGAGAATGGCTGAGACTTCTACCATTTGCTTTGTGGGCTGATCGTATGACTCACAGTGTTACTACATGATATATGCCTGTAGAGTTGATGTATGGTCATAAACCGGTTATGCGGAGTGAGATTTATGCTTTGACTTGGTCAGTTTTACCTTGGCAGGAGGATTTGACGAGAGAGGAGCTCTTAGCTCTTCGGATCCGGAAGTTGGAGAGAAGACCAGAGGATATTCAGTTAGCTATTGACAGGTTGAAGGTTGCTAGACTTAGAAATAAGGACAGGTTTGATAGCAGGCATCGCTTGTGGCCTAGAGCAATAGAAGAGGGAGACTGGGTATTAGTCTATCATAGCAGCCTTGAAAATCAACATATTGCACTTCGGAAGATGGTGAAAAGATGGTTTGGGCCGTACATAGTCAGACATGTCTTTGACAATACAACATATGAGCTGACAGAATTGGATGGGACAGTGGTTAGAGTGCCCATTGTAGGAAAAAGAATCAAGATTTGCAAGAAAAGAGATGATGAGGATTATACATTGGAAGAAATTGCAAGAGAAGAGCAACGAAAAGAAACTCCAATAGAAGAGACAGATGATATAACAGATAATCTTGCTGATATACCGGAAATACACAATGAAGAGATTGATCTGTTCGTGGATCTTGACGACAATGATCATGGGTAGTTGGCCCATCCGGAGAATGTGCAGGATCAGAGGGGGTGGATGTCGTACTGTTATGCATCCGAGGTGTGGAATCCACCAAAAAGTTTGTGTGTGTGACATTTGTTACTTTGTACATACTTAGACGTTGTGCTTTGCTCTGCCTGAACGTTTTGCCTTTAGTTGGTTCATGTTCAATTTCATAGAAGAGACAAGTGCTCTTTGGGAGTGAATCTAGTATTTGTTACAAAGATTTTAGAAGGAGAATGGGCTCTAGATCTGTAATGAGTATGGTTTTTCCGAGCTTTTCAAGTTTTTTGCTTATGCTGAAGATACAAATGGTATCGACAACAACAGGAGAACTTCTACCTTTCATGCTTTGAGATGGCTTCATCTTATGTGCAGTCTACTGAAGAGAAAATAATTACATGCTTCTTGCATATAGACAATCTATTATAGGATGATATGCACATATATAACTTGGGCATGGATCAAATGTGTAAGGGTTTGAAACTACTACAACATTCAACCCTTCAATGAATGATTTTGTCATACATATTCCAACTTTAAGAGCTACCAAATGGTGACCAAGAGGCTTAGGGAAAGTCTCAACACATGTGATTGTTTATGAAATTCTGCTTACGGATGGCTGTAATGATAATGTTCAATGCAAATTTGTAGCCTTTACAATCATCAAGCATTTCCTGGAGTTACAGTTGCTAATTAACAGAAATGAGACGATATCAGTTCAATGAAAAGAGAGGCGTCCTATTATCTATTATAAATTTCAACTGGATATGGGTTACGGCAACCTGGAGATCAACAGCCTTCAAAGCTCTACAATAAACACAAAATACGACGGTTTTGAAGAAGATAAACAGTGTATTTCAAAATGCATCGAAGGACGGATGTGGTATTCTAAAAGGCTTGATGATGGTTGATGCAGCACGTAAGGCATGACAGGCTAGGTAGCAGATGGCGACTGAAATTATGATAGCAAAAATAGGCCTAAGCTTTTTTAGGAAGAAAGCTTGGCGAACTCCCAAAATATACAGACATGCCAATCTTGTTTTTAGGAGGACACGAGATCGTCATCAACGACGGGGGAAAGAAAAAAGCCAACGGGAGGAAAGATATCGACAATCTCAAGATGATCCTCTCTGCATTGTCGAAATCCCCTGCACGACCAAAGAGGTCCACTAAAGCAGAAAAGTGCTTCAACTGAAAACAAACATCATGCTCTGTGATCAGCAAGCCACAGCAGTGAAGACCTCTTTCGGTAATGCCAGCATGACTGCAAGTACTGAGAACTTAAAAAAAAAGCTGCTCCAGCCATCTGGTTGTGCTTGCTAGGTGCATGCCGTATACATGGAAATAGGGAGTTGGCGAAGCTGGTATTCACCCATGTTGTGCATGACTATTCTAAAGAATCAGGTGCATATGTTTTGATGTCAAATGTATATGCTGATGTTGAGCTACCAGATGACGAAAACAAAGGAGTGATTGCAGGTAGGCAGATGTCTACAGGTCTGGGTTGAGGCTGTGGTTATGAAATGAGAATGCTTATCTGCATAGACAATATGCCAATATGGGATGACATCGGAAGTCGGGAAAAGGTTACTTGTGGAGGAATTCAGGGTTAAAGCCAATACCATAGGCACTGCTGCTGGGAGAGGGTTGGATATTCCCCTTCCAGAGGCTTTATATCAAACTCTTGACTGTCTTAGTCATTGGTTGGTCATGCTATGTCATCCACGTAGGTTCACATTGATTATTTAGGAAAACAGTGAATGGGCATTGCTTGAGATCAAGTTGGGAAGGTATGAACGTCAACGAATAAGAACGCAGAGTTCTGATGCTCTATGTTCTACGACAGACATTGATGTTGGGGGACAATGTTTCAGAGCTAGCAAGGGTACACCAGAGCAGATACTTGATCTAGCTCATCACAAAGCAGAGATTGAAGGGAGAGTACATGCAGTGATTGACAAATTCAATGAGGGAGGCTTGCGACCTGCTTTGGATTCCAGGGGTGGTAGAGAAAGATCAGCTTGAACGTGATAAAGATTTAGTCTCATCTAGGCTTGGAGAAATCTACAAGAGGCTGGAACAAATAGATGCATACTCTGCAGAAGCTCGTGCTGGCTCTATTCTTGCAAGGGTTGGTGGATCTGCATCGTCGACATCTAGGTTTTCTGATCAGGGACTCAAGTCCAATGGAGTGCCACATAATCTAAGTAATGGTAATGCCATTACATCTGGAGTAATTGGGAAGAAGGTAACCTGAGTTTAGAGCTACTTAAAGCAGTTTACAAGGGGGGGTACAAGAAACCATCTCCAATCCAGATGGCTGCTATACTGATTGGTCTTCAGCCAACGAGATGTCATTGGCATAGCAGAAACAGCTTGTTGCTAAGAATGAGAAAGAACTTCGTGCTCAAATACGGGCTAGAGAAGGAGTAGAAGAAAAGCCAGAAGAGGCAAAAAGCTCACCAATGGAAATGATCATGTTGTGCATCTGCTCAGGAGAAAGTTCTTGAAGTCTCAGACAATGTACTATCTATCTTTAGACCTATTGCAGAGGAGTTACTGAAGAGTGGGTTTCATTCTTCTGCAAAGTCATAGAACCCAGCAATAAAGCATTACCATAGTGTATGTTATACTCATGCAGGGTTGAATAGTTGTTGATCATAAACTAGCCTTTGATTCACTGGAACGAGTGATGCTACAGACTTGGATCCAACAGCTCTTCTCACTGTGAACAAGTTTATTGAACATGCATTGTTTCTTGTTCATTACATCACTTTGACATTATGTATATGCGTGGTTTTGGACACACCTAAGCATCTTCTTAGCAGGACTCATTGTTCGAAGATTTAATTGAGAGTAAGTTGCACTGCGTAGACTAGAATTGGTCTTCTTCTTTTGGGAAATCTCTCAAATGCATATTAAATTAAAAATCTTTGCATTCAATATGAAGAGTCTGGAATTTATTGCTGCATAGCCTGATCTCGCTTGATTGATCTTCTATCTTGGAATTCCTCAAGAACCTCTGCGGTCGTGACTTTGCTTTCAAAAACCCTTCGACATCGTCGAGTGGGTGAGTGTATTTGAGTCATTTCTTGGCATCATTAGAATATTTTGGACACTAATGTGAGGATTTATGGAGTTAATGTATGTAACATTATATGTGTTTAGAGGGGGATGGTCAAGTATACAATCACTAAGCCATAAGGCATTCCAATTTTAGAGGCCATGTCAATTAAGCTATTAGGAGTCTATATGTTAGTATATTGGATTTGAGCTTGGTAGTTTTGAGATAATGATTAGGTCATGCGTATGAATATGTGAATGTTTATGGCTGTGCACATGCACATAGGCTATGCATATGTACATGTGTGCACATGGGAACTGCATTAGATATATGTATACACATGTATAGGCTTCTCATATACATATTTTTATGTGTATATTTATGCTTATGCATACATCATGTTTGTGCATATGCATGTGTGTGTGCGTGCATGTGTGTGTGTGTGTGTGTGTGTGTGTGTGTGTGTGTGTGTGTGTGTGTGTGTGTGTGTGTGTGTGTGTGTGTGTGTGCAATAGACATGTGCATGCATAACCTATGTGTATGCATCTACATAGTATATGGATCTATATGCATATAGTGTATACATAGGCAAAACATATGTATAGGTATGCATAATCCATGTGTACATAGAAATATATGCATATAGTATACCTATGCATACATATATATATATATATATATATATATATATATATATATATATATATATATATATATATATATATATATATATATATATATATATATATAGACATAAACACACACACCCCTATATGCATGCATATCATGTGCATAAGTCTATGTTTCGTAGTATGTCATTTCATGCGACTAAACTTGTTATATTGTGTTTCTATGGATGTATCTATTCATGTTAAGAGAAATATTGATGTGGTAAGGGTCATTTGTCAAAAAATCCAAATGGAAATATAAATGAGATAGAATTATGACTGAGATATGTGCCTTTTTTGGGCATTCCTCTATCCTAGTCGAGCTTTGTGAGCATATGCCTATCCCCTAGCCTTCTCAACTATAGAGGCTTCATGATCCCCAACTGCTTCAATACCATACAATCCAATAGTACTAGCATTGCCTACTCAAGATGCAACTGCTCCATCTCCATTGTTGGGGCTATCCCAAAAGAGGAGGAGTTATAGTAGAGAATATCTAAGAAATATGTTTGGTGGTGATTCAATCCTCTCTCCACAAGTAGTTGAATAGATAGGCTCGGAGAAATCCAACCATGTGTGTACTACCAAATTAATTATATGGTTGGCATCCTGCATAAGAATAAGGGAAATTAGATTGTGAACTACATATCTGGCATAATACATTAAAGCTATCGAGACTCCTTTGCATTTGAGGTTCATACCATTGACCATGAGAGACAATCAGACAGGTAATTTCTCACAAGAGATACATGGTTAAATTGAGAGTAGTAGAAAATAAGAAAATGCCAAAGCATTGCTTAGATCCTATGCCAATGCAAATCACTTTATATGGTATAGAGTAGAATGAAGTTGAAAGCAAGGTGGAGTGCACAATCTTCAGCCCACAGCAGAGGGAGATGGGGTTTTAAAAATTAGAGTAAAAAATGACCCCTTTAGGGGGGTTTGACTTACTCTCTCCTTGAAAATGGGGTAACCATGAAATTTGTATATAAGAATACCAAATTTGTCATGCCATAGATATTTAGAATGTATTCATCAAGCTCTTTTTATTGACCTAACACACCATGAGATTCTTTACATCTTAAAAGATTCAAGTTCGATGTGACCATTCAAATCACATTTATGATCCCTAGTTGTCATGCCAAGCATCACAAAAATGACATTTACGATCCCTAGTTGTCACGCCAAGGAATATAGTGGCATGCTGTAGATCTATGGAAAGACCTCAAAGAGTCTATTCTAAATATCTAGGCTGCAACAAATTTGGAGTTCCTTTGCAAAGATTTCATGATGGCCCCATTTTTCAACAAAGAGAGAGTGAGTCAAATACCCTAAAGGGCCCATTCTTAAGTCCAAACTTTTCCCAGCAACATGGAGCGATTTTGATGATTCTGTTTTAGACAAGGAGACATTCACATGTAGGAGGCTGATTTTATTATTATCTAAAAATTTTCTTAAGTTTTTATGTGCAATTATTTATGATCCATTGTATCCTGGAGGGGGGACCAGTCATGAGTATATGTGTGTATCATGTGACTTCAAAATAAGGGGCTTTTTAAAAAAATATTTATATATTTTTTACATACAAAAGGGTGGCATATAAAGGGGCTATTTATAGATTGAATTAAAAAAGATTCTGTCTTATTCAAGAAAAATTCTTAAATAATGATACTTATAAATAGGCTTGAGCATAGGTGATATAAAGAATATATATATATATATAGTGAATTGCCGTGAGACTATATCTAATACTACCGATGTTTCCATTTTGTAGTTGAGCATTGTGGGCCAAATCTCCACTAACCATCATGAGATGGCTTATAAGTGCCATCATAATAGGTTTACTACATGGATGCACATCTATGAAGAGGGTACGTCATGGAGGAATAGCAATGTGAGATCATAATAAGAAGATTTTAATATGTTGTTTCTCTTCTTGAATGCTTTGAAAGCTCTTCATTATTCCAAGATTGAATTTTCTACATCTATAGGATGCATCAATGCAAAGAGGTGTAGAGAGGAGGAGAGTGAAGTAGGGGATGACGTGGAGAGAAAAGAGTATGATGATATGGAGGTAACAATGATGAGGATGACAAAGAGATTAGTGAGAAACGATGAGATGATTATTTTAGCTCTTGGAAGGAGATATAATTGGTTATGTATATAGTATAGTACTTGTAGCATATTAGGTACTACACAAAGCCATAATAGATGGATTCAAAATCATGTAAATATATTTCTTATACTTTCTGTATATTTCTAGTAATATGTACAACACTTGGCTATTCCTATTGAACATTTTGTTGTCTCAAATTATGTTATTCAGTGTAATCTCTTATAATATATGGATTGGATTCAAAATTTAATGCATGCAAATATGATTCAATACTCTTGGGTAGAACATTAGATGGACGAAATAGCGAGGAGTCAAGAGATCCCTCTATAAAAGTTAAGAGTCATGATTCATGTCTATTGTCATCTGCCAATTGAGTAGGATATATTCAATAGACTATATTGCAATGCATTATGATCTGATATAATTTGAAGGATAAGCAATGAAATATAATATTCAATGAGCAAGCTGTTCTAAGATCAATCTGTGTTTTGAATTCTTTGTGTTCTTTCACACAATGAACTAATGGGCCTTCAATATGAATTTCTCTATGTTGCATTTTTGTATTTGTTAAGTATATCTAAACTGCATTACACTTGGTGACCATGATAATATTTCCCCTTGTCATGATTTTAAATGTGCACATGATTTGAAGGCATGAAAATGCCTCTCATTGCTGTTTTGGTTGGGTTTAGCGTGTAGCATGAGCCGCGACAGGATTGCACTCTAGAGATTATAGTTTTGTACACTTCTTAAAGTGGTGATGATCTTGATGAGTATGGGATTCTTGAGTCATTGCACACTAAGCAATAATGGTCGCTTTCTCCAACTCGAGGATCTCCATCGATTCCACCTCTCAACCCTCAAATACTAATGAAATTAGTCATTCAATTCTTCTCCTCTGCCATTCTAGTTGTTGTTCCTTCTATTTCTCCTTTCCACCAAGTCGATCAAGGACAAGTTATGCCTCCTTAGTAATGGTGACCCCAACCCTTGTTTTCTTTCCACCTTACATATCAATGATATCTTTGGTCTAATCCTTTACAAAGAATATTTCCTAATGAGTCTTCTTGACTCCCACATGCCCAAGCATGATACCCTGAAGTTCAATGTATCCAAAAAGGTATCGTATCTTCTTCCACTCTTCCTATTTCTTGGGCCCATATACTCCACAACCGCCTCTTTGTAGAGGCAAAATTCCTAGTACATAGGGGCCAACAAGAAATCAATAAAAGTGATATGTGACAAACACTTTAATTTTCTCTTTTCACCACCTACTCTCATCTATACCTAGTTTAACAACTTCCACCACCTCCCTCGCAAACACTACATGTGATGGACGTCCCAACCTTATCCTAAGCCTAGTGCCTCAAAAAAGTCTAGCACTTATCCTCATCAAGACTCAGTAGTGTAGCACTCTAAGGACCAAGTCCTCAAAAAAGGGATCTAGTTAGATCAAGACACTACTAAGACACAACAGTTCACATCCAACACCCTAGGAAAGGCAATCCTCTAACTCGCCCAAGAAGTTTACTTCTACCACACTAGCCTCTCCATCAAATTTTCCCTACTCGAATCTCAAGGATAAAATCATTAGTAGAGGAAGAACCATCTCATGACAACAAGTGCTCTATAGCCAACAACACTCACAAGTCTGGATGGTGCCTCCCTTGCTCATACTCCATCTTTTGCTTCTCTTTCCTAGCAACTCGTCCTCATCCCTCTAAAGTTTAGCTAGGGAATGGCACACTAGTCCCTCAAATTCATCAATGGATTCTTGACTTGATAGTAGCTTTAGCACATCAATAGCTCACCACCCAAGTAGACCACCTCAAGCAAGCCAATATAGCCCTCTCCAAAGATCTCCCTGACAAAAGGATGCACCCTCTTGCAACCATTAGTAAAGGCTGGAGGAATACCAGCAAATGCAATTGGACTTCTTAGATATCATTTGGAGAAAAGTGCAAGAGATTGGAGAAGGAGAATGTCTTCCTTTGTGCACATGCAACAGGAGTAGAGCACCCCGATTGAGAAACCCCACTCAAGTTAAAGGCCATTGCGAAACTCTAGTGAGTTTATGAGATGGAGTGGCTCGACCGCTAGAAAAATTTAAATTAAAAACTCCAAGATTCCATCACAAACTCCTCCTCCAAGCTCTTGCCCTTGCCTAGCAAATCAAATGAGCCAAATACGGATGCTAAGCCTGACCCTCCTGCCCAACTCAACCCACCACCACTTTGCATATCCACTAGCAAGAAAAGTGAAAGCGCTCATGTTGATTTTTCCTAGTCTCACTCACAATCTACCTTTGGCTTTGCTGCCAAGTTGAACTTTTGGCCTAGTCCTCAACCCATCTTCCCACTCTCGAAATCCTCATCATGGATTGGCTGCCTAGGGATTACAATATAGCAGCAAAGTAGCCTACATCCCCGCCTCTAGGAAAAGGGAAGCAGCTCGCAATGAAAGAGCCCAACACTGCCATGAGTGATAAGGATGTATCACCAAAGGCTTTGGCTACACACTTTTTTGACTTCTCCATTATCACTAGCTCCACAAATCTGAAGTGCTAGATGATGGTGGAGCACTACCAAGCACTAGAGTAGTGAAACATTGAGGTAGAGGGGTGGATTCATATCTTACAACAAGCAATGCTAGACTTGAACTGAAACTAGAAAGTAGAATTTGACCTTCTCTGGTAGGATAGATGAACAATAGGCCGCACAATAGGCCGTCAGAGCATCCTGGAAAATGAAGAAGGCTAGCATTTATTGTGCTAACCTTCCAAATGCCCCTAGAGTACTTGCTTATAGCTGAGAACCAAAGC
Organism: Lygodium microphyllum; assembly: GCF_053477565.2. Lineage (NCBI taxonomy): Eukaryota > Viridiplantae > Streptophyta > Polypodiopsida > Schizaeales > Lygodiaceae > Lygodium > Lygodium microphyllum. Next base: position 136,243,730 of record NC_141151.1, on the reverse strand, counting down.
TAAGAAGGAATTGTGTCTCAATCAAGGAGAAGAGCACCCAAATCATGATTATCCAAGCAAGGACCATAAGGGTAAAGGTCCTAACCTAGATGATCCATCCTCCAAATATCCCTAATCTACTTCCAATCAAGATATCGTGAAGTTGGCTAGCATTCACTAGCTCTGGATCCACTTGGCTAAGTCCAAAGCCCTAGTATGAAACATTGTCACTACATCCATGTACTTTAGAGTATCAAATCCATGCACAAACAAGAATCCAATGGAATGCAAGTCTACCATAAGGAACTTTTAATCATTTCCTACATAGGAAAAAAGGGGATTCCCTATCAATTCCCAAATTAAAAATGCACATAAGTAGGAAAAGAAAATGATAGGCAAAATAGAACATTTCCTAGCTAGATAAACTAGAGAATCACATAGGAAATGGAAATTTCCCAATGGGAAAATTTTCTATGGGAAAATTTCTACATAGGGAAGTTTTCCTATGTAGGAATTTTCCTACATAGGCAATTTTCTCTATGTAGGAATTTCTCTAACTAGGAAATGTTCCATTTTTTTATCATTTAATTTTTCTACTTATATATACTCTTAAGTAGGGAATTGATAGGGAATTCCCTTTTTTTCCTATGTAGGAAATAATTAAAAGTTCCTTGTGTAAGGGACGATATTGGCAACAGGGAGCTAGACAATCTATCTTTAGCTATTGCCCAATGCAGTGAGACCGTGCCCCTCTGCATATCAAGTGTCAAGGCTGATTGGATCGTGATTTGTAATGGAGTGCTGCAAAGAAAACAAAATACTAACTGTTAGAAACATGATTGTCAGTACAAAGGATATTGCAAAAAAATAAGCAAGAAAAACAAAAGAAAAACTCACAAAGTCCTCAGATATGTCCTGTGGCTGCCACTCCCAAGATGGTGGACCACTCTGGCCTCTAGTCGTGCCCTCGCCACCTTGTGCTACTGACTCCAATGTCCTGAAGAATCTATAGCCTCCTCCCTCAGTCGACGCCAGTCATCCGCGTCTAGCCACTTGGGCTTTGCAGCCCCACTCTTGAGTGCCTTGTGTGTGTCCGATCATCTATGTGACATATATGCACGGATGCACTTCATCATCCAGCCTATAGAAAATCTATCTACTGTGGCTGGAATGGGAAACTCCTCACACAAGGATGCGACTATGTAGTCCTTGCACCCCTCCCGTATGTTTTTTCCAATGATCTGTTGAGATGAAAAGCTCAACACATGCGGACATTGATGATAGACTCCCTGCTTAGATGGGTCCACACATCTACACTTAGCACGTCAGTGGTCATTATGACTCTCACATGGCCACTGACTCATTACTTATTATATTCAGGTTGTTACACCTATTTACAGCTGGCATAGGTATAGCGCCAGTCGACTAGTGTAGTCGGTTATGCATTGTTTGACTTAATAGTCCACTTTCCGTTATGTTGTATCTTATCTATACTTTGTATACATTGTAAAGTGTGTGAAAGAAGAAGAAGAAACCAACAAGAAAACGTTTTAGCCTCCATCTCTCTTCTTGTCTCTTGAGTGAGCTTCTCTATAACATGTCCACTCGTATCTTCAGGACACGTCTTGGCAGTCCATCAGAAAGGATGTCTAGAAAGCTTCGCCCGGCACTCCCATGGAATGTTACGGGGTTTGCGATCTAGGGCTTCCTACGTCTGCCACATAGCAGAAGTATTCCGACCGTTCCCACTTAGGACCGACCTGAATTAGGGTTTTCCTATTGGTCATTTCCTAACGGCAACTAACGTCGAACCCAAGCGAACTACTTTACGCAGAAACGCCAGGTCCGAAGTGGATTCACGCTGCACTTTGTTCAAGGAGAATGGGAAATGAGAGGGATGTAAAGCTCAACCTCTCTGCCATAAGGCATAGTCCCATTCCGTTCCCCTAAAATAGCATAGATCGGGATCAATCATAACTCTACATCAACGCTTTTGTTGTTTGTGTTCTTTGGCAATCTTCTAGCTATCCATCGTGTTTGAGAAAAGTTCCCGGCCAACCGGGACCATCCGTCCATAGGACAGACCTATGGCCGCATCCACCACACTTTCCTCAGGTTGTTTTAGTTATTTAATTACCTAGCACATTTTAGTTGGATATGTATCAATCGGCTGCCTTAATTAGCCCATTAGGCATTGGTTCCTTCACGTAATCATATCACTAACATAGAAAAGAAATATCAAACAAGTTTGTTATTAACAGATTATCATATTTATCTTTGAAATACAAAAAGTCCAGCCCGTAGGCTTATCCATAATCTGCTCGAAGGCTATCCAGCAATCCAGAGGGATCACTAATCCAAGTTTCTGCCCGTAGACTAGTATGCGGGCCTTGAGATCCAATCCCGAGTCACGTTAGCCTCTTGTGTAGGGCCCGGAAGGCTAGGGATTTATGGCCAGAGCCCCCCTGGCACCCAAGCATCCTCCTACTCCAAGTAGCGCTCAACGGAGAGACCTCTCGCGGCGGGTTCAGTCCACTTTCTCGGTGCGGTTAACAACCCCCTTGGTTAGGATCGGGTAGGCAGTCGGGGGTAACTAAAGCTGCCTCTCCCTTCAGGCCTTCAACATGAAGCATTAGATATCCGTTTATTCTTTATTTCATTGATCAAACAAAGAAAAACAGTACTCTTAAATCTGTAACAAGCACAATCATTTCCATTGATTCTTATTATTGGCACACTGCTAAGGAATGAATCATGGGGATGACTTGCGACTTCGCAAGATCCCCTATATCCTGGGTTAGGGTATACCCTATTAACCCGACTTGGTCAAACCTTAAGTTCATAGATTATTCCAATTTATCGGCTGGTCTTTTGCTTCCAAACAATTTTATTTACTTAAGAAAGATACTATATTAGGATGATTATTCATCCTCTTGCAAGATAACTTGCGTAAGGACCTGCCAACCTCATTGCAAGAATTGGCCATTTCCTTGTGATCCAATCACAAGATCATACGACTCTGCACTTGTTGCACAAGTGTCGCATGGACTATGAGACTATTCTACTCATCAAATGGAGTCACGAAACAACCTGTTTCTGATTACATTAGGCTGACGTCATCAGTCTTGTTCAAAGTTGAGAGAGAGAGACAGGGAAAACTCCATTTTCTTGAGCCTTCAGGCTCTCAAGGTCATTACTTCATGTTCCACACACTAAAACTAAAAAGCACACAGAATACAAAGATAAAGTGACCTAGCGTAAATGTAGACTAGACAGACTAACTCTAGTCAGGTCACTAACTGACTACTAACCCGACTTATTTAATGTAGTCACATGTAGATAGCTGCACACACTAGTTGTCATAGATGTTGGTCATAGATAAAGACACACTGACGGTGAGCTTGATTTCTAACACTCCTCTTCAAGCTCAAAAACAAATTTCAAATCATCTGCATCACTCCAAGTAGCTGTCTAAATTGAATAAACTTATCTTTACCAAGTGATTTGGTAAAGATGTCTGCTACCTGGTCTTCAGTCTTCACATGCTCCAAGTCAATCTGATCTGCTAAAACCATTTCCCTGATGAAATGGTAGTGAACCTCAATGTGTTTTGATCTTGCATGATAAACATGATTGCTTGCTAACATAACACTGCTCAAATTGTCACAGTACAGCTTGACTTTGCTGTCCAAGTGTACTCCCAAGTCATTCAGCAACTTCTGTAACCACTTAGCTTCACAGGCCGCTAAGGCCACACCACGATACTCTGCTTTCATACTAGACAATGCAACTGTAGGCTGCTTCTTACTCTGCCAACTGATCATGCTATTACCCAATCCAAATGCATAGCCGCTGGTTGACCTCCTATCATACGTGCAACCAGCCCAGTCAGCATCAGTGTACCCCATCAAGTCAAGGGGTTTCCCATATGTATAAAACAACCCATGATCTATGGTACTCTTTACATATCTCAGAATTCTCCTGACTGCATCCAAGTGTGGTTTGTGAGGCTTGAACTGACTGATCAGCCCCACAGCATAACTCAAGTCAGGTCTAGTGATTGTGAGATAGATCAAGCTGCCTACCATCTGTCTGTACATAGTAACATTCTCAATCTCTGTCCCAACATTAATGTGCAGCTTGACATTCTGCTCCAAAGGCGTATCCATAGGCTTGCAATCAGCCATACCATATTTTTGTAACATGTCATGAGCATACTGCTTCTGTAACAGCCATATGCCTTGAGGTGTAGAGACAACTTCAATCCCCAAAAAATATTTCAGCTCTCCAAGGTCCTTGACCTTAAACTCAGCCTGTAAACATGTCTTTATTTTAGCAATCCCATTTTCATCATCTCCTGTAATGATTAAGTCATCAACATAGACAACTAGGAAAACATAGCCACTATCTGTCTTCTTTACAAATAGACTATGATCAGCATCACCCAATCGAAAACCATGTTGCTGCAAATAACTGCTTATGCAAGCATTCCATGCTCTGGGTGCCTATTTCAGCCCATATAGTGCCTTTTTCAGCTGACATACATGTGCTGGAAATTCTGGATGTACATAGCCTTCAGGCTGTTCCATGTAAACCTCTTCCTTTAATTCTCCATTGAGAAATGCATTCTTTACGTCCATCTGCCATAGTTTCTAGCCTCTAGCAATCACAGTTCTAACTGTAGCCATCTTTGCTACAGGGCTGAAAGTCTCCTCATAATCAAGACCATACTGCTGCGCATACCCTTTTGCAACCATCCTGGCCTTATATCTTTCCAATGATCCATCTGATTTACATTTTACCTTATACACCCATTTGCATCCAATAGATGTTTTTCCCTCAGGTAACTGTACCAAATCCCATGTACCATTTTCAGCCAAAGCTGAATATTCCTCATCCATAGCAGCACGCCAATTCTCATCTGCAAAATCCCTCATTAAACTTACTTGGTTCTCTAAAACCTATTACTTTTGTCATATAAGCATAATGACAGGCTGAATATCCAGTGTAAGTATACCTGTCAATTGGTCGTCTGACCCTCTCTGATCTCCTGAGCTATGGCTCACTGTGAGCTTGCCTCTCATGAGGCGGCACATAATGGCTCTGCCTAGCACCTAACGTCATAACAGATGAAATCCCCAATTCACTGTCTAAGCTGCCATTGCTAGATGAATCATAACCTGCAGTGGGTGGACCTGTTACATCTTCAAAAACCTTTTCTTTTCCCTTATCTGTTCTCCCCCTCACTGACATATCTGTGTCAATGGATGCAGTAGTGCGACTCCGTAATCGCCATGTCCAAGGATTCACTGTAGATGATACATCACCTGTTTGACCACTCATGGAAGTACTCTCTGCAGGAGTATTTTCAGCATGACTCATACTGGGTGAGCCATCAGTAGGCACTGCAACAAGATTTCCATACCAGGATGCTAACTCATCAAATACCACATCTTTTCTTATGAGTGTCTCATGGTAGAAGGTACATAACACTTATAAGCTTTCCATTCTTGTGCATATCCTATAAACACACTTTTCACTGCCTTAGGATCCAATTTCTTCCTCTTCGCATCCAGTATATGCACATATGTAATGCTGCCAAATACCTTCAAGTGTGAAATATCAGATTTATGACCATATAGCCGTTCATACGGAGTGACATCATGAATCCCTGCTGTAGGGGTTCGATTCAACACATAGACAGCAGTCACCACTGCTTTAGCCCAATAACCATTTGGCAGACATTTTTCATTCAGCATAGCTCTAGCTGACTCCATCAAAACCCTGTTTTTCCTCTCTACAACACCATTTTGCTACGGTGTATAACTACATGTGAGCTGTCTTCTGATCCCATGTTTAGCAAGATACCTGTCAGAGTAGTTTGAGACATATTCACCTCCTCCATCTGATCTCAAGCATGATATGTAACAGCCCAATTCATTTTCAACATGTTTCTTGAAGTCTTTGAATGCATCAAACACATCATCCTTATGCTTCAAAATATAAAGCCAAGTGTACCTACTGAAATCATCAATAAATGAGACATAATTCCATGCACCGCCAAAAGAAGCATTATGTGAAGGACCCTAAACATCAGAGTGCACCAACTCTAAAGGCCTAGTGCTGTTTTTTACATGTCTCATGAAAGGAAACCGTGCCTGCTTCCCAAACTGACATGCAGGGCATACATGACCAAAATCATTATATTTGAATTTAGGTAATCCAAGTACTACTTCTTTCTGCTGCATAGATTTTAGCTTTTGTACATTGACATGTCCAATCCGCTTGTGCCAAATCTCTACATCCCGAATGGCACTCTCATCATGAGCAAACATGGATGCCTTGAGTCCCGGAATGGTCGCATCCAATGTAAACATCCTGCCGTCCCGTCTGCCCTTGGCAATTAACTTGTAGCCATTTCCATACTCCTCAATGAAACACCCATATTTGTTGAACCTCACTTTCAAATTATGTTCTGCCATTTGACCCATAGACAACAGATTCTTTGTTATGGTTGGTACATGTAATACATCATGTAGGCCTTTCTTCTTGCCATCAGGCATCATAAGAGGAACAATCCCTTTATGCTTTATGTCATGTTGGGTGTCATCCCCAGTACATACATGACCATGTGTACCTGCAACCATCTCATCAAACCACTCTCCATGCGGTGTCATATGGTTTGACGCTCCAGAGTCAATGTACCATCTATCATCTCTATCATGTCTCGATGTATTTTTAGATACATGCTGCATGGCAAAGACTCTATCAACTGACTCATCATGAGCACCACTGGAAGATGCATAGTGCCCATGCTGTCTGCCATTTTCCTTCATATCTCCCTGCTTCTTGTATTAATCCTTTGCAATATGCCCATACCGGCCACAATAATGGCAGTCCTTGTCCCTATTGGACTGATCAGATGACTGCCATGAACCAGATCCACCACCTCTACCTCGGGGTGATCTCCCCCTGCCTCTAAACCCACCAGATCCATGTTGGACTTGTGTATTTGCACCATGCCAATTACTCTGCTGCTGCTACTGTCCATAAGCATTACGAGTGTCACCACGACCTCGAAATGAGCCACGACCTCTGGATCCTCTGCCACATTGGCTAGAGTATAACACAGTGTCTCTACTCTAAGATGCACTGGAACCTGTATTCAAACCAAGTTTGACTTCCTCATGCAGCAACAAAGCAACTAGCTCTTCCCAGCTAGGGGGCTCTTCTCTTATAGAAATGGAAGTGTCAAAAGCTTTGTACTCTTTGCCTAGTCCATTCAAGGCAACAACAATCATATCATCTTCTGATACACTTGAGCCAATAGTAGCAAGTTGATCAGCTATGGTCTTAATCTCCGTGGTGTACGCATGGATGCTCTCGCCATTCCTAGACATGTTGTTGAACTGTTGTTTCAACTGGATCTTCCTTGCATGTGTCATGGTTCCATAATTTTTCATCAGTATGTCCCAAGAATCCTTCGGAGTCTCACATCCAGTGATTTGAATTACCATAGCATCAGATATACATAAGGAAAACCAATGCAGCACCTTGCATGCTCTTTCATTCCATAGCCTGTAGGCTCTTTTCTATTCATTTGTTGGATTGTATGCAGGCAACTCAGGAGCAACTTCATCTCCTATACATAGATCCCAATAACCTCTGCCAACCAGAAAGTTTTTCATTCTGAATTTCCATAATGCAAAGTTCTTGTTATCCAACTTCTCTTCAACTATCTGAGTGATATTGTCAGTCCCATGTGCATTAGCCATGATGCAATAGACTGTCTATCAAGTGCCTGACTCCCTGTAGACCAATAAGTATGACTGACCAAGTTCAGTCGGTAACAGTTTATGACAGCATTTTGCAATTAATTGCAGTAAAAAACCAGTAAATTTCAGCCCAGTATCAGCCCAAAATAGTCCACAATCAAGTTGTCTAACTCGTAGAAATAACTGTCAATACATATGCCGTGTACTTGCTTCAGATTGAACTCCTGCAAATCCACTGCCAGGGTCCAAAAACATGCAGTCCAAACTTGTAAACTGTGATTAACCGCAACACTTTCAATGCCAAAAACAACATGCATACATGTCATATATGTCCCGAGTCTTCTCAGATGACTGCAAGTACATATATCACTCCAGACATGAGCATAGAAGCATGAAACAGTGCATAATCAGCAAGTACAAGTGTCAACAGTTTTATTTTAGGTTGCAGTCAACCAAAATTCAGCATAACAAGCTCCAAACCGCTTCAAAGTGTCTTCAAACCAAATCATACATTTGCTCCAGTATGATGAGGTCAATGCATGACTATGTAGTGACCATAGACTGTCTGTCTCTAATGAGCAAAGTCATACATTACTTCTGCAATTTGTACTCAACCAACAAGACAAGATTACATTTGCTTCAGCTCCAAAAATTTCAGCATTCAGTAGTACTTAATGCTTTTCTCAACCCATGAACATTCTGACATACACATGTCAGTATATACATCTCATAGATGTCACCAAATATCACACTATGCTTCAGTAAGGAACAAATGCTTGCTGTCCATATTAAATGAAAGTTTTCAACCTGTCTGAAATGCTCCACATCTGAGTATTTCAGTTACTAAAATCAGCTTGCAATGGATCACAACAGGTACATATGACCTCCAGCATATACCTATGCTCCAAGAGTGCTTCTGGGGCTTGTCAGAGAGCTTCCAAAGCTCTTCAATGTGTTGCATATACCATGTATACTGTGTATACATCAGTGCTGCTCTTTTTTTCAAATCTGCCCACTCTGATCTCAGCTCATGTCAGAGCTCAAGGTCAAGCATTTGCCTCTTGCCATCTCAAAGCACTTCATACCTGACCTAACCAAGCATCCTCATCTCGAGATAAACTGGGGATATTGATGGTTGAGAGAGCTTTCATTTATCCAAGTGGCATCCTCTTTGGGATATTCTTTCCACTGTACGAGGCATTCTCTCAAGGTTTTGGATCTTAGTTGTCTCTCCCTAACATCTAAGATCTTGTCAGGCCTTAGTTCAAGGACTCCTTGACTAGGCATTACAACTTGTTGGTCATCAAGTACATGGTTAGGATTAGGTACATACATTTTCAATAGGCTGATATGGAATACATTATGAACCTTTAGGTTCTTAGGGAGTTGCAGTTTATAAGCATTAGGTCCTAGGAACTTGAGGATCTTGTACGGTCCACAATACCTTGGAATTAGCTTCTTGCAATCTCCTAAGGATAGGGAACTCTTCTTAGGGCGTACGTGAATGAAGACCATGTCTCCATCTTCGAAGATTCTATCTTGATGCTTCAAATCCGCGTATGCCTTCTATCTATCCTTGGTGGCTTGGATATCCTGTCTTATTGACTTTATTTTGTCATCTATCTCTTCCAACATCTGCCTTGAAGCTTCAACCCTCAAGGTTGGATCTGAGAAGTTTAGGGAACTTTGACAGTCATGACCATACAATGCTTGGAAAGGAGTCATCTGAATGCTTTGTTGGTTAGAAGCATTGTAGGCAAATTCAACCAAAGGCAAGTATTGAATCCACCTTTTTGGCTCATGACAACAGTATGCCCTAAGCATATCCTCCATGACCTGATTGACTCGCTCTGTTTGGCCATCCGTTTGCGGATGGTAAGCTGTGCTAAAACAGAGTTGAGTCCCAATGACTTCAAAAATAGCTCTCCAAAAGTGTGATGTGAAGAGAGAATCACGATCACTAATGATTCTTCTGGGTAGCCCATGTATCTTGAATATCTCCTTGATAAACAATCTTGCAATGTCTGAGGCTTTATAATTTGTCTTTACTGAAATAAGATGTGTAACCTTAGTTAGTATGTCAACCACAACCATAATGGAGTTGTATCCTCCCTGAGCTTGGGGTAGGCCAACAACAAATTCCATATTGATGAATTTCCATTTCATTTGGGGGATGTCAAGCGGTTGTAGCTTCCCTGGCATCTTGACATGTTCGGCTTTGATACATTGACAAAACAAACACTCGGTGACATATTTGAGAACGTCACCTTTAAGCCTCTCCCAATGGTAGCTCTTCCTAACTGTATTGAGAGTCTTGACATAGCTAGGATGACTTGAGAAAGGGGAGTCATGAGCTTCCCACAATATCTTCTGCTAAAGTGACTTGCTTGCCGGTATGCATAGCCTCATTCTATAGTAGACAAGTCCACTATTGACAAAGAATTCATGATAGTTATCTTGCAGCTTTTGATCCTCATCCTTGATAGAGATTTCCATTAGCATATTTTGGTAGGCTGGATCATGGCATGCATCCTCTCTAGCTAACTCAAGTATTGGATTGTTAGGCATAGACACTTTTGTAGCTAGAGATCTAGCTGTTGATGGATTCTTCAAGATTAGGGAATTAAGGAATGCCTTGCGACTGAGTGCATCAGCAACTACATTCTCTTTTCCTGGTAGGTACTTGATTTCAAAGTCATACTCCTCCAGCACTTCAATCCGCCGACGTTGCCTCATGTTGAGCCATTAAGCCTTCCCCATGGCTTCAATGGGTCTTAGTCGTAAAAGATTCTGAAAAACCCTTTTGAATTTCCCGAATTCAAGGAGAGAGCCTTCCAAAAACTACTTTTGACGGACGGTGCAAGGGAGCGACAGTGGAACTCCAAAGAAGAGTTGTAAAAGCTGCTTCCACGTCCGAACGACTACAATTGCGATGCCTCCTAAGAAAGTCCAGGGCGTAGCCGTGGGAGGGTCATCTCCTGGTATCCATGTGGATATCTCACCCCAAACCTAGGTTTTTCCTTCTTAATTTTATATTGTTGTAATTTAATCATGTAAGATGAATTGTTAGAAATAGGATATATTTTGTCCTAGTTATTCACGACGAAGGAATTTAGTCATTAATACATTTAATGGAACATACAAAATAAATAAAGCATAAACACATTTTTAACAACTAGCTTTATGCATGGAAATGAATTATGAGCTAGATTGTTACCCATTAAAATAGTATACTTCGGTTAAGCCTAAAGGTATAAAACTGCATCTCGCACTATTAAACCCTATTCTTTTACAATGAATCATCATGGAAAGTGCAAATCATGAAATGACTCTTACGATGCATAAACTCTATGAAATTATCATTGTTAACTGCATAACTTAGCAAGAAAAAGGTTGCTTATTTAGCATGAGTTGTGCTCACAAAGAAAAGGAAAGATTAGTTGAAATTAACCTAACCTATGCCTAACCTCAAATCGATAAGTTAGGATTACGCGTAGACAACGAATCAAGTGGAATTAATCTCGAAATTATCTTCTAGAGTTAACCAAATTGAAATAAACTTAAAGCACCTATGCTGCGAAATACTCGTTGGGAATAAGTTAAATTCCAAGTAACATCTATACCTTAAATACTTGTCCACATTCACTGAAGGTAGGGACATTGAATGGTAATCATTCAAGGATCTAGGGTTTGACCCTAAGAATCTTACAAAAATGAAGCTAGGAAACCCTAGGTCTAATGACGTCAGCTTAAAGAACCTGAAACAGATTGTTTCGTGACTTCATTATCGCATAGTACGATGCGGCACTTGCGCAGCAACTACGGAGTCATATGGTCTTGTGATTGGATCACAAGAAGAAAGGCCAAATTCTCGCAACGAGGAATATGGCGGATCCTTATGCAAGTTATCTTGCAAGAGGATTTATACTTTGATATCCTTCTTGAGTAAGAAAGATTAATTAAAGATTAAAGACTAGAAAACTGGAGTACCCAATGAACCTTAAGGTTTGACCAAGTTGGGTTAATAGGATATAGGGGACCTTGCCAAGTTGCAAGTCATCCCGAATCAAATGCTGGATGCATTTGAAAGGAAGGATTCATTCCTTAGCAGTTTGCCAATAAAAACGATCAATGGAAATGTTTGTGCTTGCTATAAATTTTAGAGAATTGTTTGACTTGTTTGACCAATGAATTAAAAGATAAATGAATATCTATACTTCAGATTGAAGACCTGAAGGGAGAGGCAGCTTTAGTTACCCCCGATTGCATGCTTGACTCTAACTAAGGGGGTTATTGACCACGCTGAGAACGTGGACCGAATCCACCATGAGAGGTCTCTCTGTTGAGTGCTACTTGGAGCAAGAGGACGCTTGGGTGCCAGGGGGGCTCTGGCCGTAAATCCCTCGCCTTCCGGGTCCTGGACAAGAGGCTAACGTGACTCAGGATTGGATCTGGAGGCCCGCATACTAGTCTACGGGCGAAAACTTGGAATAGTGTGGATTGTTGGATAGCCTTCGGGCGGATTGTGGATAAGCCTACGGGTGGAACTCTTTGTATTTCAAAGATAAATATGATGACCTGTTAATAAAGAACTTGTTTGATATTATTTTTCTATGTCAAGTGATAAGATTACGTGAAGGAACGAGTGTCTAATGGGTTAATTAAAGAAGCTGGTTGTTACATGTCCAACTAATGTGTTAGATAATTAAATAACTAAAACAACCCGAGGAAAGTGCGGAGGATGGGCCATGGGTCCGTCCTATGGATGGGTGGTCCCGGTCTCAAATCACGAGGAATAGCGGGATGATCGTCAAAGGACACGAACAACAAAAGCATTGACCTAGAGCTATGTTTTAACCCAATTTATGCTATTTTAGGGGAATTGAATGGGACTATGCCTTATGGCAGAGAGGTTGAGCTTTGCATCCCTCTCGTTTCCCATTCTTCTTGAACCAAGTCCAGCGTGAATCCGCTTCGGACCTGGCGTTTCTGTGTAAATTAGTTCACTTGTGTCCGATGCTAGTTGTTGTTAGGAAATGACCAATCAGGAAAACCCTAATTCAAGTCAATCCTAAGTGAGAACGGCCGGAATACTTCTGCTACGTGGCATACGCGGCAAGCCCTAGATCGCAAACCCCGAAACATTCCATGGGAGTGCCAGGCGGAGCTTTCTAGACATCCTTTCCGATGGACTGCTAAGACGTGTCCTGGATGATACTAATGGACACGTTACAGTTGGTATCAGAGCCGATCAACAACGAAATTGTTTTTATGAAATCTCAATAAAATGAAGTAAAGAAAATGTTGTTGTCCAAACATTTCCTTACCTTCAATGATGTCTTGCAGAATTACAAAGCGTGGAACAAGTTCTTGGTATTTCAAGTCATGTTTATGACTGCAATGCATTCCTCCGCTTTATAGACAAAGGATTGGGATGATGAACATCCTGGAGCAAATCTATAATCCATCACCTTTGTACATGGAACGAAGACGGATGGGTGCTTCAAGAATCTACTATATAACCGCCCATGGGTTTGCTTATCTATAGACCAACCTAAAGAGGATCAAGTGGTTGGAAGACCTAAAAGTCGTGAAGCTGTTCATTTTTGTGGAAGCTCACGTAAACTCAACTTTACAGGAATTGAAGACGTAATATAAACTAACGACGATTATCGTATAATAACGTTAAGAAAACCTTTATTCAGGCACAACCCCAGGTACAGGTTCCTAATTCGCCTCCTACATTAAGTACTGCTGTGATCCAAGAGAAGAAGTTCCTTCTCAAGCAGATTAAGCCACCCGAGTTTGATGGGAGAGGCAGATTCGTCCAAGCTGATGCTAAAATTTGGATTGAATCCATGGAGGATTACTTTGAAGCAACTGGTACTACACCTGCCAATCAGGCTATGCTCGCCAAGCTAAAGCTCACCGGCGAAGCCAGGCTTTGGTGGAAGCAATGATGCAGGGATCAAGGGATCATAGAGGGATCCGTTACCTAGGAGAAGCTGAAGAAAGTTATTCAAGGAAGATATTTACCACCTGCTTATCGCACGCAGAAAATGAATGAATTCTACGAACTAAAATGGCTGGGGCTCACGCTTGATGCATACTACTCTAAATTTGTATCACTTCTTAAGTATGCACCGCAAATGGACATGACATAGCAAGTGTCTAAATTTTGTGCGGGATTAAATCCACCAGTCAATACTTGTCTCGAATCTATGTGTCCATCAAATCCTTAGGACGCACTCATTCGAGTAGCGCCTATAATTCAAAAGGTGCAAGCTAGACCAAGGGGTAACAAAACTTGGTCTTATAATGACCCGAACAAAGGAGCATTCAGACGTCAAATGAAGAGAGTTCAAGGTCATAATTCGGGACAAAGAAAGAAAGCAAGGATGAATAATGTCAACAACTTTGTTCCTACTCAAAGTAATGGCCGAAACCTTCGTTATTTCCACTGCAACGAACTCACTCACTTCAAGAGGCAATGTCCCAAGCTTGGTGGAGGACATCGCCAAGCGCCTTTCCAAGGAACAGGCCGTGGTCAAGGAGCCGCTACCCGAGGAAGAAGGAGAACCGCCTGCATTTCCAATAGGCAAATGTGCGAAGAAGAAGAAGAGAAAGATCGGACCATGGAAGTAGAATTCGAAAGGGTGACAGTCCATGCCGCTTTACACAAGAAAGGGCCAAATCGCCAGTTCTCGGTGATTTAGACACCGTCGGACTATCAAGGTAAAGGTTTCAAGACCTTGATTGATTGTGGCAGTACACATTCCTTTATCTCACCAGCATGTGCAAAAAGATTAGCAATAGCCACAGTAGAAGCACCTACCCTGCTTGTGGAATTGGCAAATGGTTGTGAGGTTACTTGTACCAGGAAAACTGCTAAGGTGGAATTCTTCCTGGGAGGAAAGAAAACTTTGGTCAAATTCAGAGTCATGAATTTAGGTATCCATGAGTGTCTACTCAAAATGGATTGGCTTAAGCCTAAGGACGCCCACATTCACTGTGGAAAGGGTCAAGTTTCCTTTCAAAACTCTGAAAGGGAATTAGTCACAACTCAAGGTGAGGCAAGAGTGCCAAGAATCCAATTGGCCAAAGTATCTCGGATTATAAAAGGAGTCAGAAAAGGATTACCTGTTTACTTGATCAAACTCAACAAATTAGATCAAAAGCAAGAGTCTCATGAAGTACCTTCTTGGCTAAAGGAATGTGCGGACGTATTCCCTGAAGAGTTGACTGAACTTCCGCCTCAAAGAGAAGTAGATCATGAAATTAGGTTAGTACCAGGAGCTGCGCCAATTGCAAAGAGACCTTATAGAATGTCCATACCAAAAGCAATTGATCTGAAGGAACAACTCAAGCAATTGCTAGATCAGGGCTACATCCGTCCTAGCAGTTTACCGTGGGGAGCTCCTGTACTATTCCAGAAAAAGAAAGATGGGACACTCCGACTATGTATTGATTACCGAGGATTGAATCAATCAATGGTCAAAAACAAGTATCCTATTCCTAGAATAGATGAGCTTCTTGATCGTCTTCAGGGTGCAAAGATCTTCTCCAAGATTGATCTCAGGTCAGGTTATTATCAGATAAGGATCAAGGAAGAAGATATCCCAAAGACGACCTTCAATACAAGATATGGGCACTTTGAGTTCCTAGTTATGTCATTCGGGCTTACGAATGCACCTGCCACCTTCAATAGGTTAATGCAGGATATCTTTAGGCCATATCTTGATGATTTCGTGCTTGTCTTCTTCGATGACACTTTAGTCTATTCTAAACAGGAAGAATATCATGAACCCCAACTTCGGATTGTCCTTGAGACAATGAGGTCACATAAGCTGTATGCTAAAATGAAGAAGTGTGCATTCTTCAAGCGTCAGATTGAATATCTGGGATTCATAGGATCAGCAGAAGGAATATCAGTGGACCCAGCCAAGGTCAGAGATGTGCTTGAGTGGCCAATACCAGTATCCGTCAAAGAGATACGTAGCTTCCTTGGATTGACAGGATGGTATAGGGTCGTCATCAAAAACTATGCTTTGATTGCAGCACCTCAGACGGACTTACTGAAGAAGCAAACTTCCATGGCATGGTCAACTCCTGAACAAAGTAGCTTTGACAGATTGAAGCAAATTTTGGTATCAACACCTATTCTAAAACTTCGAGACCCCAATAAGGAGTTCGAGGTAGTAACTGATGCTAGCATTCTTGCCTTGGGGTGAAGAGTCATGAAAAGAATTATGCTACGCATGATCTGGAATTGCTAGCTGTCATCCATGCTCTAAAGCTTTGGAGACACTACCTCTTGGGTAACAAGTTTACTCTAGTAACTGACCATAAGAGTCTCAAATGGATCTTTACCCAAAACGAGCTCAACATGAGGCAACGTCAGTGAATTGAAGTGTTGGAGGAATATGACTTTGAAATCAAGTACCGACCAGGGAAAGAGAATGTAGTTGCTGATGCACTTAGTTGCAAGGCATTCCTAAATTCCCTAATCTTACAAAATCCATCAATAGCCAGATCTGTAGCTACAAAAGTATCTATGCCAAACAACCCTATACTTGAGTTAGCTAGAGAGGATGCATGCCATGATCCAACCTACCAAACAATGCTAAGGGAGATCTGTATCAAGGATCTGAATCAAAAATTGTAGGCTAAGTATCATGAATTTTCTATCAATAGTGGACTTGTCTACTATAGAACAAGGCTATGTACACCAGCAAGCCAGTCACTTAAGCAGAAGATATTGTGGGAAGCTCATGATTCTCCTTTCGCAAGACATCCTGGCTATGCTAAGACTCTTAGTGCAGTTAGGAAGAGCTACCATTGGGAGAGGCTCAAAGGTGACATTCTCAAATATGTCACCGAGTGTTTTTCTTGCAAACGTATCAAAGCCGAACATGTCATGATGCCAGGGAAACTGCAAGCGCTTGACATCCCCCAAATGAAATGGGAATTCATCAGTATGGATTTTGTTGTAGGCCTACCCCAAGTCTAGGGAGGATACAACTCCATCATGGTTGTGGTTGACATGCTTACTAAGGTTGCACACCTTATTCCAGTAAAGACAAACTATAAAGCCTCAGACATTGCAAGATTGTTTATCAAGGAGATATTCAAGCTACATGGTTTACCCAAAAGAATCATTAGTGATCGTGATTCTCTCTTCACATCACACTTCTGGAGAGCTATCTTTGAAGCTATTGGGACTCAGCTCTGTTTTAGCACCGCCTACCATCCCCAAACGGATGGCCAAACAGAGCGAGTAAATCAAGTCATCGAGGATATGCTTAGGGCATACTGCTGTTGAGAGCCGAAGAGGTGGATTCAATACTTGCCTTTGATTGAATTCACCTATAATGCTTCTTACCCGCAAAGCATTCAGATGACCCCTTTCCAAGCATTATATGGTCATGACTGCAAAAGTCCCCTAAACTTTTCTGATCCAACTCTAAGGGTTGAAGCTTCAATGCAAATGTTGGAAGAGATGGATGACCAAATAAAGTCAATAAGACAGGACAAACAAGTGGCCAAGGATAGACAGAAGGCATACGCAGATTTGAAGTGTCAAGAAAGGGTCTTCAAAGAAGGAGACATGGTCTTCATTCGCATACGCCCTAAAAAGAGTTCTTTATCCTTAGGAGATTGCAAGAAGCTAAGTCCAAGGTATTATGGGCCATACAAGATCCTCAAATGCCTAGGACCTAATGCTTATAAACTGCAACTCCCTAAGAACCTAAAAGTTCATAATGTATTCCATATCAACCTATTGAAAAAGTATGTACCTAATCCTAACCATGCACTTGATGACCAACAAGTTGTAATGCCTAGTCAAGGAGTCCTTGAGCTAAGACCTGATAGGATCTTAGATATTAGGGAGAGACAATTAAGATCCAGAACCCTGAGAGAATGCCTCGTCCAGTGGAAAGATTATCCCGAAGAGGATGCCACTTGGATAAATGAAGGCACTCTCAACCATCAATATCCCATGTTTATCTCGAGATGAGGACATCTCGATTCCTCGAAGGGGGAGAGAATGTAAAGTTCTACATTTCTCTTCGCGTGAACTAACCCTTTCAATGGATAATTTTGATAAATGCCTACGATAATGAATTTTTTTTTTTAATTATTCCCCTCCCCAACTGACTGTTGTGCTGGAAGGGGAGGGGAATAGAAAGGTCACAGAAGCACCTCGGTGGGTACTCTCAGGTGTGTGAGATGCATGCCATCGACACGTATGAGGGGGGGGAGGATCTTATCCCCTCCCCTATATAACTGGGGGGGGCCGCACGGCTGAAGGTGGTGAGAAGGCCAGAGATGGAGAGGATGACGTTGCCACCATATCACCATGCAGTACCGCTGCTAAGAGAAGGGAGGGATGGCTGAACGCTACCAGTCCTTCTAGCACCATCGCCTGCATCGCAGGCCTCGCCGACTCACAGAAGTGCCGCTAGTCCGTCACCGACATGGCGTTCAATCTCCCTCCTTGCCACGTATGAAGCATAGAAGCTTCTAAAGAGAAGCTTCTAAGGGGCTAGATAAGCCCCCTTTCCCCCCCTTGTTGTTGCCTCATCAAATCTTTTTCCCCCTGGGTTTTTAAATCCTCCTAAGCCCCCTTTCACCCCCTTCTCATGTTTTTTTTTTTGAACCTCACCTCCCCCGTGTCTTATCACCCCCCTTATCCTTTTAGCCTTTAGGCTTTAAAGGTCTTATCACCCCTCTTATCCCTTAAGCCTAAAACACCTCCATGTCTAAAACATTATATGGCTCTCTCCCATGGGTGTTGGAACCCCATGTTTTACCCTTAAGTCCTTTCTTTTGGGATTATTATCTTCCCTGTGATTTTAAATTCACTCAACCCCTATCCTTAAGCCCCTTCTGTTTTTCATAATTCATAAATCCTTAAGCGCCTTCTGTTTTTCATAATTCATAAATCCTTAATCCCCTTTTTTTTTCCTTGGAACCACACCCCCCATGTTAATCCCTTAAACCCCTATCCCTTTTCCTTGGAACCACCCCTCTTTCCTCCGTGTTTGAACCTTCCTTAGCCCTCCCCTTGTGGCATATTGAAACCCCTTCCCTTCAAGTTTGACCTAAGGGTCCTTCGACCTTACTTATAACCTTTATGGTTACTATATTTCCTTGGAGTTCTCTTCTGCACCTTGTGTCTTTTCCATCCCTTTTCATTCCTCGTTTGAACGAGTCATTAAAAGGCCATTAAGCCTTCCCCATGGCTTCAATAGGTCTTAGTCGTAAAAGATTCTAAAACACCCTTTTGAATTTCCTGACTTCAAGGAGGGAGCCTTCCAAAAACTACTTTTGACGGACGGTGCAAGGGAGCGACGGTGGAATTCCAAAGAAGAGTTGTAAAAGCTACTTCCACGTCCGAACGACTACAATTGCGATGCCTCCTAAGAAAGTCCAGGGCGTAGCCGCGGGAGGGTCATCTCCCGGTATCCATGTGGATATCTCACCCCAAACCCAGCTTTTTCCTTCTTAATTTTATATCGTTGTAATTTAATCATGCAAGATGAATTGTTAGAAATAGGATATATTTTGTCCTAGTTGTTCACGACGAAGGAATTTAGTCATTCATACATTTAATGGAACATGCAAAATAAATAAAGCATAAACGTATTTTTAACAAATAGCTTCATGCATGGAAATGAATTATTAGCTAGATTGTTACCCATTAAAATAGTATACTTCGGTTAAGCCTAAAGGTATAAAACTGCATCTCGCACTATTAAACCCTATTCTTTTACAATGAATTATCATGGAAAGTGAAAATCATGAAATGACTCCTACGATGCATAAACTCTATGAAATTATCATTGTTAACTGCATAACTTAGCAAGAAAAAGTTGCTTATTTAGCATGAGTTGTGTTCGCAAAGAAAAGGAAAGATTAGTTGAGATTAACCTAACCTATGCCCCTCAAATCGATAAGTTAGGTAGGGTTATGCATAGACAATGAATCAAGTGGAAGTAATCTCGAAATTATCTTCTAGAGTTAACCAAATTGATATAAACTTAAAACACTTATGCTGCGAAATACTCGTTGGGAATAAGTTAAATTCCAAGTAACATCTATACCTTAAATACTTGCCCACATTCACTGAAGGTAGGGACAGTGAATGGTAATCGTAAAAGAATCTAGGGTTTGACCCTGAGAATCTTACAAAAATGAAGCTAGGAAACCCTAGGTCTAACGACGTCAGCTTAAAGAACCTGAAATAGATTGTTTCATGTCTCCATCATCGCATAGTACGATGTGGCGCTTGCGCAGCAAGTACAAAGTCATATGGTCTTGTGATTGGATCACAAGAAGAAAGGCCAAATTCTCGCAACGAGAATGGCGGATCCTTATGCAAGTTATCTTGCAAGAGGATGTATACTTTGATATCCTTCTTGAGTAAGGAAGATTAATTGAAGATTAAAGACCAGAAAACTGGAGTACCCAATGAACCTTAAGGTTTGACCAAGTTGGGTTAATAGGATAAAGGGGACCTTGCCAAGTTGCAAGTCATCTCGAATGGAATGCTGGATGCATTCGAAAGGAAGGATTCATTCCTTAGCAGTTTGCCAATAAAAACGATCAATGGAAATGTTTGTGCTTGCTACAAATTTTAGAGCATTGTTTGACTTGTTTGACCAATGAATTAAAAGATAAATGAATATCTATACTTCAGGTTGAAGGCCTGAAGGGAGAGGCAGCTTCAATTACCCCCAACTACCTGCCACGAGAGGTCTCTCCATTGAGCGCTACTTGGAGCAGGAGGACACTTGGGTGCCAGGGGGGGCTCCGGCCATAGATCCCTCGCCTTCCGGGTCTTGCAAAAGAGGCTAACGTGACTCGGGATTGGATCTCAAGGCCGGCATACTAGTCTATGGGTGGAAACTTGGAATAGTGATCCCTGTGGATTGCTGGATAGCCTTCGGGCGGATTGTGGATAAGCCTACAGGCGGAACTCTTTGTATTTCAAAGATAAATATGATGACCTGTTAATAAAGAACTTGTCTGATATTGTTTTTCTATGTCAAGTGATAAGATTACGTGAAGCAACCAGTGCCTAATGGGTTAATTAAAGAAGCTGGTTGTTACATGTCCAACTAATGTGTTAAATAATTAAATAACTAAAACAACCCGAGGAAAGTGCGAAGGATGGGCCATGGGTCTGTCCTATGGATGGGTGGTCTCGGTTGGCCTGGAACTTTTCTCAAATCACGAGGAACAGCGGGATGATTGTCAAAGGACACGAACAACAAAAGGTTGACCTAGAGTTATGTTTTAACCCGATTTACGCTGTTTTAGGGGAACAGAATGGGACTATGCCTTATGGCAGAGAGGTTGAGCTTTTCATTCGTCTTGTTTCCCATTCTCCTTGAACCAAGTGCAGCGTGAATCCGTTTCGGACCTGGCGTTTCTGCGTAAAGTAGTTCCCTTGGGTCCGACGCTAGTTGCTGTTAGGAAATGACCAATCAGGAAAACCCTAATTCAGGTGGATCCTAAGTGGGAACGGCGCTAGTTGCTGTTAGGAAATGACCAATCACGAAATCCCTTGATCCTAAGTGGGAACGGCCGGAATACTTCCGCTACGTGGCAGACGTGGAAAGCCCTAGATCGGAAACCCCATAACATTCCATGGGAGTGCCGGGCAGAGCTTTCTAGACATCCTTTCCGATGGACTGCTAAGACTTGTCCTGGATGATACTAGTGGACACGTTACACGCTCTTTTACAAAAACTTTTACGGGCGCCTTGCATTTAAGAACGCACTTCTACCTTTGACTTAGCTTTTAAGGCCACCCTTGCACTTTTGGCCATTTTCCTTCTTGCTTCTTTCGTTGGGTCTTATTTTCTTTTGTTGGGCCACCTCTTTTATGTCTCGACTTGCGCTTCTTCACTTTATTCACTTTCTTCTTATGGTGCTGAGGTTAACATTAACCCCCTCCTAACCTAGTGCCAATCCCATGGTAGTGATGGATAGTAGTTGGAGGTGGATGGGTATTGCTAGATAGCTTTTTTGAGTTTGTTTACAAGCCCTTGCAAGGGATGGTATGAGATGGATCGGCCCTTGAAATTGAAAATCATGTGGAGCCTAGTCCCACGTTGATGGTGACCTGGATAGATCTATCCTTGAAATTGAACGATGGTGTTAGATGGATCCCCCCTTGGAGAATGGCGGCTGGATGGATTTAGCTTTGAAATTTAAGATGCTGTTGGATGGATCCCCCTCTTGCCCTCTCTGAGAGGTTGCAACAACATAAGCGGAACATCGCCTTTCTTCATTTCCTTCAAGGTGCCTTATCCCTTCACGTATGTCCGTTTAGAGTTTACCACTTGCACAAGAGGAAACCTACATTCCTTATAAAATGAATTACATTGCACCTTGCCCCTTCCTTAGGAGGGCCTTTGGAGGTTCTCCCTCATCCTTTTGAGAGAGCGTTGCTAGAATATTCAGTGCCTACCTCCATCCTTTTTTAGCACCTTGCTAGAATCTTTGGTGCTTCCTGTCATAGTTGGGAGAGCATCCTTCATCCTCGACAGGGCCTCCCTCATCCTTGAGAGGACCTCACCAAAGTAGTTGGGGCTTCCGTTTTTTTTTTCTGAGATTGCTGTCTCTTGCACTATTCTTGCTTGAGCAAAATGAGCTTCCTCAATCACATCTTGACATTGGCTTCCTTGGTCTTCCTCAGCTAGGTTTGGGCTGGATGGTGACATGTTGTGTAATATTACCCCCCTCCTAGATGGTTGCAAGTTCAAGGACACTAGAAGTTTTGAGTTGATGAAGGTTCAGTGATTTAAAAGGGCAGTTGTGTAAGTCGATGATGATGGGGTCTTGGGGGCATTCGCCTTGGGAAGAAATTTATCAAGCAGTTAAGGTGGTGGAGGCCAGGAATGCATTGCATGGATGATGGGGCCTCCAAAGTTGGAGGATTGCAGCATTTGTATTTATCTAAAAATAAAAGAAGGTGCACTACCTAGGTGTGTGTCTACCTTACCGTGTGGTGCATTGTTCTTATGATAGTGGAACTAGGAGCTGGGTAGCCTAGGTGTTTTCCTACACTTGAGGACCCAGTTGGTACATTTCTAGAAGTGCGGTGTGTGGCTTAAGGAGACTTGTCCTGGAGTCTTAGCATTGAGGTGTCCTAAGCATGATGTGGAAAATAAAAATGGGCTAGGGGGTTAGGGACGGAGCTGGCTGACCGATGTCACCGAACAACACACCGAACTTGAGGACCCCTACGTGCAGCGACTGTGAGTTACGTGCATTATTTTTTTGCAACACATTGATCTAGCCATAGAATAGATATCTTGGTTGGCATTGTAGGTCAAAAAGAGTGGTGGGGGAATCCTTGTTGGAAAAACCTCCCTCTTAGGAGTGAGTGCTTTCTTTCCCCTTTCAAAACTTGGCCCTGCATTGTTAGTCATGGCCTTCACCTTTCTTCTCCCTTATACTCTTGTGGCTCTGCTTCTATGGGCCCTTCAATTTGTGTTTTGGACTTGTAGCCCATGCCTTAGAGCCCTACAGGTGATCTCTAGCTTTTTCTTTAAGGACTCAATTGCATCCTCTTCCTTAGATTGTGTAGGGTCTATGAGAGTGCGGAGGAAGGCATGTTTTTGGGCTTCCAAGGTCACTTGTGTGGCCTTTGCCCTACTCTCTGCTAGCACTTTGTTGCCTTCTACAAGGGCTAGTCGATGCGCTAAGGTGCTCACTCTTTCTTTGCTCCTAGTCACCTAGTCATCTATCTGTTTCCTCATATCTTCTAGGCTTTTGTTGTGCCTGTAGGCTAGTGCCCTTAGTCATTTCTCTTATTCTTCGAATTCTATTTCTAAGAGTTGTTGTTCTTTAAGCTCCTAGGCTAGTATTTGTTCCAAATTTGCTATATGATTTAGGTGTCGTCGGCTTCTCTCTTCTTCTACTACTGCTATCTACTTTGCGACATCACTGATTTTTTCATTTTCTTTTTGGAGCACTTTGTATAGCACCACAAGTGCATGAAAGTTGTGTTGTAGGTTCATAAGGCTATGTGCTTTTGCCAACGAGTTTGGCTTGCCATCTCTCATCTTCTCCTCCCTAGGACGCCTCGAGCTTCTCTTTAGCTTTGTGATATCTCTTTGATAGGTGGCCACTTGACAAGTCCTTTCTAACTTAGAGGCTACCATGGTCTCCCTTTCGGCATCAAGCTGAGTGATGGCTATCTTCTCAACCTCCTTTGCCCGTTCTAGCTGTGGCAGGAGTTTCTACACATAGCCGTCGTAGGTTGTCAATAACAACAATGCAGAGAGACTAGTGGTTGTAGATGCCTCTATCTTTGACTATTTGAGGTCTCATCTAGATTTTGCATCTGCAGATGCTATCTTATTGCTCCCGTCATAGGGGTTCCTGCACTTGTGCCCTGAGTCGCCTCTTTGTTGACCAAGAACTACACTCATGCCACTAGATCGCTAACATCGACCGTGGCAGAGTAGTCATGGGCGGGTGCAATGAGTGGAGTGGCAAGTAGTAGGACAGTT